>NC_141541.1:115928125-116241250 GCF_021556685.1 Rattus norvegicus
AGGCTGCACGGGTGCTGAGCCAGTGATTTACGAAACATCTCTGTCCATGCCTGCCTTGCTTGTAACTGCCCTCCGCTGAAGCAGAAATGGGCTCTGGCTAACCACCCTCCTGCTTAACCTGAGCTGCTACAGATGTGGTTGTGGCCACAGGCTGCACTGGCCACTGGGAGAACAGGGCCTTGTTCGCTCAGTGCCCTCTTCCCTGTGCTGATCAGCCCATCAGTGCGCATGCCTCAGATCCCCAGGAGTAAGGCCTGTGGTCACCTGTTTCTTCCAAACTGCAAGGTCACTGCTGTTCCCGTGAAGATCTGCTACTGCTACTGCTGCTGCTGCGACTGCCAGGCTGAAAGGCATTAGTGCTAATGGTGGCCCATTAGCCCACCTGCCAGCCAGCACTGCTAGGGAGAGTTGGCAGGGCCTGTCCATGACAGGCCATGCAGCAAACGTGGCTGGGGAAAGGATGTGGGTTGTCCCTTGCAAGCATAAAGTCCACCCTGAAATCCAGTGACCTTGAGAAAGTGAACAGGGAGTCACCTTCCTCCTCTGTGCTCAGGAGGGACAACTGACCCATGTCGCAATCCCAGCCTCAAGCTCAAGTCCCTTCCCAGGCCCAGGCTTCTCACAGGGACATTCTTGTCCCCTAATTCATAAGGCAAAGCCCAGGATTCCCCTTTCCAGCCCCAGCCTGGGGGCTGGTCCCCCCACAGCACCTCCTTTTGAAACTCTATATCATAGACATACCCAGGCCAGTGTCCTGTTTGTCTGCCTCAGTCATGACTCCTTCAGATCAGGGGCAGCCAGACCTGTGTCAGTGCCATCTATCACCTGACCTTGTCCCCAGTCCAGTGCTCTGGTGGCAAAGTGACCAGACTCTTCCTTCTGGGGGACACGTTATCCAGAAGTTGTGGGCACAGAGTACTGGGCTCATGGAACTAGACAGGAATTCACTGCATTGTTAGTAAGGTGTGTGTTACCCAGTGTGGACAGTACAGAGCAGGGAACAGATAATTGTGGTATATTTGTATATACACACACATACATACCAATGGCACCAGCCAGGGACTTAGGGAACCCTTGAATCCACAAGATCAGAGCTGAGATACCATCAATAAATGACAGGGAAGAGGGAGGGGATAAAACACTCTCTAATTCTAGGCCATGCCTATACTCATTTGATCCTGGCAGGGCCAGGAAACCAGTAGCCACAGCCTAGACTTGGGAATACTAGAGAGACCGTGACACTGATCTATAGACAGCACCTCCCCTGGCTCTACACAGATGGGCAGCAGGTGGTCGGGTACCCATAACACTTAACATTAGATGAAGATGGGCCACCTGCCGGACTATGCCCGGTGCCAACATCACACTGAGCCAGCATTGTTTGCCACCTAAGCCACCACCAGGGAGGATTTGGGCCAGGGCATGGGTTGGAGAGAGAGGGGAGAGACGACAAACCCTCTGTCTCAACCTACAGTAGGAGACCTTGGAGTCTGGTGGAGGTAGTGGCCCTTCCTGTCTGATGGGGGAGGTAACCCTAGCTACAGAATTTAGAGGGAGACCTGTGAAGCCAGGAGTAAGGCCTGAAGAGCCAGGTGGACAAGACAGGCGGCCCCCCTGGCCCGAGGGTCCAACCCAGCCATAGGGCTCACCACCTGTCTCTGTCAAGCCAACAACAGACGGCTCTCAGGAAAAAATATCCTTTTCGGTCGAACTGAGCTGGCAGTATGTCCTGGAAGGAAGGCCACACGACCTCACTGGGGTGGCTGAGTGGCTGCCTGGACTCTGCACAGGGGCTGGTAGGCAGGTGACAGTCATGTCTGGGCAGCCTTGGCAGCTGCCTTGCAAAACACTAAATGACAGCCCTCCACCTCATGCATCCTGGACTCTTCCTCACTCTCCTGCTCCACAACTTCAAATATGCTTCACGTCCTTTCAGGCTCGGCTCCTACGAAGGAGCGAATGTGCTACACACTCCCGTACACACTGGGTCCAGCCCTTCGCCAGCCGCCTGTGTATTCAGGTTCCTGGAGGGATCATATGTGGGAGTTACCCACCTTTTGCCAAGCTTGAGCAAAAGACCCCCGAAAAGGGGGGAATAGATAAAGTCATCAGGACATGCTTTCAACACTGATGTCACCTCTCTTGTGTCATCCAAGGGTCCTTCCCACACTCAACCCCTCGTGTGAGCTGTGGCCTTGGCCTCCAGTTCTGATGTTCTCTGTTCTCTTTCTGATTCTAAATTTGATGGTGGATGTCAGACTCCTGGACGCAAAGCTCACGGAGGCTTCATGATCTTATGTTGCCTGATCAAGAACGTGGGGGTGGATCCTGGAAATCCTCATAGGCCTACTGGGGCAAATCTATCTGGCTGGTGCCTTTGGTTTTTATGTCTTTGTTTCTATTTCACCCTAAGATAGGGTCTCACTATGTAGCTCTGGCTATCTCAGAACTCACTACGTAGACCAGGATAGCCTCAAATTCACAGAGAGCCACCTGCCTCTGCCTCCCAATTGCAGGGACTAAAGGGCCACCACATCCAGCTTACTCAGCCTGTATTTACTCGCTGAGAGGTGCTCATCAAAACTTGAGTCACAGCCTCTTCTTCAAGGCTCCTGTGCTCACTCACGAGATAGTCTGCCTCCTTGTTTAATTCAGGACATGAGTCACGGAAGCCAACATTCTGGTGCTACTCAGGTAAAAGCAGATGCCAGCTTTCCTTCCCAGAGACCTGCTCCCACACACTGTGATGGCTCGACCTGCCTCTCTCAGCCCCATATCGCATCTCGAATAGAAATCACAGCTGTGTGTACTGTGTGTTTTCACATGCGACCTTGCCAAGGCTGCCAGCCAAGGCAAGGGGCAGGAAGAATACAGAGACCTGGGCCCCACCCATAGGAACCCAACAATCTCATATGCTATTTCCCTTTATCTCTTATGCTACCAACATTATATCTTGAGACTGTGAAACAGCAAAAAAAATAATAATAATAATAAACAGAAATGTGGGAACTGCTGAAGAGACGGCCAGAGTGAGTAAGGAGGCACTTCAAGGATGACTAGGGTACAGATGGACCCCCTTCCACAGCCTGACAATGGCCAGCCCCCACCCACCCACGCCCTTTCCTGTCCTTGCAGGAGCTTTGCCTCAAAAGTTGGCAAGTGAAGCCCCAGGTCGTAATCTGCAGTCCTCCCACTGCGCCCGCCTGTTTTCATTACGGTGGGAAAGAGCATCAGAGCCGTGTTTATAACCCCCTTTTAGATAACAAATCACATTTTCTTTTCGCCTGCGAGTGTGTTGAATTGATATTTTTTCCCCCTCAGTTTAATGGGTTTGTGTGTTCAGGAATGATCTTCATCAACCGAAACTCCTTATTGTGTTTGATGTAATGTCAGCTTTCATTACGTGCTTCTGTGTGAGCCAGGCATAGGGAAAGGCTGAGCCCCCTGGAGCCTGGGCTCTGCCCCAGCCCCCTACCCGGGCCTCCTAGATGGGTGGATGGGTGGCAAGTCTGGATGAGGCTGGAGATGAGTGGGGAAGGCAGGTCAAATCCTGGATATAAAGCCTTCTTCTTTGTCCCTGCCCTCTTGTCTCTGTATATTTGAGTCACCAAAAGTGTCACACATGGTAGACATCTCTTGAGATATCAGCACTGTACCAGGCATTCAGTCACTGATCCAGAATGCTTGACTTAAATCAGTGTGTCCAGCCAGTAGCCTGTCCGTAACCCCGGAACTCCTGAAGAAGGCAACATGAGACTATCACCTTAAACATTCTTTTTTTTTTCTTTAATTTATTTATTTTATGTATGTGAGTACACCGTAAGCTGTCTTCAGACACACCAGAAGAGGGCATCAGATCCCATTACAGATGGTTGTGAGCCACCATGTGGTTGCTGGGCATTGAACTCAGGACCTCTGGGAGAGCAGTCAGTGCTCTTAACTGCTGAGCCATCTCTCCAGCCCCACCTTAAACATTCTTAAATACTGACCAACTAAAATCACTGGCCACAGACATAGCATCTGGCCAAACCCTCCCCTGGAGGCATAGGGAGGCTCAAAAAGTGTAATGGAACCATAAGGTCACATAGTATGTTCTGGCTAGGCCTCCGTTGGGCAGGGTAGCCTATGTGACTTCCAACCCTCATGGAGTGAGTGTGGCCTCTATGCTGGCTGCTTTTCGGGCAGGGCCTAGGGAACAGATCAGGCCACAAAGAAAAGCCCCAGCTGTGTAAGGAGCCCCTGGGGCAACACGGAAGGATCTTGTAGTATAAAAGAAAACAGCTGAGGAACACCTGGGGAGTGACTTGGACAGTGGCCCTGGCCCTAGAGCCCACCAGGGCAAAGTGGGACGGCCCCTTCTGGGCGAGTGGCATTTGCTGACACCAGGCTCACCTTCTGGCGGCCTCTATCAGCTGCACTCGGTTCTGATTAAAGATCATTAAACATGAAATTAGCCCGTTTGTGTTACGGGTCCCCGGGGCGACGGGTGATTATGACGTGCAGATGGCCAAGAACCCAGGCGGCAGGCAGGCAGGCAGGCAGGCAGGCACGGGCCAGGATGGGCAGGCAGGCACATGTGAGTGAGGGCCACGGGCAGGCATACGGGCCCAGCTTTGTTTATTCCCGCTCCTGTTGTGTAAACCCCTTTGCATTTCACAACAAATCACAGATAATTAATAAGTACATGCCCGTAATGAGCAGGCTTTTTAATAGAAGAAATTGGAAGATGCAGTGTGAAGTCATTATTTTGCTGTCTCCCAGGCCTGCTCTGATTTCCTATCTTCCTCACTCCCTGGTCCTGCCTCAGCCAGCCCCTCAGCAGCCAGGCTGGCTCTGACCCTGCCCTCAATTGGCCCACAGGGCAGGGCCTTGGTGCACTGTGTCAGGGGAACCTGGAATACAACATCCTTCCAGAGACTGAAGGACCTGAGGCTAGGCCTTGGGGTGGCGGGGGCAGGGTAGCAGCCACACTGACTCACCCCGTTTTTCCTGGGGGTGGCTTTGGGTGGAGGAAGGGACTGAATCAGACCTAGAGGAATCCAAAGACCTGTCCTAGGGCTTGGCAGACCTGAGGGGTCCAGGCTGCGTCTTGGGAGCCCCTGAGCTATGAGCACTAAAGCTTCTCTCTCATCACCAGGAGGAAGACATCATGTACTATGACGCCAAGGCTGACGCCGAGCTGGTAAGTGCCCCCACCTTCGTAGTAGAGGACAGGGAGCCGCCAGAGCCACGCCTGTCCTTCTGGGCCACAACGGTCTCAGCTGTAAAATGGGTGTCACGAATCCATACTTAACCTTTCTGAACTCAACCATTCTGCATTGGGCTTGGTCAGCCTGTCATTGTTCACATCTCCCTAGAGGTCCTTGACCCTCCGGGGCTGTGTCCTCATCACCAATATAGGCTAAGCTACCCTGCACAGTGTGGAGCAAACTGTGTCTCCCTCTCTGGGCAAGGTGGTAAAGTGTTGGATATCGGGCAATTCAGTCCCAGTATGAGGGGTTCTCTGGGCACCATGGGAGTGGAGGGAAGAGAGGAATAGTCCCTAGGGCCTCCTGGAGGTAGGTACATGGGAGTGAGACACAGTGACATTTAAGCCCCCCGCCCTGGGACAGTAGAGGCTCCCTTCCCTGTGATTTGGGGGACTTTGCATCAAGCTATGTAGAGGACCCATGACCTGGCCTCACTATCATTGCTTGGCCCTGCATCGCCTGGTGGCCTCAGACACAGAGGCAGCCCAGTTCCTACATCTGTTTTCAGACGGGGCTCAGATAAACCATGATAATCTCCCAGAAGTGGCAGCACCGGACCTAAACCATTTTATTTCCAAATCCCATGACCCTGGGTCTGCTTGAGTTAGCTTGTAAGGTGGTGAGGTCCCCATCATGAGAGGGCTCAGCAAGAATGACTGTGGGGTGACAAAGAGCCACAGAGAACGCCAATAGTGTCTGCGGGTTTGAACACTTGGGAGTAGCTAGTGTTCTGTGAACTTACCCGTGTCTGCCTCCAAAGCACAGTGGTTGAGCCTAACTGTAAACAGTGGTGGCTGGTGCAGTGGTATAGTGTCTAGTACTGTTCTGCGCTTGCTGATACAGAAAACTCAAGGTCCAGCATCCCCTTTTCTGGCCTGGAGGCTTTCCTGTCCTAAGCAGAGGTAGCCTGTGACACCAAGAGGAGGGAAGGCTGAAAAGGATACTTGTGTGGGAGGCCATTGTACTAGGTTAGCCTAGGAAGCCTTAGGGGGGGGAGGCCGAGAAGGAGGGGGTGGGCTCAAGCAGGTGCATTTCCCCTTGGCTGAGCTCCGTGGCTCCCGGAGAAGTTGCTAAAATTAAAGCTGGAATCTGAAATTCAAATGAAGAGCGAACCTTTAATTAGACCCTGAATCTAATTCCTTACCCCCCTCGGCAGCGGGCTGTAATTTTAGCAATCAGTACATTAAATATAAACCAGGAGACTACAGTCGCCCAAAGCACTGAACTCCTGGGTTTGGCTGGCACCAAGAAGGTGCCTGGACAGCCTCGTACCCAAATCCCAACCAGGACACTGTTCCCTGCTTCCAGTAGCCCCCAACTCTATCCAGGACCCCAACCCTGGCTCCAAATGCCTGCTGCTCTGCCTCCCAGCCCCTGTGGGGGTAGGGGGGATTGGAACTACCCTGTAGGGAGGCACTGCTCTAGACAGGCCTGGGCTAGGGTCAGTGAGGCCAGAAGCTCCAAGCCTGATATAAATAACAGCGCACGCACACACCAAGTCCCCTGCTTGGTGTGTTGTGTTGTTTTGTTTTGTTTTGTTTTAATCTTTGCCAGAGGTACAGTTAGAGATCTTTCTAGACCATTTACTTTTAAATTGCCAGCCAGAAGGTGGGGGGTGAGGGAAGAAAAGGAAAAAAGTTCGCCGGCTGAAGGCTTATCAGAATGGAATCCAAATGTCACATTAGTTGGGAAAGTTGGAAGATTAAATTTTTTCAGTGCCCTTCATCTGCCGCTGACATTTGGGGGGCTTTCTTCTCCCACGCCTCTCCGTCCGAGTGGAGCATGCGTGGCTTACGCCTCCCAGACGGCCAGTTCCCTACTCTGGCCCGTAAGCTCAGCCAGCAGCTGCCTACTCTGGCTTTACCCAGCAGCACCCGAGGGCATTCCAGGAGCTTCCCAAAGTGGGCAGGAGGTGCGTGTGCCTGCTGGAGGGCATGAAGGACAATAGCTTGAATTTTGTTGTCCGTCCCTAGAAGATGGATAGGGATAGACTCTGGTCACTTCAGAGCTGTGTCCTAGGGTGTGGCCCGGTGGAAATGACCTGGACAACAACCAAGAGGTGGAAGTACACTAGGAGGGACGTGTCTGGGCTTCAGGGAGCAGCAGAGGAGCAACCCTGGAGACCCACTGGGAAGAGAGGATGAATGAAGCCTTTGCTGAGCTTAGTCAAAAGGGTCTTGGGTGGGGGAAACGGTGTGGGTGTGTGTGGAGCACTTCACACGTCTCCCTTGCCTCCCTGTCTGGCTTTTTCTTCTTCCCCTGTACTTTCTCCAGCATCTCCCTTCCTTGCTTGCACACCTGCACTGGAGCCTGTGCTCTCCCCCCCCCGCCATGGGCTGCAGCATCGTCTCTGTAGCCACAGCTCCACTCCTATCAGCCTGTGGTAGTAGGCGGCTGGGGGTTGGGGGCGTTGCACAGCGCATGCCCAGCCTGCCTGGCCAAGAGATACCATAATTGGCACCTGTCAGCCGGCTGCAGCTTGTTTTAGAAAATCAACGGGGGCCTTTATAGTCCTGCTGCTAGCAGGCATGGTGGACCCTCCCTCTGTAGGTCACTCGGTCTCTGTGCTAGCCCCCACTCCTCTCTAGAACTACCCTGTTATGGGAGATGGTTCCCCCAAATGGGGCTAAGACTGTCTGGTACCAAAGGAACCTGTGTACAGGGGAAGGGTGGGACCCAGCGAGAATTGTGGGGGTGTGAGGCCGTGGGGGCTTCGCTGTACTTGCATAAGGCGTGTCCTTGGAGGCAGAAGTCTGCAGCCCACTCCTAACTGGCTTGCCCGTTTGCCTCCTTCACTGACAGTTGCCTTGCAAGGAGATAGAGAAGGGCTCATTTCGGTTTGGGTTTTAACTGGGATTTGGCAAACAGATGGTGGATGCGGTGGACAAGGGCAGGCAAATTCACCCAGGGAAGCCTTCTAGGTGAAGAGTCGGTATGCTGTAGCCATGTTCTCCTGTCCCGGGAGCCTCTCCATCTGTCCCTTGTCTCTGCAATAACCTCTGCCCTTAAGATGACCCTGGGCTCTGGCCCTCCCTGTCCTCGCCTGCAAGCCTAACCAACCCACTTGCCACTTTCCAGCCCTGACGAGCACGGGTGGGGTTGCTCTCCGCAGGATGATCCTGAGAGTGAGGATATGGAGAGGGGATCCAAGACCAGCGCCTTAAGGCTGGACTTCATCGAGGAGCCAAACTTCAAGAACAAAGTCAACTATTCATACACGGCGGTGCAGATCCCCACAGATATCTACAAAGGCTGTAAGTGTGCGTGTTAGTGGGGGAGCCCTTCCCACCCACATGGGCGCAGGGCCCACTTCCCAAGCATTCCGGGTCCCTGAGATGCAAAGCTAGTGCCACCTACCTTTAGCCAGTCCCCTGGACCCAAGGTCATACGTGTTCATTTCTCTGACCTACCCACATATAGGCCTTCATGCTCAGCAGAGCTTGAAACACAGCCTCTTTGCTGGTATGGTCTCGATCCTGCGTGTACACATGTCCCACACATACATGTGTACCTTGCTTCTCACTGCTGAGATGAACTCCCCCTAGTCAGCCCCTCGTCATCCCTGCCCTTCTCTGACTCTATTAGGAGGGACTGGGAAATGCCAGCATAAGGTGGACACAGAGATTAAGGGCAGCAGGACAGTCGCCATAGGCAACAGACACAGAGCTGATTAACCCATTCTTCTCTACGGCACAGAACTGAAATAGTTGGGAAATGGGTTTCTAGCCTGAAATAGCCAAGAGTGTGGTGAAGGGGGACCAGGAAAATGTGGTTGAGATTCTAAGTCCCAGAGGCGGGGCAGTTTTGCACAACAGGGAAACGGACTCATTATAGCTTCAGTCTACTGCTGGGGCCCCTCATCTGATGTTCAGCTCTGGGCATCTTCTCCATGTACTACGCCAATTCCTTAGGAATTTCCGGGGTTGGGGATTTAGCTCAGTGGAAGAGCGTTTGCCTAGCAAGCTCAAGGCCCTGGGTTCGGTCCCCAGCTCCGAAAAACAAAAAAAAGGAATTTCCTCCAGCAGTAGACTGAAGGTCCCCGTTCCAACATAACCGTGTGAGCACCTACCTATAGGCAGCCTCAGATTCCACTGGGTTTGGTGGAGGTGGGGGCTAGGGTGCGCCGGGATGCTGGGGAAATGGGGAGAGAGGTAGCAGAGCTACTGTATAGGTTCCAGGGGAAAAGGGAATCCTAGGATCCCTTCCTGCCACCCTCAACGTCAGCCAAGTCTTCTGGGTGATCTCAGGAAAATGCTCCCCCCCCCACCGGCAGGCTGCCCACAGACCACCTGCTTGAGCCAGTCGAGAGGCACTATCACAGGCCAGCACGCTAATTAAAACAGGAGCCACACCACCCTCCCCAGTCACCCCTCACTACCCACACAAATTACATTTTATATGTTTTTTATTTACTGTGTCACTTTTAATTAAATCTGTAATCGCCTGCCTGAGGGGGCATGGTCCCCATTTCCCAACTCAGTGTGATCTGAGAGAGCTCGCACATGGGGTGTGGTGTGGGTGCGGGTGTGGGTGCCTGTGGGGCCATTTGCTTCAGTGTGCCATGTACGTGTGTCCTCGTGGTCAGAGATATCTGTAGGGACAATCCACATGCAGCAAGAGTCTCACCCCTCTTCAAGGGACTTCAAGTTTCTCAGACAGGAAGACTGAGGCCCAAGGATAGGCAGGCATGCCGCGCAGGCTCGAGGACAAATGGTGTCGTGCGAAACGTTTGGGGGTCCACGCTTCATTTTTCCTTAAAAAGAAAAATAGAAAGTGTTCAACTCACTAGGCTTCTAAATCAGAAACAGGACCATAACACGCCGTTCAATAGGCAGAGCCAATGGTAGAAATAGGTTTCATGTTTGTATTGCAGTCAGTTAAGGAGAACCACAGAGACAGGGAGAGGTGAAAGCCAAGCACAAGGAGCCAGATACAGAGAGGCACAGCGGAGCCCACATACAAAGGGAAGGCAGGGGGGTGGGTGAGGGTTGTCAGACCCCTGGGCACTGGCAGGCACAGCTCATCTGTTCTCAGGGAATCAAAGGCCCGAGAGAACCTTCCCTGCCTGTCACTTGAGATCTCTGATAGGGATCACAGAGGGTATAGTGGCCTGATACAGTGCATAGATTAAAAACGTGCCCACACGCACGTCAGGTAGACTTAAGGGCACCCTGAGTTATAGGACAAGAATGCCATCCAGGTTGGTCAACAGTAAGAGATCAGTCTTTGAGTCTGAGTGTGTAGAGTGGTAGGCCTGGCAGAAGGGAGGGGTCACCCACGTGTAACTACAGGGGTTAGGGAGGTCTGGTGATAGCATATGAGAGCTCCTGTGTGCCCCTTGCCCATGGTAGCAACTGTGTTGCTAAGGTAGGTGGGTTTGGGGGTAAGGGGCTGGGGCTCCTATATCTGACTGGAAGCATGGAGACTAGAGACAGCAAGCAATACTCGCCAAGGGTGCAGGCTGTATGTACGTGCCCGCATGTGTGTGCAAGTACATGTGCCTGTGTCGGAATAGGATCCTGGCCCCACCCCTGCCCCTCTGCAGCCCCCCACTCTGCCCCTGCCTGCTCCTGGCCCCAGTTGATTAATCATGGAGCTGAGTGGCTTCCAGCTTATCAGGTACCTTAATAGCTGAATAATTCCAGCCCCATCAGCGGGCCCTTAATTGCTTTCTTGTGGCTGCGGCCTGGAGTGCATGCTGAGTGGGTGAGCTCCCTGGGGACCAGATGCAGGCTCCAGGCAGCATGCTAGATGGGGGCCCAGCTCACAGTTCCCTGCCACCCAGGCGGCCCTTCTCCACAGACCACAAACCACATCAGCCCTGCTTGCTCACTGAGGCCTGGTTGAGGGGTAGGCTGAGACATTCCTTTGATGATTTAGAGGAGGGAAGAGCAAGCAAATCTTCCTGGGAGGGCTGGTATGATCTGGGAAGTCAAAGAACGCCTGGGCAGGCAGAAAGCAGGGGAGGCTTGGGCATCAAGGTCACGTTGGTGGGTTTAGCAGGGGGTGAGCCTGAACTCCCCACCCCAGCCTTCTGCCCTGCCCCCCAGCTACCGTCATCCTCAATGAGCTTAACTGGACGGAGGCCCTGGAGAATGTCTTCATTGAGAACCGTAGGCAAGACCCTACACTGTTGTGGCAAGTCTTCGGCAGTGCCACGGGAGTCACCCGCTATTACCCAGGTAGGCACCACTGTCTCCCTGGCCCATCCAGCACCTAGATTGCTCCAAGCCTACCCACCCTGAGGTACATGGGGCACAATGAACCAAGTGAATTCCCATAATCCCCTCTGCTCCAGTCAGACCCTTCAGCAGACTCCTTCACCCTCTCTTTCCACAGCCACACCGTGGCGAGCCCCCAAGAAGATTGACCTGTACGATGTCAGAAGACGACCCTGGTGAGTGAGCAAGGAGGGGTCGAGGAGAGGTACCCCCTCAGCTCCCCATCTCGAGTGCCTGCTCCCCTCCCTCCCAATATCCAGACCTCCGAGCAGGGCGCAGCCAGCTCTATCCAATTTTCATTTCACACATCGCTGCCACTGGAAAATGGATCCCATCACCCAGGCAAGCCGCCCAGCTGCCTCTGCCCCCATGCATATCGTCCACTACCCAGTCCCCCCACACCCACTCAGAACTGAGAGATCAGACCAGTGAGGGTGCTTCCAAGGGTAGCCAGAGCCTCCGTCAAGTCTGCCGGCCCCACCTACTCATTTGACCCCTAGACACCCTGACCCTCTGCTCTGCCCTTCTCACACGTCTCCATGATCTTCCCTCCCTCCCCAATTCATGTCCAGACAGACTCTCTGGGGTGTCTCTAGGACAGAGGACACAAGCCACTGAAGCCTTTTGCCCCTGTGCATCACCTGCCCCCTCCCCCGTTTACTTGATGAGGAAACCAGATCACTTACGTCACGAAAAAAATAACTGTCTTTTTTATTGAGCATGGTCTCCCCGGTGCCCAGACCCATTTTAACCCAAGTAGTGCGCGGTCGGTAGAAACACATGAATCAGAAGGAAGACCCCGCAGGTCCCAGGGGTGCCGTCCTTAACTGAGTCTTCTCACTGGCAGGTATATACAGGGGGCCTCATCACCCAAGGACATGGTCATCATTGTGGATGTGTGAGTGAGCCCTGTAGGCTGGTGGGGTGGGGATAGGACTGCATTCTGCTACCTGGGAACCTTACGAGGGAAGGGAGAGGAAAACCCCAGAGCCCATACACACATGTCCCCTCCCCGCCTGGTTTCCAGGAGTGGCAGTGTGAGCGGCCTGACGCTGAAGCTGATGAAGACGTCTGTCTGTGAGATGCTAGACACACTCTCCGATGATGACTATGTGAATGTGGCCTCAGTGAGTGGCAAGGTGGCAGGCAGGCTGGGTACCACTCACCCCCATCCAACCCGCTCCCATGACAACCATCAGCCTTGTACAACAGCTGTCCGCTGTGACCAGCCTGAGGCCACTCACCACCCCCACTATCCCCACAGTTCAACGAGAAGGCGCAGCCTGTGTCTTGCTTCACACACCTGGTGCAGGCCAATGTGCGGAACAAGAAGGTGTTCAAGGAAGCTGTGCAGGGCATGGTGGCCAAGGGCACCACAGGCTACAAGGCTGGCTTTGAGTATGCCTTTGACCAGCTACAGAATGTGAGCCCCACGGGTGGGCAAGTGGGGAGCCAGGGGTGGGCGAGGGACCAGGATTGGTGACAGGGGAAGATGAAGATGGATAGCCTTGTTAATAGTCAGCAGGCAGCTTAGACAGACAGTACCATCTGCTGTGAGGGAGGAGGCCCCATGCTGGGCCTGTGAGAGATCAAGGACTCTCTGACTCTGCTCACCCTTCGCTAGTCCAACATCACCCGTGCTAACTGCAATAAGATGATCATGATGTTCACGGACGGGGGAGAGGATCGCGTGCAGGACGTCTTTGAAAAGTATAATTGGCCCAATCGGACGGTGAGGCTCAGCCCTGAGCTGGGTTCAGGATGGGAGAGGGCTGTCCGCAGGTGGCCACGGCAGTTAACCTCACTGCCCCCACAGGTACGCGTCTTCACGTTCTCCGTAGGACAGCATAACTATGATGTCACACCCCTGCAGTGGATGGCTTGTACTAACAAAGGTACCTCACTGGGGCATCTGCATGCTCTGTCCTACTGCCAGCTGTCCGTCCATATGTCCAGCTGTTTGTTCACTCACTGTCTGTCTGTCCTTCCATACATACCCTTTGTCCATTGCTTTGTCTATTTGGTGGGCTGTCTTGCTCGTCCGTCTGACAAAGCGTCTCTCTGCCCATCTGGCTGTATGTCCACTGTCCATCTGTCTCCCGGCCTTTCTGCTCCTACATCTGTTCGCTGATAAATCCATCTCTCTGTGCATTTGGGTAAACTCAGGTTACCGACATCCTCCATTGAGGCTCCTTCCCCCACCCCATCTCTGTTAACAACTCCTACCTCTGCTGCCTCTTTCGACCCCTGCAATCCATCCTGTCCTGTAGCATTGGTCACAGTGCCAGAGCAGTGACAGCAAGCATCAAGGAGTTGGAAGAGTAACGACACAGAGAGCTGCAGGTGTACCCCCGGGGACATTACCCCCTGTGCTGTGGGCCTTGCTGTGCCAGTCAAACTTATATCTCCTCCCTTTGCAGGTTACTATTTTGAGATCCCTTCCATCGGAGCCATCCGCATCAACACACAGGTGAGGTTGTGGAGGAGGCCGCCCCTCCCAGGGCTTGACTTCCCTCTGGTTGTGGCTGCGTGCTTTCCAGCCATGGGCCAAAAGCGACCCCTGGTGGTTGCTGTTGCACATGGCAGCAGTTGAGACAACAGTAAGTTGGAAAGGACATTTAGTACCTCTCCTCTCCCAGGAATACCTGGATGTGCTGGGTAGGCCCATGGTCCTGGCAGGCAAGGACGCCAAGCAAGTGCAATGGACAAACGTGTATGAAGATGCGCTGGTAAGGCATCTGGGCAAAGAAAGGGGACTGGCGGCCTTCCCCCAAGGGATGAACCCACACTAAGACCCTTGAGGGGCCCCTTACTGGTGTTGACCAAGTAAAAGAAAGTGACAGGTGGCCCATGCCTGAGCCCCTTCTCTGAGCACTCAGAGTGGAGACAGAGCTGGCCACAGGAGACCCCATCCTCCTCTCCCTTCAGGGGCTGGGGTTGGTGGTAACAGGGACTCTCCCTGTTTTCAACCTGACACAGGATGGCCCTGGGGAAAAGAAGGTAAGTTGCCCAGTGGGTTATCTGGGGAGGGGTTGGCATGCCTTTAGCAGGTCTGGGGATGGGGGAGGGATAGGGCATGCTACAGACTTGGCAAAGCAGCTCTCTGTGTCGGCAGCTTAGACCTTAGGATGAAGGCTAGGCCAGGGGGCTCCAGGGCCAGGGGCTCCACTACAGATTTGACTCATTACAGCATACTGTCCCATTCCTTTGTGCCCAGAACCAGCTAATCCTGGGTGTCATGGGCATAGATGTGGCCCTGAATGACATCAAAAGGCTGACTCCCAACTACACAGTAAGTATCCACCTGACCCACTTGCCCTGGTTTGCTGTCCATAATGACACAAGCCAGGGAGATGTGGGGACTGAAAGACCTTCACAGGGACCTTTGACTCAGAGAACCAAGAAAGACTTCCCAAGGAGGGGGGGGGACAAATCTGGGGACAGCAAGTTTTATGTGAAGGACTAGTCTGTGACTACTTCAAGCCTTGCTGACCTTAACATTCATTTTCCATGCTAACACTGTACTGTGAAAGCAGCTGTGGACACATCATGGATTTATGTCCCACACAGATTTGCTTTGTTTTCATTGGTTAGTTTTGGTTTTGGGGGGTGTTTTTTTGTTTGTTTGTTTGTTTGTTTGTTTTTGAGACAGGGTCTTTCTATATAGTTCTGGCTATCCCAGAACTCACTACATAGACCAGGCTGGCCTCAAACTCACAGTAGTCTACCTACTTCTGCTTCCCAGACACTGGAATGAAAGGTGTGCACCACCATGCCTGGTGGCCTATAAAAAGTGGTTTGTTTGTTTGTTTGTTTTCCTTTTTTTCGGAGCTGAGGACTGAACCCAGGGCCTTGCGCTTGCTAGGCAAGCACTCTACCACTGAGCTAAATCCCCAACCCCTCAGTTCCCTCTTTCGATTTTCTTTTTAAATACTTAAACCCCAGTGGGCAATGGTGCTACAATCCTTTAATCCCAGGACTCAGGAGACAGGCACAAGGATCTCTGAGTTTGAGGCAAACTTGGTCTACAGAGGGAGTTCCATAAAACCCATTTAACAGCAATGGGTGGCAGGCAGATTCAGCCCTGCCCAGAAGTGTGCTGGAAGTGGGGTGAGGGTGGGGCAGAAGCACAGGGAACTCTTCCAAATAAAAGCCTGAAAATGGAAGACTGAAACTGGAGCCAGGAAAGGGACGGGATGGCAATTTGGCTATTCCGATCCTATGATTAGAGAACTTGGGTCTCAGATATGAAAGCAAGGACATTGCAAAATGTGTGTTACAACTTCAAGCCTAAACCATGGGAAACCTTTGTTTGGCCTGAGAGGTCCCACATACAGTTAGAAACTATCCGAGGCAAAGGCTTGTCCCCGGATGCCATTCCCACCTGCTTGCCTAAGAGTCTCCCTCCTGTAAACCACCACTAAAATGGAGACAGGACAGCACAATTTGAGAAAGTAGGTATGAGGGAGCCACGCAGTGGCACAAAAGCAGTAGCATTGTGAGCCTCAAGCGGGTGCAGAGGTAGGGATGGCTGCTTCCTCCACGGGGAGATGAGGAATGCCCGCCTACCTACAGGGCTAGTCAACCTCGGTGCGGACTGGTGTATGAGGAACATCCGGCCTGTAAGTCCTGGCCTCAGAGGCAGACTTAGGGGCCCTATGGCAGGAGGAGGCCTGTGGCCAAAGGCAAGCAGTGTGGGAAACAGAAGAGAGGACACTTCAGAACTTCAGAGTCTAAGAAATCCCTGCACAGCCCTCTGAGCCCCCAAATTGTACCCCACAGCTTGGCGCCAATGGCTACGTGTTCGCCATCGACCTGAATGGCTATGTGTTGCTACATCCCAATCTCAAGCCCCAGGTGAGCCAAGTGAGGTAACCCTGCCCCCCGAGGGCCTGGGAACCCCTCTGAGACGAGGACTCCTGATGTTCTATCTGGCTTCCGGTAGACTACCAACTTCCGGGAGCCTGTGACCTTGGACTTCCTGGATGCAGAGCTGGAAGATGAGAACAAGGAGGAGGTGAGCGGAAGGCGGGGAGGAGTGAGAGAATGGCTGGCACCGGAGCAGGGGGGTTCACACCTTTGGCCCTTGCAGATCCGTCGTAGTATGATTGACGGAGACAAAGGCCACAAGCAGATCAGAACCTTGGTCAAATCCCTGGATGAGGTATGAAGGCACGGGGCAGGGAGCAAGGGCATCGGAATGGGCACCCAATCCCTACCCACCCACCCCTGCCTGCTCACCCAAGAACCTGATGGAGCCTCCTCTCCCAGAGGTACATAGATGAAGTGATTCGGAACTACACCTGGGTGCCTATAAGGAGTACCAACTACAGGTGAGTGGGCAGACAGCGAAGGGCGAAAGTGACCCCGAAGTCTGAACCTAGCTGCTTCTCTCCTTTTGCGCCCCCCCCCCCTTACTATTTATTTACCCTGAGATGTTTGGTTCTCCAGGGCCTCCTCTGGCCCCTGTGCGACAAGCAGCAGGTCCTGGGAGAACAGGACTGAGGACAGGACAATGCACCTAACTCCCCCCCACCTGGAGGGTCTCCTGGGTATCAGCATTGCGGCCTCAGTGCCAGGCTGTATTCACTGTGTCCTATACAACTGCTCCTCGGTCCATTCTGGAATGCCAAGAGCATTGTCACACCTTAGGACCAGCCCACACTGTTTCCTGGCTCTCATGGGATTCATGTTCTGCCCCTCAAAAGCTTCCTGTGAGCCAGGAGATGGTGGGGCAGGTGGGTGCTGAGGTGGACAGTACGGTGGGGAGTCACTTTGGGACTAAGTTATACAGGGGAGTTGCGGCTGCCACACCCTGGGCCTCTTTGGCTCCAAAGCCCTAAGAAGGGTGAGTGTGGTGAACCTCTTCTCATCAGTGACCTGTGCTCTCCCTTCCCCTCCTCCCCAGCCTGGGGCTGGTGCTCCCACCCTACAGCACCTACTACCTCCAAGCCAACCTCAGCGACCAGATCCTGCAGGTCAAGTGTAAGTGGCCTGGCCCCTGCCTGCGTCCTGCACCCCTGCCTCTGCCCCTGCACCCTTGGCCGGCCCCAGGCAGCATAGCCAGCCGAGCTTGTGGGCAAGGCAGCCCCTCCTGCCCAGTCTGCCCAGCCTCAGATGTGCCCACAGGCTGGGGAAACCAGCCTTCGAAAGTCTGTGGAAATCTGCATGCTTGCCTTTTCTCAGATTTGGTTCTAGACCATTCTCTCATGGTTTCTGTTGAGGATTGTTTTGGTTTTTCCTATCCTGTGTCTTCCCTCCTTAGCCTGCCTGCCCTGAACACTCCTGGGGGTTATATTCCTGGAAGACACCCCCTCCTCTCCCTTCTCTTCTAGTCCCCTTGCCTTAGACCTCCCTCTGTGGTACCACCTCTGTCCCAAGGTCTCTTGTCCTCTGTTCCTCCTCTCCCTCTTCCCCCTCCCTCTCCTCCTCCCCCTCTACTTCCTCTTCCTTCAGGTCACATTCTCCCTCCGTCTCTTCCTCTCACTTTTCTCTTCCTCTTCCTCCTTTCTCCTTCTTTTCACCCTAACCCCCTCTCCTTTCTGCTAATCTGCTAAGTCCCTCGGTCCCTTCTCCCTAACCTAGAAACCCCTGCCTGCCTTCCCTCTAGTCTTCCTTTTGTCTGTCTCCTTCCCTCCCTCTTTGCTCCCTGGTTCCTGTTTTATACCCTTCTCCTTCCTCCCCTTGGCGTGTCTCTCTCTCTCTCTCTCTCTCTCTCTCTCTCTCTCTCTCTCTCTCTCTCTCTCTCTCTCCCCTCCCTCCCTCCCTATCTCCCTCCCTCCCTTTTCTGCCTCCTTCCCTCTCTCTCCTCCAGCTCTCCCACTCCTCTGCCTGTGGCTCCCCATGCATGCCTGCTCACCACGGGCCTCTGTGGAAAGGCCTGGATCTCAGACCTGGCCCTGCCTGCCCAATGCCAGAGGTCACTGGGAGGGAGGCTGGGGCTCCGGCCCCACCGGGCGCCCCCCACCTGCCTGGCCGACTGGGGCTCATCTCCTTTGAGTTTCTTGCTCTCTCTTTCTCTCTCATGTCGTTTTTTTGCAAGAAGTTTCCTTTCGGTATGATGATGAGACACAATATTTTCATTCAAACAGCCATTGAATAAAATATTGTTTGTGCCCCTCCCCTACCCCTCCCCCTTTTCGTTTGTTTTTGTGTTTGTGTTTTTGTTTTCCTCGCTTTCTCTCTTGGTGGACTGTCCCAGTGCCAATCAGCAAACTGAAGGGCAAGTATATTCAGAACCAGTGCTCCCTCCTCTCCCCACCCCACCCACCCTCACACCCCTGCTTGCCCCCCCTTCCTGCCCAGGACCAGCCACACCCCTGCCCTCTGGGGCTCCCTCCCAGCATCCTCAGTTCGTGCCTTTCCTCTGATCCTGACACCCCTCTTAGAGCCAGTAGACCACTTCTGGGGCTGTCTGCAGAGAGTTCTCCAGTGTGTCCTGGGGGCCCAGACCCCTTCCTCCCATCCCCTAGTCCTTGTGGGACCCCATGGGAAGCCCCCTGCCTCCCCAACTTCTCTGGTCCTCCAAGACAACTCAACAGTGAGAACAGAGCTGCATGCTTTATCACCACCCACCCAGCAGGGAAGGAAGTTCTCTCAGGTCTCTTGGTTCTGGAGTGGCCCCAGAGCTCACAGCCCTACTAGAAGAGAGGTGGCAAGGCTCAGAAGCCTTAGTGGGGGTCTCAGAGGACAGGCAGCCTGGCCACAGGACAAGGTTGTCCCGCCATCAGGGTAAAGTGTGTACTGCTGCTCCTGAGACCTTGCTAAGGACCCTTGGGCTATCTCTGCCCTTAGGGAGGGCCCATTGGTATGGGAAGGCTACTTCGCTTGGGAAAATAAAGGCAGAGTCAGGAACTATATTCTTCTCCAGGCATGGGGTGGGATCTTTTGGATCCCAAGAGCCAACCAAGCAATCTAGAGGAAAACAGCCTAGTGACAAAGAAAAGGGCCCCCTGAATCAGTTCCCAGCACAGTGGGAGTTAGAGGGGGTGGCACATGATGAGGTCAGCCTTCAGCATGCAGACGGCTGCCTTTCCAGGGAACATTTGACCCTGTGAGGTATGGAGAACCACATGAGGCTGTCCCCAAACCTGGAAGCAGAGGATTGCTCAAGAAACCCAGGGCCCTGTCTAGCCTAGTCCAACAAAGGGAGTAAGCTCTCCCTGCTGGCCGGGGTTAGGGTCGGGTGCATACCCCAATCCCACTGGCTTGAGTTGTCTTTTTTACCGTCTCCCACCTCCCACCCTCTGACTCTAGAGCTTCAAAGCCCTGGTATCATAACAAACATAGTATAGTTTCCCTCCTCCTCCCTCCTCCCTCTCTTTTCTTTCTCCCCCCCCCTCTTCCCACCCTACTCCTTCCCCTTTGGCTTGTGTTCAAACCCTGCCTCACAGTCCTATCAGAAAGGAACAGTCCAACCAGTGACTGCCCAGCCTTTCAAAGCAGCCCTAGTTTCCCATGTTCAGAACTTTGCAGTGCATCATGGGAGTATTTGGGAACAGTGAAAAATCCCTCTTTTGGGAATGATGAAAGCTCTGTGGTAAATGAGAGTTTGGGATGTTGGTGAGGATGGAGTAGAGAAAGTGAGTGTGGCACAGGCCTAAACTCCCAGCATTCAAGAGGTTCAGGCAAGAATTGGAGGCTAGTCAAGGTAACCAAGGCTATCTTTTTAGAAACAAAGGGAGGTGGGCTGCTGGGATTACAGAAGCCAAGGGCCCTCACGGATGCACATAAAGCTGGGGACACAGCTCGGTCACAACAGTACTTGTCACTGCCTGGCATTTACAAGGTCCCAGGTTCGGTCCCCAGCCTCACATAAACCAAGTGTGATGGCGAATGCCCATAGCCCAGCACTCTTAAGGTATATACAAGAGAATCCGAAGTTCAAAGTCATCCTCAGCCATATAAGGGAGTCCCAGGCCAACATGGACTGCAGGCTTTGTCTCAAAAGAATTAGAACATGCACACAGCAGGGTAATCTGGTCCAGACGGGCAGAAAGAGGGGCCGTAGTGGAGCCCTGGGGCCACATTTTCAGGTCTGTGAGCACAAGCCCATATAAAGACAAACACGTACACACACTTATGTATCCATTCCGCACACGTGCACAGCTCATAAGCCCGAGGCACAGGCCCAGCTGTTAGACCATCCACCCAGACACTCCCAGCATCCTCCTGTCTACTCCCTGGAAGGGAGGAAACTAGACCTTCCTTAGGTGCCCTGCTCCTCCCAGCCAGGAAAGCAAGGGCTCAGAGGAGATAGCAGACCTATCTCCTCACACTACAGAACAGTCCCTGTCCCCCTGTGGGTTCCCGACACCCAGCATCCTGTTCCACCCCCAGACCTCCACGATGCACTGCAGTACCACCACCACCAGCAGCTGCTCAACCCTGTCTCTGGTTGGACTGTCTGTGCCCGTAAGAAACCCTTTCGGTTTGGCCATGTTGATGCCTGACACAGAACAAAAGCAAGACCTACCAAAATGCTAACAGCTGCGGCAAAGAGAGATAAAACTCCGCAGCCAAAAGCCAATTCCCTTCCTCGAAGTCTCTTTGGAGGCAAAGGAAGCTCAGCATGCGGTTTTTCCATTATGGATGTGATAAGAACAAGACCGGCGCCTCCCCCAGACCATGCATATATATAGCAGTGTGTGTATATATATATGTGTGTGTGTGTGTCCGTGTATATGTGCTATACAGCAGTATGGAAGCATATACAGCCACGCCAAGGGACTCACTGCCGACAGAGGACCAGGCCCGGGCAACATATTGGCTATAACTGCCCTTCTCCTGCGATGCTGTAGTCTCCACAGGCCCTACACCCTCCTCGCCCCTCCCTTCTCTCTGGCTCAAACCTGAACGCGGACGTGGCGGGTTCCCTCTTTGCCAGTGTCTCCCCCTCCCTCAAGCTGCCTTGTCCCCACCTGTCCCACCAGCCCCATCAGCTCTGAGCCCCCTGGCCTCCTGCCTCCCCAGCCCCCGCCGGATAACCCCCCCATTTCTGTTGCAGATTTTGAGTTCCTGCTCCCCAGCAGCTTTGAGTCTGAAGGACATGTTTTCATTGCTCCCAGGTAGCTTGTGTGTGGCCTTGCTGAGGCGTCCTCCCCTGCCCTGACCGTCCTGGCCCTACCTCCTGCACTGCTGCCTGGAGCTCTGTGTGTCTATGTCCTGTGCAGTGTTGCTCCCAACCCTGATACATAGCCCTGTATGTACGGCTGTGTACATACCCAGGCCATGTAGCCACACCAGGCAGCAGTAGCCAGTAGCCCACAGACTCTCCCCCACCAGGCCTGGGGCAGATGGGCTTTGGATTCTCTGCTACCTTCTGTGCCCTCCCAGGCAGCCAGGAAGGAGGAGCCTTTTCCACCTTGGGCTGGCTGTCCCCCGGCACACCCTCGCTGGGCAGCTGCTGCTCTGGTCTGTGGTGTCCTGCCCATACCTGACCTGCTCCCTGTTGTTGTCCTGTGTCAGTCAGTGTTTGTGTGGGTCGGAGGGCCGAGCCAGCCAGAGCCAGAGCCCCTGTGGCCATTGCCAGTGCTGCTCATCTTAGGTGTGGTGGCTCACTGAGCATGGGGGAGAAACGGGAAGGAGGGCAAGGAGTCGAGGAGCTTCTCTGGCAAGGGAGGGATCAGGACCCGGAGCCATCCCAGAAGTGCACATTTGGTGTGAACACATGCACCCTAGTGCGTGCACACGGTCTGCTTTGAACTCCACACATCTGAGGAGGCCATGGCCCCTGGTGCTGACGCCCTCTCTTGTGACCTGGGTTTGGAATGAGAGCACACTCCGGCACCACACGGGGCTCTGGGCACTCCTAACCTCTGTGCGTAGGCACATTGCGTGCATGCACCCACAAAGCTCTGACTCTTTGTAGATGTTTGTACCTGTGAGTCATTGTGTACATGTGCAAGAGGCCAAGTGTAAATGTGGGGTGGTCCTCCGTATGCATTAGTGATCAGAAATTAGTGATCAGAAATGGTCTGGGAGACATAATCCTGAAGGAGCCGAGGGAAGATATGTCATTTTTATAACTGCTTCAGGAGCACTGAATAAGTGTGTATGAGTGAACGAAGTGCCCAACAGATGTGAATGTATATTTCACGTGTGTGGTATATCTTATGCACAGTTGTGTGGCTGTCACTGGGCATGTCCACCCAGACAGTACAGTTTACCAAGATACTTGGGGCCAGTGGATCAGTGTGGCTACGGATCCAGTCCCAGGTGCCCACACTAAACTATGGGTCTTCCCACAGCCTGAGAGAGTTGCTCGTTTTTTAAACTGTCCACAGAGTTGCTGTCATCTAGGCTACTGGGGAGATCCCTGGTGGCAGGGTAGTGACTAAGGAATTGAGGGAGAGAGATGGCTCCATCCATCAAAGAGAGTCATTGTTCTCCAAGAACCCACTCGAGGTTCTGCCATACCCGTGCTTTCTGGACCCAGTGTCTGAGCCTGGTGAGGTCTGCCCACCCTGAAGAACCCACTCACTTCTGCTGATACCCCAACTGTGTCATGATGAAAAAAGTGAACCCCAGGAGACCAGAATGCATTGCTCAAAGGCACAAGGCTAGGAAGAGGCAAGATGAGGTCCTAGACACTGACAACAGCAAGTGCTGATACTCAACCCTACCTCATGCCCATGGGAACATTGTAGGGCATACAGGTGGATGAGCCAGCCACTGGCATTTGCATTTCCCGGGGCCACCTGGGTGTGCCATCTGGGTCCAACTATTCACGAAAGATAGCAGGTTTGTCAGGGCCAAGACCAGGAAAGAGAAAAGTCATCCGGTAGAAGAAGCAATCCTTCCTTCTACCCACTCTGCCTACCCCAACTAAGCCCCAGCAGCCTTCAGGCTCATGGTGACCACAGCCTATGAGAACATTCATGCCCCTCCCCACAACTGGGACTTCTCACCCAACGTCCAGGCAACCGGATCGGGAAGCCTGGATCCCTCTGCCCCATGCAGATCCCCAAGCCCACTCTTCTTGCCCCTCCCCACCCCCAGAGAGTATTGCAAGGATTTGAATGCCTCAGACAACAACACCGAGTTCCTGAAAAACTTCATTGAGCTCATGGAGAAAGTGACTCCGGACTCCAAGCAGTGTGAGTATATGTCAGGGCATCGGGACTGGCGTCAGGGCATAGAGATGTGAGGGGTCTGGGGACAAGCAGGCAGGACCTGGGCCAGAGCATAGAGAAGGCTTTCACCAGAGCCCTGGAGACTAGAGGAAGGGACGCCACGGAGCTGCAGTAAGACACCTTTCCATCCTGTCTTATTCCAGGCAATAACTTCCTTCTGCATAACTTGATTTTGGACACGGGCATTACGCAGCAGTTAGTGGAACGCGTCTGGCGGGACCAAGATCTCAACACGTACGCACGCAGCCACCCAAGCTATGGCTATTGTGTAGAAGGAGGCTGGGGTTGGCCCAGAGGCCCTGGCCTTGCACAGTAGAAGACAGGCCCGTGACCCCATCTCCCTGTCGCCCCCAGGTACAGCCTGCTAGCTGTATTTGCTGCCACTGACGGTGGCATCACACGTGTCTTCCCGAACAAGTAAGTGGCCAGCCCCGTGCAGCAATAACTCTCCCTGTCTGGGACTTTGCTATTACTTCACTACCCAGAAGCCTCAGCACTGCCAAGACCATTGCACACCACTGAGCTCTGACTGTCTTGGGTGCTCTAGGGCAGCTGAAGACTGGACAGAAAACCCTGAACCCTTCAATGCCAGCTTCTACCGCCGCAGCCTGGATAACCGTGGTTATATCTTCAAGCCCCCGCACCAGGACTGTGAGTGTCTGTCCGTAAGCCCAGCAGCAGGTGGGAGGCCTTAACTGAGACCAGGGACATGTGAAGAGAAAGGCTATGCCAAACACCGTATGGGGTGCTATAGACTTAAGCTGGGTCCAGTCCAGTTTTGGTAGAACCCTGTTTTGGAGTGGTCAGTACGGTCAGCCTTCACTCCTGACTGCTCTGCCCATCCATCCCAGCCCTGTTAAGGCCACTGGAGCTGGAGAATGACACAGTAGGCGTCCTCGTCAGCACAGCTGTAGAGCTCAGTCTGGGTCGCCGCACACTGAGGCCAGCAGGTAAATGCTAAGACTGAGGCGGGACTGGGGCAATAGTGAGGACACTGACCAGGCAGGTGGCACAGACAGCCATTGCTCTCTCCCACAGTGGTGGGTGTCAAACTGGACCTAGAGGCTTGGGCTGAAAAGTTCAAGGTGCTTGCCAGCAACCGTACCCATCAGGACCAACCTCAGAAGGTATTTGGGCAGGGAAAGGGGAGTAAGGCCTCTCTGGAGTCTCCAAGGAAGAAGCCTGCCCCTCAGACTGGCTCCAGTGCCTGTGGGAAGGCAGGGGGTGCTGCCAATGACCTGGGGGAACTGGCGTTATGAAGGGGTAACAGACATGAGGAAAACCGGTGGGCGCCTTACAGTCCCCATTCTCTGCCCAGCAGTGCGGCCCCAGCAGCCACTGTGAGATGGACTGCGAGGTAAACAACGAGGTGCGTGTGCTCTGATTCTGACCTGGACCCCAGTGTCCCTCATCCCCAGACTCCTTGGTCTCAACTGTGACTCCTAGCCTGCCCCTTAGTCTTTCGATCTTGACACCCCTTACCCTGACTTCAGTCTTGCCTTGCTCTGAACCATTGGACTGCCAGGGCCTGAAATAGTCTGGGGTAGGCCCCCTCACCATTTTGATCTCCCTTCCCTACCTCTTAGGACCTACTCTGTGTCCTCATTGATGACGGGGGATTCCTGGTGCTGTCAAACCAGAACCACCAGTGGGACCAGGTAAGAAGGGTCAGGAAGAAAATGGAAGGACAGTATGGGTCACAGCCTTCTAGAGCATGCCACGGTCAGCACCATGACTATGGCTTTCTCCCTGCATCCCCAGGTTGGCAGATTCTTCAGTGAGGTGGATGCCAACCTGATGCTGGCACTGTACAATAACTCCTTCTACACCAGAAAGGAGTCCTATGACTATCAGGCAGCTTGTGCCCCTCAGCCTCCTGGCAACCTGGGTGCTGCACCCAGGGGTGTCTTTGTGGTAAGCTACCAGATTAGAGTTTTGGGGGAAAGGGGGAAAATGGCTCAGTGGTTAAGAGCACAAGGTCCTGAGTTCAATTCCCAGCAACCACATGGTGGCTCACAACCATCTGTAATGAGATCTGATGCCCTCTTCTGGTGTGTCTGAAGACAGCTACAGTGTATTCACATACTTGAAATAAATTTAGATTAGAGTTTGAGACACTACACACACGCACGCACGCACGCACGCACGCACGCACGCACACACACACACACCCCTCTAATATTTTCGAGGAGGGCCAGGGTTGACCTAGAACCAGAGGCAACCGCACTCCTCTCTCCACTGCAGCCCACCATTGCAGATTTCCTTAACTTGGCCTGGTGGACCTCTGCTGCCGCCTGGTGAGTCCTGGAGGAGAGGTTGGTTAAGGAGGCCTGTAAGGCACTGGCCACGTGCTGACCGCCTGTACTGGTTGCCCCGTGCTCTACAGGTCCTTATTCCAGCAACTACTTTATGGTCTCATCTATCACAGCTGGTTCCAGGCAGGTAAGTAGGGCTTGGGAGGCTCAGCCCCAAATCTGAGTCCAGGGTGGAAACAGACGCTCGCACCACTGGGAGGGTGGGGCTTAAGGCTGCACCAAGAAGAGGCGGACGACGTGTCATTGTCTGTGGGCGGGGCTGAGGCGTCTGGGCCCCGCAGACCCGGCAGAAGCCGAGGGCAGCCCCGAGACGCGCGAGAGCAGCTGCGTCATGAAACAAACCCAGTACTACTTCGGCTCGGTGAACGCGTCCTATAACGCCATCATCGACTGCGGAAACTGCAGCAGGTACTTGCAGGGCGAGGAGCAAGGCACGTTAGAGGGGCGTGGTCTGCAGCGGGTGTGGGCGGGGCGATGACTCCCGGATGGGGCGAACCTCCAAGGCTCCGCCCCCCCATCCCTCCTCCAGGCTGTTCCACGCGCAGAGACTGACCAACACCAACCTTCTGTTCGTGGTGGCGGAGAAGCCGCTGTGCAGCCAGTGCGAGGTCGGCCGGCTGCTACAAAAGGAGACACACTGTATCCTGCCCCAGCCCTCCCTGCCGCCCGCTCCCCTCCTGCCCCGCGCATCCTCCCCCCAACATCTCTGCTGCCCTCTCCTTGACTCCCCACCCATGCCCAGCGGACGGCCCGGAGCAGTGTGAGCTGGTGCAGAGACCGCGATACCGAAGAGGCCCGCACATCTGTTTTGACTACAATGCGACGGTGAGTCGGGGGAGCGGCGCTGCTGACAGCTGCGAGCCTTTACCCGCTGGGTACCAACCGCTTCCTCGTCTTCCTTCCCTGCAGGAAGATACCTCAGACTGTGGCCGCGGAGCCTCCTTCCCTCCGTCGCTGGGCGTCTTGGTTTCCCTGCAGCTGTTGCTCCTCCTAGGCCTGCCACCTCGGCCGCAGCCTCAAATCCATTCCTTCGCTGCCTCTCGCCGCCTCTGAACTACCCACACACACACATCATAGCCCCCACCCCCACCCCGCCTTGGCCTCCTAGCCTTTTCGCTCACCCTCCCATGCCACATTCCCCAATCTAGATCCTTGGCCAGTCTCTCCTGAAGGAACTGGGCCCCTTCCCCGGAGCCTGTGCCTTGGGGCAGGGGAGCCCCAAAGTAAGGTGCCATGGTGTTTGGCACTCAAGATTTATCTCACCCTTGAACTGTCCAAGTGCCCACAGTCCCTGGACTCACCCCTGTGGGTTGGGACAGGAGGCCACTAGTACCGATGCCAAACCAGGCCTCCACCAACCCACCTGCCTGGAGATTTTCTCTATGTAGGCAACCCTGCCACTGCTGGGCGCCTCTAACTGGCCCTTTGGCCCCACCCAGGCCCAAACTTACCTTCTCTGGGGAAAAAACTAGGAGAGATGGTAGTGGTGAGAGAGATTCTGGGGGCACCCCTTCCCCATAGGCCTCGGGCCGTTCCAGGCTACACCACAAACCCACACCTCGGCCTTGCAGGTATCAGGACAGCCTCACGATGACATCAGCTTAGGCACACCCCACAGACACCTGGACCTCAGAGAGCAGAAACTGGACTCTCACTAGACATGCCCGAGAGGGAACACACAAACAGACACACACCATGGGGGACCCACAAAGCCTTACACAGGGCGAGAGGTCAGTGAAGGGGCTGACCTGTGTGTTCCTTCTCCGCTCACCTCTGCCTCCACTCTGAGATGCAGCCTGGCAGGCCCTCCCATCTCTAGAACTGAATGTCAGACCGTGCCAAATGCTAGGGGAAGGCCTCTGTTTCGCCCCTAGCCACCAGTGTCCCCAAATGCCCCTCACCCTGCCAGGTGCTCATTGTAACCATTGCTCACTAGTGTCAGGCCCCTAGTAGGACCACACGTCACTGCCTGAACCCCTTTGGCAGAAGAACCCCGCCAGACATTGTACTTTGCCTTAGCAGGGGTGACTTGGTCTCTCCTGGCTGGGCCATCCCATCCCCAATCTGGTTCTTACATACTCAGGCCTAATTCCCTCTTCACACACACACACACACACACACACACACACACACACACACACACACACACAGTCCCTGCCCCTAGGAGGCCATATTGCCCCTCCCTTGCTGAACACACACTTGCACCAAGCACATGTGTAGTCAACCATACTGCACACACAGAGGCTGGGCCTGGGACACATCTCTTCACACCATTCATTCTGTCATTTCTCCCAAAGGCATCGTAACCTGGGGGCCAGGCGGGGACTGAGGGCAGGGTGGGGGGGTGTGTGGCCATGAGGCTCAGATGGACTGGGAGGAGGGTGGGAGGGTGGTACATTAATTAATGGCTCCGTTAATTAATGTCATGTTGCGTGTTGCTTTCTCAGTGTGTGTATGGTCCATGCCCAATGCTGGTGGCAGGGTGGGTGTCCATGATGTGTGCCCAGCCTGGATGTCAGCTGTGTCCTGTGGGGGCGTGTGTGTAACTGTAGTGTAGTCAGGTGCTCAACGGAGAATACAAACGAAAAAAGAAACAAACGTATACAGAAAAATAAATATATATTTTAAGTTTAAAAAAACAAACGGAACCAGACAAAACAATTCCCATCAGGTAGTTGTCCACCCCCCCAGCTGGGTTCAATCCTCTCATCACACACCTGACCTAGCTGTCCCCTCACCATGGGCTGGGGGACTTGGGGGCCATTTCCTTTGCCCCGTTTTTTGTTTTGTTTTTTTTTTGTTGTTGTTTTGTTTTGTTTTGGTTGTTATTCTATTTTGTACAGACAAGTTGGGAAAACAACAGCGACAAAAAAAAAGTCGAGAAACTTTGTAAAATATTGTGTGTGTGATTCCTTGTAAAATATTTTCAAATGGTTTATTACAGAAGATCAGTTATTAAATAATGTTCATATTTTCACTTCAAACCAGTTTCCATCCACTGTGTGGGCCTTGGTTGAGGACTGGGTGGTTATGACCACAGGTGGCCTTACCTCAGAGCACTACCCTGCTCTGCTGGGAGGAAAAGCCGCGCACTCCTGTTCCTCAGAGGCTCCTACCCTTGACACACTTTGTTTCATATCAAGTCACAAGACTCTAAGAAAGAAACTAGGGGAGGGACAAAAACCCCACCACCCAGAGCCTCAAGGCAAGGTCAGGACTCCAAAAGAAAGAGACCGATGAGAGATGTCCAGTCAGGCTGAGATCCATCCCTGAGAGCGGACCAGGACCAGACAACCAGATCCTTCCCCTGGAGCAACCGAACAGATGCTGTGCTCGGACACCCGAGGGGTGCCAGGATCAGGCCACCGGCCAGTAAGTGTGGACTACACCATGATTCAGGGAGGTCAGAGGCCAGGACACAGTTCCTGCAAATCTTTTGACAGACATATGTGAGAGAGAGAGAGAGAGAGAGAGAGAGAGTGTGTGTGTGTGTGTGTGTGTGTGTGTGTGTGTGTGTGTGTGTGTGTAGGTCTCCCTGCATACATCAAGCTGTGCTGAAGAGAGACTATGTCTTCCTACACCAGCCAGGCTGACCTGGTTGCCCGGAGGTGGCACAGCACACAGGGGTCAGAGAACTGACGGCCTGCAGGCATTCTCTCCTCCCACTGTCCTCTTCCAGTTGTCAGACTTGACAACAAATGCCTGTACCCACTGGGCATCTCACCGGCCTGACCCCTGCATTCTCTTCATGGGGAGAAAACTGACCTAGACAATCCTGAATTAGACGCTCACTCTTTTGGGGCAAGAGAGTCATTCACTCTGTGTTCCTGAAGTTACCTAGCTACATCCTCACCATGATCTTAAGTATATTCCCATAGCACAGATGAGCAACCAGGGAGGAGAAACACCTTCTACCTCACTAGGTGAGAAGGGTTAAGAACATCAATGAAAGCTGGGTGTAATGGTGCCTGCATGAGGGATCTGGAGGCAGGAGGATCAGGAGTTCACAGCCGTCCTGGACTGTACAGTAGGCAGCCTGGGCTACATGAGCTTCTTCAAAATTGAAAGATAAAAGAAAAGTAAGTTCAGCCAAAGTCTGAAATGTCAGGCCATAGAGGATATCTCCGTCAGCCAAGGGCTTGCTCTGCAAACACGAAGACCTCAGTTCATTTTCTTGGCACACATGTAAAAAGCCAGGCGCAGTGGTGCGTAACCTCTGCACTAGGGGTTGGAGGCATGAAGAGCGGGGACAGGCAGAACCCCAGAGTTCATCAAACCAATAGCCTAACTAGGCCGATGAACTCCAGGCTCAGCAAGGAGGCTCCCTTCTCAAAATATAAGGTGGAGGCAGGTGATGTCCCTTTCATTCCAGCACGGAGGAAGACAAAGCAGGTAGGTCTGTGGGTTTGGGAACCGTCCAGTCTACATAGTGAGTTCCAGGCCACCCATGGCTGTGCAGTGGGATCCTGCAAGTTAGAGAGTGATGGAGGACAACATCCAATGTTCATCTCAGCTACCATACACACACACATACACACACACACACACACACACACACACACACACACACACACACGAGACGGTGTCTTGGAACAACACACATGGTTTGATGTCTCATGTAGCCCAGCCTGGCTCGGAACTCACTGTATCACTACCAACGGCCTCAATTCTCCTGCCTCAGCCATTCAAGTGCTGGGATTATAAGCATACACCACCACCACCTGGAATCTAGTACATTTTTTAATGACTTATTTCTTTTTTTATTTTATGTGCATTGGTGTTTTGCCTGCATGTATTTCTGTGTGAGGGTGTCAGATTCACTGGAACTGAAGTTGTGAGCCACAATGTGAATGCTGGGCATTGAACCCGTGTCCTCTGAAAGAGCAGACAGGGCTCTTAACCGCTGAGCCATCTCTCCAGCCCCAGACTCTGATACATTTTTAACAATAGGATTTTTGGTCCATGGTTACTATCACCCCTGTGGCCCACTATCAGGAGTGACAGTCTATCGTTAGAATCTGTGCTGTCACTGTAATCTCAATAAATTTATTCTTGCCTCTTTAGGGACAACTGAGTTGGGTTTTTGTTTTGTTTTGTTTTGTTTTGTGTGTGCACGAGTGTGTGTGTGTGTGTGTGTGTGTGTGTGTGTGTGTGTGTGTAATGTTGCATGGGTTGTCCCTATCCTGAAAATTGCTTATTCAAAAATCAAATCTGACTGAGTATTTGACTCTATTTTGTTTCCAGTTTTGCTTTTGGTTTGTTTTCTAAGATAGGGGTTTTGTTGTGTAGTCTTTACTGTCCTAGAACGAACTCTGCAGACCAGGCTGGCCTCCAACTCACAGAGATCAACCTTAGAGGCTTGAACCACCACTGCCCAGTGACTCTATATTTTGATTTGCTAAGTCAAACTTGCAAACCTGCAAGTATATGATATACAGTAGGAACCCTAACCCCAGACAAAAATAAAAGGTGAAAGGTAGTTTTGAACACATAGGCAGGTGTACTGAGCAATAGCTTAAAGGGATTTTATAATAAAGTCCCTTGTCGTATAATTAATCACATTTTTAAAATATGCACATTTAAAAATCTAGATACAACAACAAAAATCTCAGGGTTGGAGAGATGGCTCTATGGTTAATAGTGCTTGCTGCTCTTACAGAGAACCTGTACCCCCAGCACCCACATCTGGTGGCTCAGAAGTCCAGCTCCCAACATTCAACATCCTGTGTTTCCTCTGTGGCCTGCACACTTAATGCCATATACATACAGAGACACACATACACGTAAACAAAATAGCTTTTAAATAAATCTCAAACACCCTGCTGATAACCACTGTAAGCGTAAAATTGAGCCTAGGCCAACCTGGCACTTACAGAGAGACTTATAAATAATCTTTTTTCTTTAATGTTCATTGGTGTTTTGCCTGCATGTGTGTAAGGGTGTCAGAAACCCTAGACCTGGAGTTACAACTATGAGCTGCCCTGTGGTTGCTGGGAATCGAACCCGGATCCTCTAGAAGAGCCGTCAGTGCTCTTAACCGCTAAACCATCTCTCCAGCTCAAGGGAGATTTCTCTGGCAAGTGGAATCAAGTGGGAGAAGAGTCACTGAAGCAGCACAGCCTTGCCCCTTATTCCCCCTGAGATGGAAAACCTAAGTTCATGTAGCAAGTACAGTTGGCTGGAATCAGGGCAATGTGAACACCCAACACAACATGGCAAGTCGTTTACATAGATAGCTGCCTTCTTTGATCCTTAAAACTATAGTAAGAGCCTGCCATCGCCATCATTTTTAAAGATTCATTTATTTATTATATATAAGTGCACACCAGAAGAGGGCATCAGATCTCATTACAGATGGTTATGAACCACCATGTGGTTGCGGGATTTGAACTCAGGACCTCTGGAAGAGCAGTCAGTGCTCTTAACCACTGAGCCATCTCTCCAGTCCCCATCATTTTTAAGGTTCGTGAAATTGCACTTCAAAAATGTTCGGGAACTTGATCAATATCACATTAACTACAAATGATGGAACAAGGGTTCTGGCCTGCCTTGGGCTCCATTTGCCAGACGACAGGATTTCTGGCTAGTTCACGCGCATTGATACAACACATCAGAACCGTTCACATTCTTTTGTACCCGCTTACAAAAACATTGCTGTACCTGTACAAGTCACAAATAGAGCCAATCTCCTCCTCCAAAGAGTGCAGCAAGTGTGCGGCCCAAGGCGGCGCTGCCTCTTGAACCCGGCCACTCAATGCCTTGCTTTCCGAGATCAGGAATACTGGTCTCCACTTCCCTAACTTCTAAGAACTAGAGGAATAAGCACTGAAAACTACAACTCCCAAGTGCCCTAGCCTCTACATTCTACGAGACCTGTCCGGTGCACGGCTTCTGGGACTTGTGGTTCTATGCCAAAACCGGTCGGCTAGGTCTCAAGGACTCCGTATCCCAGCACGCCGAGGAGCCGGAAGGCAAGAGCTCAGAGGGCGTACAGTCGCGGCCGCCGGCGGGGGCGCGCAGGCGCGGCGCCCCTGTTTGTCCGCCCCGGAGAGGGGAGGAGGTACCGTCAAGTCAAAACCTTAGCCCAGCCGGAGCTAAACGGGCTTGACTTGAACTGGAACAAGGCATCAGTCCCGGCAGATCGCAGAGTCTCAGAGTGGATGGAGGAAGCCCAGCCTTGAGATCAACGCTAGCCTGGCCGCTGGGCCGACGGAACCGGCAGACAGGCGTGCCCAAGCCACCCAGGGCCTAACGTCAGGTCCCCGGCAAGAAGGCTTTCTCCTCGCTTTGGAACTACAGCCGGATCAGACCGGAACCAGAGCCGTCACACGGAACAGAAGCCAGTGAAGTAGCCGGGCCCGGGCCTCCCGTCGGGGCCGAACTGGGACGAGGCCCCGGGGAGGCCCCTAGGCCACCTTCCTCACCTTCCCTCAAGCCAACGCCCGCCAGGAAGATGCAACGCGCCCTGCCCGGTGCCCGCCAGCATCTGGGGGCCATCCTGGCCAGCGCCAGCGTGGTAGTGAAGGCACTGTGCGCTGTGGTACTATTTCTCTATCTGCTTTCCTTCGCTGTGGACACGGGCTGCCTGGCCGTCACCCCAGGCTACCTTTTTCCACCCAACTTCTGGATCTGGACCCTGGCCACCCATGGGCTCATGGAACAGCACGTGTGGGACGTGGCCATTAGTCTGGCCACAGTAGTTGTGGCCGGACGATTACTGGAGCCCCTCTGGGGAGCCTTGGAGCTGCTCATCTTCTTCTCGGTGGTGAATGTGTCAGTGGGGCTTCTGGGGGCCTTCGCCTACCTCCTCACCTACATGGCTTCCTTCAACTTGGTCTACCTGTTCACTATTCGTATCCACGGCGCCCTGGGCTTCTTAGGTGGTGTCCTGGTAGCGCTCAAGCAAACTATGGGAGACTGTGTGGTTCTGCGAGTGCCCCAGGTCCGCGTCAGCGTAGTTCCCATGCTATTGCTGGCGTTGCTGCTACTCCTCCGGTTGGCCACACTGCTCCAGAGCCCGGCATTGGCTTCCTACGGCTTTGGGCTGCTATCAAGTTGGGTGTATCTTCGCTTCTATCAGCGGCACAGCCGAGGCCGAGGGGACATGGCTGATCATTTTGCTTTTGCCACCTTCTTCCCTGAGATCCTGCAACCGGTAGTGGGACTGCTAGCGAACTTGGTGCATGGCCTCCTGGTGAAGGTGAAGATTTGTCAGAAGACAGTGAAGCGCTACGATGTCGGAGCACCATCGTCCATCACTATCAGCCTCCCAGGCACAGACCCTCAAGATGCGGAGCGGAGAAGGTACTAGGAACTTTTCCAAATTCTTGACTAGCTAGACTATTGGTGTGGCCACATAACCAGGCATTGAGGTGTTTGCACTACGTAGGCTGGAGAGCCACGGACAGGTGTTAGGGGTGGCTTCGACAGGTGTTAGGGGTGGCTTCCGAAAAAAGGACTCAGGTTTTGGCCTTGAGGGAACTCAGTATGTAGGTTTTTGGGCTCTAGTGTGTGTTTCTCATAACTTGGGCCACTTAACCTGTCTGCAGAACACCCAGTCACCTTTGGTCTTGCCTCAGGATTTCCAGATTCTAAGCACTGGTTCTGTGAGAGACAGAAACTGTTGGCCCTTTTCTCCTGTGATAGGAGATGGGGAAGGATGTCTTTGTCCTTAAAGTCTTTCCCATCTTTTTTTTTTTTTTTAGTTCTTTTTTTTTTCGGAGCTGGGGACCGAACCCAGGGCCTTGCGCTTCCTAGGCAAGCGCTCTACCACTGAGCTAAATCCCCAACCCGTCTTTCCCATCTTAATGCAGGACGGTTGGGGTATTACTAAATTCACCCCCGTTTCAGACGTGTCACCAAATAGAGGGAACAGGCCGTATGACCCACTGCAGGAGCCTACTGACCACACGGGGCAGGTCAGAGGCCTTTGTGTTACCTACCAGGCAGCATCTGTAGTTTTACTACATTACTCGCTGGGCACTTTGGCCAAAACAGGAGAAAGCTTTTTGAATTCAGGCCTTACTTTCTGAGACCTGTGGACTCTTTACAGTGTTCCCAGCTCCGGGGAGATCCACAGTTCTGTGTCCAGTGTTACTCCTGAGACTGTCCAGGAAGTTTCTCAGCAGCCTTATTCCTGAGCATTTGTCAAAGGTCCCTGCTTCTGCTCACCTGTGAAAGGGGTTCCTGACCTCAGTGGAAGAGCTCTCTGCTTCTTCTCCACTGAGACTATAGAGCTGAGTGTGGCCCCTTCCTTGAAGGGGTTACCAGTTGGTGGGTGTGGGAACACAGCCAGGGCATGCTGCAGGCCTGATTCTGGGCCCACGACTTGAGTGTTGGGGGAATGTCCTGGATACGACTCCATCTCGACCTTGCTTAATAGGGGCAATGGGCTGGGGGGCTGAATTTTTGAGGGACAAAGCTGCCCTTGAAGCTGTTCAGATGGGACTGGGCCAGAGCTTGCCCTTGTCCCAGAGAGAAATCTTGCATTGTGACAGTTGGTTGGTCATTCAGAAAACCTCTATCCTCGATCAGGAAAAGGAAGAGTGGGAATTGGCCCAAGACGTGGGTTTCCGGCCCAGTCTGAAGGTTGTTAGCTCACATGGGGTGGCTAATACTCTGCCATACAATTTGTCGTCCAACTGCATGCCACTCTCAGACCTAAAGGACTACAAGGAGAAAAGAGCATTCCACAGAGGTCTCTGACCCTGTGACAAAGTAAGTGCTGGCAAGGACACCCCCAAGAGTAGCCTGTGGAATGACAGGGGTTGGGGTTTTCAGTGCCTGTATCACTGCTGCCCTCCCTGTCTCTTTGCTTGGTGTGGTAGAAGTTTAGATCTTGGAAAGCCAGAGAGAGGATGGCTGGTCTGCCTGCATAGCAGAGAGGTGAGTCGTCAGGATCCACAGCAAACAGCGGAAATGGCCACTTCACCTTCTGTGGGCCAGAGTGCTGAATATTTAGAACCTTGTTCTCCACTGAGGCTGGGTAGCTCAGTGTGTAGGGCACGTCTTCCTTGAAAGAGTTTCCAGCTGGTGTTCAAGGTATGGAAAAGCACACCTCAGGCCCGTTCTGGACCCTACAGCTTGAGACTCCTTTTTTGAGAATTTTTGTGAAAATTCCCTACCTTTTCTCAAAATAATGCCTGCAAACGTCTACCCTGTGGAAATTTGGTGTCCTGCCCACCACATAGCTGTTCCTCCTACAGAGGCTCTGCTAAGGTCTGGGTGTCTCTGTAGGAAGATTGTCACAGGAAGGGTGATGCAAGTTGAAGCTACCTCATTAATAGCCCTTCCCTGAGCTGAGCTGGGTACAGGCCTCTAATCCCTGCTACTCTGGAGGCCGAGGCAGGAGCTAGTAGCTTGAAACCAGCATGGACTGCCTCAAAAAAACAAAAGTGGGGGTTGGGGATTTAGCTCAGTGGTAGAGCGCTTGCCTAGCAAATGCAAGGCCCTGGGTTCGGTCCCCAGCTCCGAAAAAAAAGGAAAAAAAGAAAAAGAAAAAAGAAAAAAAAAAGTGTTTGTTTTAAGGGCTGGGAATATAGCTGTGTGGTGGAGTGCTAGCCCTAGGTTTCATCCCTAGTTCCACAAAAGCAAAAAACCCCATCCTTGGAAATGACACCAGTGCTCACACGCACTCATTTCTAGGGATGACAGCATGCCTCTCCCACCCAGCAGCACCACAGCCACCCATCGTTAGCTAGCAAACTCAGAAGTGTCCGTGTGGCTGGTTTGGGAGGTGGCTGCCAACATCGAGGTAGCCTTGTTGAAGGTGCCTTGGTCTGCAGAGGCCTTGGGTCCTCATTCCAGTTGCCAGAGCAGATCCTGAACCAGGCTCTCGGATGCTGCATGAAGAAGGGAAAGGTGGGAGTTTGGGGACAAACCTCTGGTGGGAGGATTCGGCCTTGTTGAAGAAGGCTGCAGAGTATGTCGGTCTCCCAAACCCACTGTGACCCGCCTTTTCTCTTCTGGCTCCAGGCAACTGGCCCTGAAGGCTCTCAATGAGCGGCTGAAGAGAGTGGAGGATCAGTCAGCCTGGCCCAGCATGGATGATGACGAAGAGGAGGCTGGGGCAAAAACGGACAGTCCTCTGCCCTCAGAACAAGCCTCCACACCCCCGGGGAAGGGGACTGCCCCAGAATCCACTCTCATCACCTTCGAGGCAGCTCCCCTCCTCTAAATCACTCTGAGTGCAGTTCTTCTACTCCCATGCCGTCCCTGATCCGTCTCAGCTACTGCAGAGCACTTACTGCTCTGAGGAGAGGGGAGAGGGTCTGCTGGGGGTTCCTGTGGCCTTCTGCTGTGTCTCGACAACACTACACAGGACCCTTGTTGCTACCTGGTTCTGACTCCAGACAACCACAATGCCAGGTATGGGGCCTCTGAGCGTCAGCCGTCCAGACCCCATTTGCAGTAAGATTGTACCTCAGCAGGTACAATTCCTCACCAAGGAAGTGGCTGCAGGGACACTGGTGCCACAGCTCCTGGGCCAGCCCTTATGTCTGAAACTGGTTGCCAACAGCGCTGAGCCAAGGCAAGGATTTGTATTTGCCAAAAACATTCTGGGGACCCAGCCAGTGTGGGTCTGCACATCCCTACCCACCCCCAGACTGCATTCATATCAGGGTTTCTTGTGCCCTTCTGCTGTGGCAGTGACGACCGTGCCTAGCCGGGGCTGCCACAGTTCCCAGGTATTTTCTACAGGACCACCCAAGCGGGCAGCAAGCCCAGCTTCACAGTATCAATAAAGCGGTTCTTTGAGGTGTGGCTCCTGGACTCTGTCAGGCCACCTTGTGCAGCTCTCTCAACTTTACCAAGTGCAAAGGTAACTTTTCGGGGTCCCAGGGCTCAGTTCCATAGCACCTCCACCTGGCTAAGGATTCCCCCACCCACACACCTTGTCCGTTATTAGGGCATGCCTGCTGCTGGGTGGTCTTGCCTGAGCCATCACCTGAGTCCCTTTCTCCTTCTTCTCCTCAGTCTATCAGAAAGACCTGAGCCAGTGGGCCTGGCACGTGAAGGCCTCTCCATTAGGCACTGGCTTAGGCAGGGCATGGTGCCTCACATCTATAATTCATGTCTCAAACAAACAGAAACTAGGCGCTGAAGGTATAGCTCAGTTGATAGAGAGAGCACTTGCTTAGCATTTCAGAACTCTAGGTTTGAGTCCCAGCACTACATAAATGGGCCATGGTATGTGCACACATGGTACATACATACACGTGTAATCACAGCACTGAGGTGGAACAGGAACATCTGAAGGTGGGTGTCGTCCTTGGCTACACAGTCCAAAGCCCACCTGGGCGACTTGAAACCTTGTCTCAAGAACAGAAGCCGAGTCTCTCTTGTTCATGAGTCCCCTTTTTCCTTTTGAGACAGGGTCTTACTGTAGCCTTGGTTGGCCTAGAGCTCACAGATGTCCCTGCCACAACTGACCCTGGTTCAACTCCTAAGTTGTGTCCTGTGTGTGACACAGTCCATCTCTAGTCACTAACCATAGTATCCAGACTCCAGCACGGTCAGCTGGAGACAGCTGTGCCCCACATGTAGCCTCCCAGTGCACTGGGTGTCATATGACACCAGTGGGTGTCATAGGAAGGGTCACAGCAGGTTGAGGACTCCCACCTTACCCGGCTGACCATTTTCTCAACAGCGGTCAAGTTTTGTCTGTTTATTTTACTTCTTTCCTCCATGATTTTTGGACACAGCAGTACAAACACAAGCTGTGTGGCTGGGAGACTGCTGCACCCCACCTTTATCCAGACATGTGACCCACGCTCCCCTGGGCTGACAGCAAGAAAGGGAGGAGCAAAAATGTCACATTTCTACCCCTGAGTGCCCTAGTACCTGAAATGTCCCCCAACCCAGTCAGCTGTGAGAGTCCAACAGGTCCCCAGCTGAGGTCCAACTCCAGGCTCTCCAACAGCTGGCCGGTGCTCACGGTTGGATCCTCTTGCGGTATAAGTAGGCATTGCTCACTTGGTTCATGATTACCAAACTGGTGAGGATGGGGCACAACACAGCCAGGTACCAGGCACCACCAGTGACATTGGCGGTGAACCAGAGTGAACACATGCCCAGTAGGAGGCTGGTACTACCCAGCAGGTAGCCCACTAACCCAGAAGTGGCATGGTAGAGTTTCAGTTTTGCCAGGGGCCACCGGGGCAGCAACTTTGGGTAGAGCAGCCCCACACCCCCTGAACACTGCAGACCTGCCCACAGCACAGCTAACAGCCCTGCCTGCCCATGTCGAGTGGCCAGGTGTGCTTTGCCAAGCTGCTCTTTGTGGAGGATGACGAGACCTAGACCCAGCAGAGCACAGAGTAGGGCTAGCAGCTGTAGCACCCAGTGGCAGCGTGCTCGGACCTTCCTTGAGAGGGAACGCAGCAGTGAACTCTCAGGAGAGAACATCAGGAGTGCTTCAGTCATCAGGAAGGAGAACTGAGGAGACAGAGAAACTCCAGTGAACTCTGAGCACTTTAGATAACCTTCCACAATGGTGCAACCCCCTTCCACTGCCTTCCTCCAAGGACAAAAAGCTGCATTTGGTGGGATGGTAGAAGGCACTGTGTGGCACGAAGCAGCTGCCCTGAGCAGTTGGGGAGTGCTGCCTCTTCTAGACTTCTTCCTAGGTGCTTTTCTGAAATGTCACCTCTGCTACATTACCCAGCAAACAAGGTTTGAGACGTGGCAGTTATAAATGATTCACCGGCTTTGTTTCCCTCCCATGGGGCAGGATACAATTTCTTGGCATGAGCTGGCCACATGGGTGCACTGTTTCAGGGAAAATTAGATGCATCCCCATAAATTAAGGTTTTTAGGGACAGAGCAACCTCCAAATGCCATTTCCCAGCTTCCTAGCTGGAGGTAACAGAAGCCTCCATTTGTGCTTGGGTGAGCATCACCCATTTGTCCTGGGCCTTGAATACTGTTTTTCAAGCCTTGGATATATGTTAGAAGTAGTAGTGGGAACATGCACCTCCTCTAAACTGGCATTAAATGCCTTCAAGGAGGGTCATCACCCATGCCCACATCCTACCCCTAAAAGCTGCCCAGAGCCACTACTTACAGCCAGAGACATAAGAACAGGATGCCAGGAGAATAGACCTGGAATGAGAAGAGGACACCATGGAACTGAGGGGAAAGAACCAGCTTACTGCTGTCTATAGACTGGATCATCACCTGAGGGTGTGTCAAAATGGGAGCCCCCTCTCTTACCAACCCCCTATTATCCCCCTGACACAGAAAGCATGCTCTGCCACTCCTCTGGAGGAGGCTTCTTCCTCCAGCGTCTCCAGTCAGGAATGAAATGTCAAGTCAAAGGAAGAGAAGCCATGTACTCTAAAGCTTAGCCAGGCTGAGAGAGCCCCCACACTGATCTGCTCTACCCAGGATGTGAAATACCTTCAACAAAGAATATTCCTCAGCCAGTCAAACTTGTTCCCAGGAATTAAGCCCATCATTTCCTACTGCTCTCTGTTCCCCAAAAGAATTGGCTTTTTTCCCCTTACCATAAGTCGACTATGAATTCTACTTACTGGAGCCAGGTCTGGCAAGCACAGCCACGAAGATGGTAAACCCTAACGCCACAAGGTGGGCTGCAGCCCCGGAGGCAGTGCGCAGAGCTCGGTAGATGTGCGACTCCGTCTCCACAGAAAGGGCCATGGTCAGCCCAGCCGATAGCTGTACAGCCTGAAAGCATCGTAGGCGTTGGCAAGAGTGCCCACTGTCCACGCCTCTCACTGGGGACAGTAATTCAGGACAGAAATGGCACCTTTTCCCGGAGAAGTTATGACAGGAGCAGAACAATGCCGGCACCAACAGTCCCAACTTAGCAGAGTCTACCTGTCAAACACCTGTATTTGAAGTGGTACTGATCGCACCTTCCAAGCGGGAGGAGGAAGACTACAAATCCCAGAATGCAGCACGTCATCGCTAGCCGGAACGGAAGGCGTGGAGCACTACGGGAATTGTATTTCCCAGCTGCTTTCCTACCTAAGCGTGAATCTCTTTGCACAGTGCCTCCCCATGTGCACCTGGCACGCTGTACCTCCACCGTAGAATTTTGCCTTCCTCACCTGCTTCTCAGGTTCGACGCAGTGACTTCCTCCAAAATAAACTGGACCCTCGGGCCCGCCAGCCGCGCCACCGCTCCGTTACGGAGGCGCTTCACTTCCGGGTGCGATGTCTACCCACCCAAGACTTCCTGGGACAAGCCCCCTCCCATCCCATACAGAGGCAGCCACGCCCCCTGAGTCGTCCTGCGCAGGCGCCGTTGAGTTGACGGCTCTTTTGGTTTGAGCTCTCAAACCTGTGTGACCTAGCCAGGCCTCTTTCTCTTTTTGACAGGTATTCTAAGGGGTGGAGGCGACCACCACACGAAAAGCAGGGGTTACAGACTTGGGTCCGGACAGCGCCATGGGCAGCAGCTGCCGCATCGAATGCATATTCTTCAGCGAGTTCCACCCCACGCTGGGACCCAAAATTACCTATCAGGTGCCTTGCACACTCCCGGGACTAGGCGGGGGTGGGGCTTGGGGGGGCTGCTCTCTGGAGCTCAGCTGGCTGCCTGGAGGGGTTGTGGTGCATCCACACATGCCATTGCATTCACAGATAACTTTGATTGGAAAGGGTACATAGATGGTCTCTGGTTTCTAATGTGGGGGAGGAGTTTTGGCCCCAAAACTGAATCAGGCTATAGGTTTTGGGGAGGTGCTAGGTCTCATGAAGATTTAGATGACCCAAGAGAAACACTGGACTGAGACATAAATGCTATCTCAGAGTCAAATGACTGTAAAAGGAAATTCCAGGTAGTGGGAATAGTAAACAAAAAAGCCAAGGAAACTTGCCAGAACATACCACCCAGTCCCGATGTCCACTGAGGGAACTCTCATCGCTGCCTTCTCCAGGTCCCTGAGGATTTCATCTCCCGAGAGCTGTTTGACACTGTCCAAGTATACATCATCACCAAGCCCGAGTTACAGAACAAGCTTATCACTGTGTGAGGCCTTAGTCGGGTGGGAGCAAATGGGTCCCAGGCTGGCTTGGGGGTGCAGGCTGACTCCATTCTACCCACCCAGCACGGCCATGGAGAAGAAGCTGATTGGCTGCCCCGTGTGCATCGAACACAAGAAGTACAGCCGCAACGCACTCCTCTTCAACCTGGGCTTCGTGTGTGATGCTCAGGCTAAGACTTGTGCCCTGGAACCCATTGTTAAGAAGCTGGCCGGCTACTTAACCACACTGGAGGTCTGCAGCAAGATGGGCACGGGTGGGGAAAGAGTTCCTGGGTTTCTAATCCCCAGCCTCCAGCATCTGGCTCAGAATGCTGCCAGTCCAGCCGGGCGCTTAAGGTGTACTCACTCAACTATGCTGTCCGTGTTCTACCCAGCTCGAAAGTAGCTTTGTATCCACCGAGGAGAGCAAGCAGAAGCTAGTGCCCATCATGACTATCTTACTGGAAGAGCTAAATGCCTCTGGCCGGTGCACTCTACCCATCGGTATGGCCACGGGAGGAGGAGAAGATTCTTAAATAAGTGGGTGGGCAAGAAATAGTCACGGGTTGAAACAGTGGCATCTGAGGGTCCAGGGTATAATGGGGCCAGGATTGGAGGAGCATCCTGCAGAACTCCCTTCAGTTCTACTTCTTGGCTACAATCATCGCCCTCTTTGGACCTCGGTTCCTCGCCCCATAAAAGAGGAATAATGATCCTCCCAAGAGCCACCTCAGTTAATTAACGCTGGGAGATCTAGAGAGTAGCTGAGGGTCCCTTGGGAAGGATGTCACTGATGATGTGCTGGGGTCCCCTGCAGATGAATCCAACACCATCCACTTGAAGGTGATTGAGCAGCGGCCTGACCCTCCCGTTGCGCAGGAATATGATGTGCCTGTCTTTACAAAGGACAAAGAGGACTTCTTCAGCTCCCAGTGGGACCTCACCACACAGCAGGTATGCCAGCCCTCTCTTAGGGATTACCACCTTGAGCTGTCCCCGACCTTAGCCTTGTGTCACCCTTGCTGCCCCTGCCTTGCTCTGTACAGATCCTCCCCTACATCGATGGATTTCGTCATGTCCAAAAGATCTCCGCTGAGGCAGACGTGGAGCTCAACCTGGTGCGCATTGCCATTCAGAACCTGCTGTGAGTGAAGATACAGTTACTGTCCATCGCAGGGACACAGCCCGAGGAGAGCCAAAGGATGTTGGGTATGAGGGAGGGAAACGGGGTGTCTGGAAGCTAAGCAGAGCTCTTTCCCCTTAGGTACTATGGTGTTGTGACACTGGTATCCATTCTCCAGGTAGGTGAGTCAAGGATGCCGTTAAGTAAAATGAGAGCCACATGGCTGGGCCCCATCCAGTCTCCAAAGCACGTTACTCAGGCCCTTATGCCCCTGCTGTGTTCTAGTACTCCAATGTGTATTGCCCAACGCCAAAAGTCCAGGACCTGGTGGATGACAAGTCCCTGCAGGAGGCATGTCTATCCTACGTCACCAAACAAGGTAATGGCAGTCCCTGGGGCAGACTAATCTGGAAAGGACATGATCACGTAGGACTAACCCTGGCACCCACAGGACACAAAAGAGCCAGTCTCCGAGATGTATTCCAGCTGTACTGCAGCCTGAGCCCTGGTACCACTGTTCGAGACCTCATCGGCCGCCACCCCCAGCAGTTACAACATGTTGATGAAAGGTCAGAGGGGCATTCCCAGGCATGGCGGGTTGGACTGTCTTGGGTCTCTCTGGAAGAGCCTTAAGTCGAATAGGAAGTAGGGGATCCCCTGAGAGTAGAAGTATGAAGCCTGCCTGTCCAGGCAGAGGGTGAGTTTGGAGGCCTCTCTAGACCATAAACTCGCCAGAGGGTTAGTGTGTCTGGAATATCAACATATCCCCCCACAATCCTTCAGGAAGCTGATCCAGTTTGGGCTTATGAAGAACCTCATCCGGAGACTACAGAAATATCCAGTCCGAGTGTCTCGGGAGGAACGAAGCCACCCTGCCCGGCTCTACACAGGCTGTCACAGCTATGATGAGATCTGCTGCAAGACAGGTAGAGGCAGGCAGGGCAGGTGGGGGGAGGGGAGGACTGACTGGCCATGCCAGGCCTGCTGACCTTGCTTTGCTCACACCCCCAGGCATGAGCTACCATGAGCTGGACGAGCGACTAGAAAATGACCCAAACATCATCATCTGCTGGAAGTGAGGCTGGCTGGCTGGAGCATATTACTGTGGTTACTTGCCCCTACTAAGCCCTCATTGGTCCATGGGAGCTAGACAAGTAGGCTAGTACATGTGGTCTGGAGGGGTGAGCCTCTGTTTTGTAAATAAAGTCATGTGTTTCATCCTGTGGAATATAAAGGCCAGTGAATGTGAAAGCTATGTCAACCGACTGGGTTGACTGGAGCGCCATCTAGTGGACAGAAATGTCAATAAACAGGCCAAGAGGCTTTGTTTTATTTTTATTTTTGTTTGTTTGTTTTGAGGGGGAAGGAGGTTGATTTTTTTTTTTTTTTTTTGAGACAGGGTCTCACCATGTAACTCTGGCTGTCCTGGGATTCACTATTTAGCCCAGGCTGGCCTCGCACTCAGAGAGCTGACTACCTCTGCCTCAGAGTGCTAAGATTAAAGGTAGGCACTGAACCGCCTAGCCACACCTAGATTTTTAATGGTTTGGTTTTTTGTTTTGGTGGTGAGTAGCCGATAGAGCTGAGACGGGCTCTTATATAGACAGGCTGGCCTGGAACTTCCTGGTTTGAACTTCTGGTTCTCCTGCCTTGGTCTCCTGGGGATTAGGATTATAGGTTTCTGTTCCCACAGCCCACGTATGCAGTCCTGGGCATTGAAGACAAGGCTTTGTGCATGCGAGACAGGCAAGTACTCAGCTCTGGCCTGTAAACTGATTGCCAAGGAAGATCTGGGTGACTTAAGCTGAACCCTGAAGGAATAAGACTATTCCAGAAGAAATAAGTCAAGGGCCAAACATGTTTGCCCATGCTTATAATACTAACACTAAGGAGACTGACACAAGAGATTTGCCCCAAGTTCAAGAACAGCTTGGACTACATAACGAGTTAAAACCAAGTTAGGTGACACAGTCAGACCCTGTGTCCAGGGAAAGCCTACAAGGCTGGAACATGGGAAACAAGCATGGCGGTGGGCGCCTGAATCCCCAACACTTGGGAAGCTGACCAAGAAAAAGAAAAATGTAAACCAGCCCTGATTCTGTAGCGAGCTCATGTTGGTCTTGGCTATGAGACCCTGTCTCAAAAAAAAGAGGAAGAGGTGCTGGGGAGATGGCCCACACACAAACATTTTTAAAGTAAAAGAGGTGGGACAAAAATTGAAGCGCGGGGGTAGGAGAGAGGCTGAGGGCAGGTTCTTGGGAGTAGCTGGCAAACCACTGTGACTGTGGTCAAGTATTTTGGGATCCAGGAAGAATGTTAGATGTACATCATTAGGGCTCCTGGCCTGAGCACGGTAGTGCATGCCTTAATTTCAGCACTAAAGAGACAGAGACTGGTGGAGCTCTTTGACTTGAAGGCCAGTTTGGTATAAATAGGAAGTTCCCCGCCAGCCTGTATCATAAAGTAAAACAAAAAACAAACAAACAACCAAAAAGACTCGGCTGCAGAAACGGCTAAGACAGTGCAGCTGCAGGAGTTGGTGAGGATCCGAGTTACTTCACAGCTGCGCAAGCCCCAGAGAGATGTGGTGAGTGGGTCTCGCATTGGGGCTGCTTATTGGCGGTGAGGTGGGCGTGGCATCGGGACAAAACTACGCAGGCGCCAAGCTCCCTCGTTTCCGTGGCGACGAGGACTCACACGCCTCAACGGCTTAGCAACTGTTCTGTCCCAAGACTTTGGTCCTGCCGCTGGACTCTGTCGTCCTTAAATATTTCAGTTTTCCTTCTCCATTCCGACTGCTTCCTGAAGCCAAAGGAATCTTGGTCCCTGGCATGGGTGACCTGGAGCTGCTGCTGCCTGGGGAGGCTGAGGTGCTGGTGCAGGGCCTGCACAGCTTCCAGCTTCGGGAGATGGGATCTGAAGGGTGAGGCAGCTGCAACAGGTGGAGTCACCTGGTCGTTTAGTGGAGGAGTTTGGGACTGACATTGGAGAAGGGGTTGCCAGTGTGGAGGGGTCTCCAGGTGGGTAGGGAAAGCTCTCAGAGATAGAAGCGTAGGGCCTGGGGACAGGATCATGGTAGGCTTTAGTAGGATCCAGCCCCACCCTCACTCCCGCTGCACATCTGGACACCCAATGCACATATGCATCTCTTCCGGGGCAGGTGGAGTAAGCAACATGAGAACCTGGAGAAGTTGAACATGCAAGCCATCCTCGATGCAACTGTCAGCCAGGCTGAGCCCATCCAGGAACTGTTGGTCACCCACGGGAAGGTAGATCCAGGCCCCAGGCAGGATTTCCACCTTCCTACTGTACCTCTCGGGGGACACTGGGCCCCTGTTCTTCCTTCCGACCCCAGACACCTGTCATTCCTAAGTGGGAAAGAAAAATATGTTTGTTTCATTTTGAGGTAAGGTGTCGATCTGTTGCCCAGACAGCCATGAGCTTATTACCTTCCTGTTTCTGCCTCACAAGTGCTGGGGCTGCAGGCGTGCCTCACTGTACCTGGCTACATTTCCTATTGTAGTGGATCCTAGACTCCAGGGGGAGCACTCAAGTGCTGACATGAGCCTGAACTGACTGTAAGGCCAAAGAGCTCCTTACTAAGGAGGAAGCAGCTTTCCAAATGGGGAAGGTAGCCTTTCTGACACAAGAGGAGAAAGTAGAAGCAAGCCAGGAAGATGCCAGGCTGGAGGATGGGCCAAGGGCGGTACTCACTCCCCTGCAAGAGAAAGACAGAGCTGGGTAGCAGGGGTCGGTCTAGGAGCAAGGCAGTAAAGGGTCTCAGTAAGAGTGAGGCCAAGGGCTGGAGAGATGGCTCAGTGGTTAGAGTACTACTGACTGCTCTTCCAGAGGTCCTGAGTTCAATTCCCAGCAACCACATGGTGGCTCACAACCATCTGTAATGAGATCTAATGCCTTTTCCTGGTGTGTCTGAAGATAGCTACAGTGTACTTATATATAATAAATGAATCCTTAAAAAAAAAAAGAGTGGGGTTGGGGATTTAGCTCAGTGGTAGAGCGCTTGCCTAGGAAGCGCAAGGCCCTGGGTTCGGTCCCCAGCTCCGAAAAAAAAGAACCAAAAAAAAAAAAAAAAAAAGAGTGAGGCCAAGGCACCCAACCAGCTGACCAGGTGACAAAGACCAAAGTAAGGACAGGAAGAGGAGAGCATCCCTAAAAGGGGAGATGCCTGGATGGAGGTGGGGTAAGGAGCAGAAGGCACAGTGAAGGTCATTCAGTGGAAACCCAAGAGAGCTGAGACTTAGCCTGGTCTAAAATCCAGACAGGAGAGCTGGGAAGGCAAGGCAAGTCCATTTAACCCCTGCCCCTCCCCTGCCCCTCCCCTGCCCCTCACAGATCCCAACGCTGGTGGAGGAGCTGATTGCTGTGGAGATGTGGAAACAGAAGGTGTTCCCGGTGCTGTGCCGGCTGGAGGACTTCAAGCCCCAGAACACCTTCCCCATATACATGGTGGTGAGCTGGGCCCTCAGGAGTCCTAGGCCACGAAAGGTAGTTAACAGCCCCACCTCTCCCTCTCAGCCCAGCCCTGTTCTCTTCGACAGGTACATCATGAGGCCTCCATCATCAATCTCCTAGAGACAGTATTCTTCCACAAGGTGAGACATTCTCCCTGAAAGACTCTACTCCTTGTCTGTCGGGAAAGGCATCAAATCCCAGAATCATTCCCTCCCTTACCCCCCCAGGAAGTGTGTGAATCAGCAGATGACACGGTCTTGGACCTAGTAGACTACTGCCACCGCAAGCTGATACTGCTAGTGGCTCGGAAAGGCGGTGGTGACCTGTCTGAGGAAGAACGGTTCCAGGACAGTACCCCTATGCAAGTAAGCTCAGGTTCCCCAGACTTAGCAAAATCTCGATGTGAGTTCCCTCTGGCCTCCTCAGGGAGGAGGGTGAATACTGTGTGCCTCTGCCCACCCACCCCCACCCCCAGGAGCTGCAGAAGCAGGCAGAGATGATGGAGTTTGAGATCTCCCTGAAAGCCCTCTCCGTGCTTCGATACATCACAGATTGCATGGATAGGTGGGCCACCCTCCAGGTCCTGGGCACACGATAAAGGGTTGTGCGTCCTGGCCCGTAGCCTCTCTAACCAACCGCCCTTCTCCCGAACCCCTAGCCTCTCCCTGAGCACACTGAACCGAATGCTTACCACACACAACTTGCCCTGCCTCCTGGTGGAACTGCTAGAGCACAGTCCCTGGAGCCGGCGGGAAGGAGGTAAGGCTCTCTTCCCCCTACTTGCCTAAGACTGTAACTGGTTGCTTCCGGAACCTCCTTCAAGATCAATGGAAGTGTACAGCATACACACTGAGGATTCTGGGATGCCTCACCCTAGAGGGGACTAGATTTTGACTCTGAGGCAGGCAAGGCCTCTGAGTCATTTATTGAAAATCAACCTTGTTCTGACAAATCTGGTGGTCCAGGCTTTCAAACGATGCCAGGTAAGGACAACACACTCTCTTTTTTTTTTTCTTTTTTCTTTCTTTCTTTTTTTTTCCGGTGCTGGGGACCAAACCCAGGGCCTTGCGCTTGCTAAGCAAGCGTTCTACCACTGAGCTAAATCCCCAACCCCAGGACGACACACTCTCAAAGTGAACACAACACCTCATTCTCCTCCCCAGGCAAGCTGCAGCATTTTGAGAGTGGCCGATGGCAGACAGTGGCCCCCTCAGAGCATCAAAAGCTGAACAAACTGGATGGGCAAGTATGGATCGCCTTGTACAATCTACTGCTCAGTCCTGAGGCCCGAACCCGTTACTGCCTTACAAACTTTGCCAAGGGACAGCTGCTTAAGGTGGAGAACTCAAAGACCCTACCCATCCCCACTGTGCCCCGCCCAGCCCCGCCCCGCCCCGCCCCCATAGCATCCCTGTCTGTCCCCGCCCTCTTTCCACCACTTGGGCTTCAGAGGACAAGGGAGTTGGAAAGATGCAAACCCTCCCAAGTACTCTCAGCCCCAACTTCAGGACTTCCTGTCTTTGGGCCCTCTGGCTAGGAACAGTTTCCCAATGGCCTTCCCTGGATACCTTGCAGCTTCAGGCCTTCCTCACCGACACACTGCTTGACCAGCTGCCCAACCTTGCTGATCTGAAGAGTTTCCTGGCCCACCTGGCCCTGGTTGAAACTCAACCCCCTAAGAAGGACCTAGTGTTAGAACAGGTGAGCCCCTAGAAATTGAGTGCTTGGGACCACGGTCCACTTTTCTGGTTCCTTCCTTCCTATCTCCATTACACTCTTTTAGATCCCAGAAATCTGGGATCGGCTGGAGCGAGAGAACAAAGGCAAGTGGCAGGCTATCGCCAAGCACCAGCTTCAGCACGTATTCAGCCTCTCCGAGAAGGATCTTCGCCAACAAGCACAGAGGTAAAGTCCCGCTAAGCGGCTCAAGTCACGTGCACAGGACGAAGAAGGGAAGGTCACGAGGGTTTCTGTGCTCCAACCTGCCAGGTCCATTCAGATCTTCTTGACTCCTCCCCCAGGTGGGCTGAAACCTACAGGCTGGACGTCCTAGAGGCTGTAGCTCCGGAGAGGCCCCGCTGTGCCTACTGCAGTGCCGAGGCCTCCAAGCGCTGCTCCAGATGCCAGAAAGTGTGGTATTGCTGCAGGTGAGAAGATCCTGGGACCTTAGTTTCCCCCTAAGCTCCAACCCTGGGTCTTCCCACGAGCCCATTGTCATGCAACCCACCTCGCTGCAGGGAGTGTCAAGTCAAGCACTGGGAGAAGCACGGAAAGACGTGTGTTCTAGCAGCCCAGGGTGACAGAGCCAAGTGAAGGCCAGTAGCTGCTGAGGGCCGACAGAAGAGTGCACCCAGAATGTGACTCTGAGCTTCAGGGACTCTTGCCTGGCCCCTGTCAGACCTCAATTTCCCTGGTTGAGGAGCACAGCTGAGTCAAGAAGAGCTGCAAACCACTACACAGAAGCGAAGGCTCTTCACTTCCTGCCCCACCCAGCAAATACGTAGAGGACCAGGCCACAGCATCAGCAAACTAGCAGACAGGGTTGGGGGGTTGTGAGCAAGGGCCGGATGTGGAGACCCTCTTCCTTTCTCACAATAAAGCAGACTCATGAAACGCATCAGTGTGGCGCTTGATAGTCATCCTTGGGGGCGGGGGAGAAGGGGCGATGGGGCGAAGACTGGAAGGAAAGACTGGGAAGGGGCTCTTTGAAAGGGCCCACCCCTGTGCTGTGCCCCGCCCACAAGTCCACACGGTCGGCTAGCCTGGGTTTCCAGCGCGTCCTCCTCGGCTCTTTCCCGCCGCCCTGCCTTGATCCTGGGGGCGGTGCCGAAGTCGCGGCCCGCCCTGCGGCCTCGCCCGCTACGAACTCACTAGCTGCTAGTCCGCTACAGCACCGGCCTGACCGGGCCATGTCGGCGGAGCCAGAACTCATTGAACTACGAGAGTTGGCACCGTCCGGGCGCATCGGTCCAGGCCGTACCCGGCTGGAGCGTGCCAACGCTCTGCGCATCGCGCCGGGCACAACACGCAATCCGTCACAGCAGCACGTCCCGGGTCGTGGCCACCGCTTCCAGCCTGCAGGGCCCACCACGCACACGTGGTGCGACCTCTGTGGAGACTTCATCTGGGGCGTCGTGCGCAAAGGCCTACAGTGCGCGCGTGAGTAGCGGCCCCACACAACCAGCGACTATGGAACGGGAGGTCAAAGGCAGCACCATAGTTGCGGGTCAAGCCGCAGCAGAGGGCTGGTCAGCAGTGATGATCCTGCAGACCAGATCCCTTTACCTTGCCCCATCAGGAAGAGTGCTTGAGAAAATGATTTATCACTTGTCACACTCTGTGCGTGCATAGTTGGGCAGAGTTAGTTGTCTGTGAATAAGGTGCTGCTTTCAAGTTTGTCTTTAAAGAGCTTGGGCCCTTCTTGAAAAGCCTTTGTGCCTACTGTGCTCTAAGCCTACATTCCGAGGTCCGCCTCTTCCCAACGATTGGCTCACTGGGTTCCCCTCTAGATTCCTGGGTGACTTCTCCCACATATCAGGAGGCCAGAAAAAAGTCAGAACCTGGGGCTGGGGATTTAGCTCAGTGGTAGAGCGCTTACCTAGGAAGCGCAAGGCCCTGGGTTCGGTCCCCAGCTCCGAAAAAAAGAACCAAAAAAAAAAAAAAAAAAAAAAGTCAGAACCTTGGTTAGGCTCCTTGTAAGTAGGAATTCTACTGAAACTTCACTCAAGGTTGTTTTGAGTCAAGAATGGAGAGGCTAAAACATGGAGTACAGCCATACATTGAGTGGTCCTTCTGACCTAAGAACTACCAGCAAAGAGAGTCACCCAGGACAATTTATACCCTCCAGTCTCCTCACGCCTACTTCTCTCAGACTTGTTGAGTCCATTGTTAAGAGTGAACCTCAGGCATTCTGGGTTTTTGTTTGCTTTGGTTTGGTTGGTTGGTTTTGTTGTTGTGGTTGTTGTTTTTTGGGGTTTTTTTGTTTTTTGTTTTTTGATGGTTAATGTATCATGTTTATAGATCAGTGAAATACAAAGTAACGGGTATGCTGTCCCCTTCTCCAATGTTCTCAGTTCTTGTCACAAACCTGTAAGCAACTGAGCAGTTTCTGTCTGTATCTGTTTATCTTCTTTTTCGTGTGCTGGGTAACTCTTAGCTTTTACCAGCCAGAACGCAGCAAGCTTTCTGTTGTTTAGCTTCAAGTATATCTTTCCTAAAAGCAGCGTGTTTTTGCTGTAGAAGTTCGGATCTACTTCTTCTGTCCTGTGAAAGTATCTCAAGGCCTTGTGAGAGGAGTGTGTGTGCGTGTGCAGTGTGTGCGTGTGCAGTGTCTGTGTGTGTGTGTGTGCATGTGCAGAGTGTGTGTGTGTGTGTGTGTGTGTTGGCTGGTTGGTTTTTTTTGTTTGTTTGTTTTTTGGTTTTGGGGTTTTTTTTTTTTTTTGGTTCTTTTTTACGGAGCTGGGGACCGAACCCAGGGCCTTGCGCTTCCTAGGCAAGCGCACTACCACTGAGCTAAATCCCCAACCCCGGCTGGTTGGTTTTTAAGACAGGATTTCACTATGCAGCCCTGGCTTGCCTAGAACTCTCTATGCAGACTAGGCTGTGACAAGCGACCCACCTGCCCCTGCCTCCCAAGTTCTGATGTGTAGTTTTGAGTTTAGAATCAGTGCTGTAGGCCACGTAGGAACTTAAGGATGGTTCTATAGGCCTGTGCATGCCTCTAGACCTTCTTATTCACTACACGAGTATGTCACAAACTCAGCTAGGACAGCAGTCTGTGACAATACCACATGAAAGAGCTGCGGCATTTCAACATTCACACAGAGACATGCTCTAGAGTTCTTGTCTAAGAAAGAAGACAGTTTGGGAAATAAGGAAGAAATCAAAGGTAAATGTGGGGTTTAGTTTCAAGCTGGGCTTACAGTGATAACTTGTTGAGATAGGAACCCTGGGGTGGAGTGAAGTGGAAAAAAATGAATTTTTGGCCACGTTCATCTGAAATCTTTATTAGACATTAAAGTGAAGGCACTGCATATAGGATTTGGTCTGAAGAGGCAAATCAGTGCTGCCTTGGATCTGGATCAGGTGAGTGTAGACAGAGCTGGGACAGAAACCTGGACATCAACTATTAGACCTGGATGCTTGACAGAACTAAGGAAAGGGCTGCTGACAAGGAGCAGCAGAAACGACAACACCTGGCCAGTGGGTGCTACCCCTGGGAATCAAGGGGAGCAAGCAGAAACTGACAGATTTACCAATCCTGATAATGGGTAAAGAAGAGAAAACGTTAGACGTGTCCACTAGACACTGTGGCATGTACCAATAATCCTAGCACTGGAGCGGTTGGAGGCAGGAGGATCACCAAGTTCAAGGTTACCATTTGGGGCTAACTTGAACAAAATAATCTGTAAACAAGTGGAGACTAATAGTTTTTAGGTTTTTTGTTTTTTTTTTTTTTTTCAGCCGAAGAAATAGGCCAAGTCAAGCAGAATCAAATTTGAAAGTAGGTTTATTGGGGGCAGCAGGTCCACTGATTCCAAGGAAGGAGGCTAGGGAAGTCGCCAAGCAGACAGGGAGGAAGGGAGAGAAAGAGAGAGGGAGGATGTGGACGCACGGAGAAAGAAATGCAGAGACAGAAAGACACACAGAGAAAGTGGTTGGGATGGGAGGCAGCACAAAATGTCTGGATTATATAGGGAAGAGCCTTTGGGGGAGGGGAAGCCCAGTCCCTGGGCTGAAAAGTTCAGGGTAAAGGGCAGGGTATGCCAGCTATGTCCTGCAACAGGTTTAGACTGAGGGATGCTAGAATTCGGAGGCCAGGTCTGCTTTGATACGTTACACAGGCACTTCTGCCACCTCTGCCATTTGTCTGAAACCCAACAAGGACAAAGGACAAATACAGGAAGTCGTAAATTAAATGCCTTTGTTTTCAAGTTAATGGCAAAGCTAAGTAGTAGCTCTGCGGAAGGCAAGCACAAGTGTTTCGCATGCTTGGATCCCTAACCGCCTGAGGCCTTCCATTAAAGTGTCCAGAGGTGCCTAACCGAGGATCTGTGTAGCAGTGGGCGGTAACCCAGCTTGAGAAAAGGCCAGCCAAGTCCAAAAATCTGTCGGGCAGAGGCTCCCTCAGTCAGTGGGTCACTTCGCCCAGCTTCCCCGCCTCACAGCCAGTCCTTTCTGCAGACTGTAAGTTCACCTGCCATTACCGATGTCGTGCGCTCGTCTGCCTGGACTGCTGCGGGCCCCGAGACCTGGGCTGGGACCCTGCACTGGAGCGGGACACGAACGTGGTGAGCGCGGGGTTGGGGGAGGGCGGGCCGGGAGGAAAGCCGGGGCTCAGAGGAGGTGTTCCGGGGTTAATCCCGACGCCGTGCACATTGAACATCCCAATTATCGATTTCTCGGCATCACAGACGCTAGTTTTGCTTGCGGGTTTGCCAGGTGCGGACTCCACGCCAAATCTACAGCCCACAAACTACCGACCGCAAAGACGCGCCTTGGCAGGGTGCTCGCGCGCCTCTCACACCCCACTTCCGGCCCTGAGGCAACATCGGTGCACATGCGCACACGCCCCGGCCCTCTGGGAGGCGGGGCCTGAGGGGCGGAGCCAGGTTGAGATGCCTCTGAGATGAGGTCATTCCTCCAGCTGTAGCGTTGTGTCCCCGCCCCTCAACGCCCCCACCCACCCCCCCTTGACACTAGAGCTGGAGTCGGGCTGCCTACGTTTCAGTCCTAACGGTTGCGGCGCGGCGCTGGCCTCGGCGCAAGCGCGTACTGACACGCTCACACGCACGCACGCGCCCGAGGCGGTGGTTGGAAGCTCTCCACGCAGTGGACTAGGGATCGGGCGGGCAAGGCGATGGGCGAGGCTGAAACACCTTCCTTCGAAATGACCTGGAGCAGCACGACAAGTAGTGGCTACTGCAGCCAGGAGGACTCGGACTCAGAGCTCGAGCAGTACTTCACGGCGCGTACCTCGCTGGTCCGCAGGCCGCGCCGGGACCAGGTGGGAGCCCGGGAATGCCGCCGGCGGGTGAGGGGCGGTCGCTGGAACCCCGCCCCTCCCCGGTAAGTTGCGGCCTGGAGAGTTAGTTGGTGGGCAGCCTCCCCACCTCTCATCGCGAGCCTCTCGGTTGGTCCAGACAAAAACGGGGAAACGTATGTAGGGGTCTCTGTTCCGGGTAGAAACCGAGTTCCAGCGCGATGGTACTGAGTACCCAGGCTACCCTGCCCTTGCATTCTCAGACCGGTTGAGCCAGGGGAAGCAACTCTGAAGCTTGAAGGGTGGACCACAGGCGGGCGTTATTCACCCATGACTAAAGCCAGCCTCACAATCCAAACCGGCGTCTTGATTTCGCATTTGGGCGCTCCCACTCCCTCCCTGGGGGAAATAAGGAAGTGGAGGAGGAGTCCACCGGGAAGTGAGAAGTTAGTTTGGGAGGGGACTTTGTCCGTGTCTTATGCGGTCATAGATCAGCCAGCAAAGTTCCCCAGCCGTTACCGGACCAACTCTTTGACACCAGCAGCTGGAATGTAGACAGATTCCCTATCTTTCTTCCCTCCAGGGCGCAGTGGGATTTGGGGAACATAGGTAGAGGGCCTTGTTTTGGACTTTAATCATTAGGATCATTTTACCCATAGGGAGCAAGAAAACTGTAAAATGCCCGAAAGTGTGGTACCAGGGCAGCTGAACCTCTTTAAAAAATCTAGATGTGCCCAAATTATCAGACTTTTCTGGGAATATTGTGGTTGTGGCCACCAAGCTCAAATAACTTAACTTGTTCTGGAGCCAGAATCCCTCAGAACAGCACAGAGGCCTTCGAATCAGAAAAGTGAGAGGGAAGGTTAGAAAACTTGAGCAACTTATTTGAGCAAGAACTCCTAGAATTAGAACTCCTTATTTGAGCCAAGAAAATGGAATTGTCTGTGATGCTGTAGGTAAGATTTGATACAAATTTCTTATAGGTGGGCTGCTACCGCCAAAACCTTAGTCCAGACTTTAGATTCACTGTGGGGCTCTGAGATTGTCTCCGTATCACTCAGCCTGAGTCATCTTTTATTATAGAGAGGTGGGGAAAAAAAATACAGGATATTGGCATGTAAAGAAAAGAATTGTTTAAAATCAGCTGAAGTTTGTAGCTAACTCAATTGCGCTTAGCTAGCATGTGTGATGGCCTCGTTTCCAACCATTAAGGAACTAAAAGAAGAAGAGAAAGAAAGAAAAAGGAAGCTGAGAAGTCCCAAAGAGTAAATAAAGCATGAGGGCTGGGAATGTGGTTCAGCACTTGTGAGGCTGCAGGTTCAATCCCCAGCCGGGACCTCATGGGAATTCTCCTGGGACAAGGCACTGCCTAGTAGTGATCCCAGCCATGTTTATTCCAATTGTGTTCCAGCTAGGGCCTTTCTGAAACCAACCGGAAGCAAAACTGCACCAGTGAGGTCAAGTGAGTTTGGTAGAGGAAAATCAATTCAGAGTCCTGACTGCCCTGAGCAGTGCTCCACCCTCTAGCAAAATCCAGTCCCTGAAGAATTTTGTCTCTGGGTTAAGTCAGACAGCAAGGAGAAGAGCAGAAGCCTACCTGCTTGCTACTGGTAGGACAGGCTCTGCCAGGAAATCGTCTTATTACCTCTGGCAGATTGGAACCTAGCTTGAGTCAGGGGGTAAATGCTATGTCCCAGTGATTTCTTCACTGTCTGAAATATGGCTGGCCCCAAGAACCCCTCTAAGGCATGTTACATTAAAGAGATCGCCTTTCCTGTCTAGTGGTAGACTGCTGATGTGCGTAAGCTCCTTGCTTCCCACCCTGCAGTAGGTCATAGTCTGTGCTGGTACAGAATGGGAGAGTGATGGCCCTCTCCAGAACAAACTGACCCAACTCGTGTTCTGGGATTGGCTATGCAGTGGAGATAATTGTGCGTGTGTGTGTGTGTGTGTGTGTGTTGGGGGGGGGGATTTGGGGGTTTACCAGGGATGGAAGGACCTTGTACTAGGCAAGTAATCTCATCCTTGTGCTGTACTTTATCCCCAAAAAACATCCTTAAACAAGATTTTCCCTCATAGTCCTTCATGCTTTCATGTTTTCCTGGCCCCTTGCTATGTGCCTTCATTTGTCTGTTTCTGTAATGTTGTTAGGGGTCACAGCCAGGCTGAGGTGGCCCCAGACAGCAGGCAGCCAAATGATCCTACCTTTCTTTGCTGTCTCCATCTATATCGTGCAAAACCAGGAGCCGTGATGGCTTCAGGATGGATGGGTTTGGTACAGGACCAAAATCAAGTTCCAAGCCAGACCACCCCCCCCCCAAAAAAAAAAAAAAAGAAAAGAAAAAGAAAAAGCCTTGGGCTTTTCCAGGGCTTTGAGTCCATGCTGGCCTGTCTTCTAGGATGAGGCTGTGGAGCGGGAGACACCTGATCTTTCCCAAGCTGAGACTGAGCAGAAAATCAAGGATTACAATGGCCAGATCAACAGCAACCTCTTCATGAGCCTGGTGAGTTGTCTGCTTAGGAGTGTGGGGGAACAGGAGCCCAGCCTTGTGCCAGAGGTCCAGAGAGTCCGAGCCACGTATTTGTGGGTGGACCCAAGCAGCAGTCTATGCATACCTGTCTTTGCACTGCCCCAGGTGGACTCAGCCTACCTCAGCCATCTCCAGTAGAACTTCCTGACACGTGGCGTGGTTCTTTCTCTCTTTCTAGAATAAGGATGGCTCCTACACCGGCTTCATCAAGGTTCAGCTGAAACTGGTACGCCCTGTTTCAGTGCCTTCCAGCAAGAAACCGCCTTCCTTGCAGGATGCCCGGAGGGGCACGGGGCGGAGCTCAGCTGTGAAGCGCCGCACCTCTTTTTACTTGCCTAAGGATGCTGTTAAGCATCTGCACGTTCTGTCACGAACACGCGCGCGTGAGGTCATTGAGGCCCTGCTTCGAAAATTCATGGTAGTAGATGATCCTCGCAAGTTTGCACTCTTTGAACGAACTGAACGCCATGGCCAAAGTAGGTTTCCAGTCTTAAGTCTCCCTATGTAAGGGGGTATATACCACATATCTGTGCACTAAGGGGCTGAGGCATCAGGTTCTGCCTCTAACTGTTTATTCCCTCCACCCCCCCAACCCCGTCTGACCTCTAGTATACTTCCGGAAACTGTCAGATGAGGAGCAGCCCTTGAAGCTACGGCTTCTTGCAGGGCCCAGTGAAAAAGCCCTGAGCTTTGTCCTGAAGGAGAATGACTCTGGGGAGGTGAATGTGAGTACATAGCCTTTCTTACTCTTTTTTATCACTAGACAAAGCTAGTGGGGCATAGCTATGGTGGGAATTTCAGGAGAAACTGGCCTAGAGGCCAAACCCTGCACAGCTTCTCCAAGACTATGCAGGTCCTCAAGTGGAAGTCTAGAGCCCAAGCAAGGTCTAGAGCCCATCCCAAGAAACTAGAAGAAGCTGAGTCTAGTGAGTTGTTCATGTTCTAATCACTGTACTTGGGAGGCTGAGACTGGAGGATTGCTGTGAGTTTGGGATCAGTCTGAGCTACAAAAAAAAAAACAAAACAAACAAAAACTAAACAACAATAACAACAAAAAACACACAAGCTAGGAAGAATTGCCTTAGGACTTTGTTGTTTCCTGATGTTGAAAAACTACTCCAAGGGTTGGGGATTTAGCTCAGTGGTAGAGCGCTTGCCTAGCAAGCACAAGGCCCTGGGTTCGGTCCTCAGCTCCAAAAAAAAAAAAAAAGAAAAGAAAAAGAAAAACTACTCCAAAGATTGAGGACTTGACCAACTCATGCTGAGCCAAGACAAGTTCAGAGCTACGTATTATGTGGGCTCAGAGACGGCTCCACAGTTAGGAGTGCTTGCTGCTTTTCCCAAGGACCATGTCCAGCAGCTCTCAAAGGATTTGACTTCCTCTGCTGGCCTCAGAGGGTACCTGTACTTATGTGCATGTAACCCCACTCTAACACACACACACCTAGAACAGTAGGGCAAGAACGATGACTCAGTGGTTAAAAGCACTCGTCGTTCATGCAGAGGACCTGGATTTGGTTCTTAGCACCCATGTAGAAGCTTACAACTGTCCATAATTCCAGACCATGCACACAGTGCACATATCTGCCTGCAGACAAAACACTTATCCACATAAAACAGTTTTTAAAAAAGACTTTGTGTATGATTCTTTTGCCTGTATGTATATATTTGTATATAGGTGTACACATGCCCAGAGGAGTCAGAAAAAGGTGTTGGCTCCCCTGGAACAGAGTTACAGATGATTGGAACCCACCATGTTGGTGCTGGAAATTGAACTCTGGTTCTCTGTAAGAGCAACCAATGTTCTTAACCATTGAACTGTCTCTCAAGCCCCTAAAACAAATGAACAAAGTTTCACAGGTATAACCTGGAAAACATAAAGGCCTCTTTGAAGCATTGGACAGACGTTTTAGCAGCACAGGCCTGTAATCTCATCTACTGGGGAAACTAAAGCAGAAGAATTGCCTAGAGTTCAAGACCAACAAACAAACAAGACATTCTTCCTAGCAAGGCCTAGTGACATACACTCTCCTTTAATCTCAACTACTTGGAATGCAGGAAGATCACTAGTTCAAAGCCTCCCTGGGCTACAGAGTGACTTAAGGCCAGTCCAGGTTAACTGAATGAGATCCTGTCTCAAACATAAAAGGCCTGGGGCTATAGTTCAGTGGTCAAGTACTCAGCATGCTTATCCCTTGGTTCATGTCTTAGTTAGGTTTTCTGTTGCTCTGATAAAACACCAAGACCAGAAAGTAAGTTGGGGGATTTGTCTTACACTTCCATATCATAGTCCATCATTGAAGGAAGTCAGGGCAGGAACTCAAACAGGACAGGAACCTGAAGGTAGGAGCTGAAGGAGGAGGCCATGGTGTGTGCTGCTTACTGACTTGCTCAGCCTGCTTCCTTATAGAACCCATGGCCACCAGCCCAGGGGTGGTACCTCCCCTATCAGTCACTCAGAAAATGCCTTACAGCCAGATCTTATGGTCGCATTTTTTTTTTCAACTAAGATTCCCAACTTTCAGATAACTTTAGCTCGTGTCAAGCTGACAGAAAACTAGACAGCACAGTGCAATTGCCAGTAATGCAAAAAATAAAAAATTTTTACCAAGGGGTTAGCTGTGGCGGTGGCGCAGTAGGGAGAATGGACGCTCAGCATCCACAAGGCTGGGCAGCAAAGATAAAGAAAATGTAGGGCGGGTGAGGGGGCTGTCTGGGAATGTAGCTTAGTGGGAAAGAAATGTAAAAGGTAACTGCTAACATTTATGACACCTTAGGTGTGAGTCATAGCCCATTGTATTGAGAGACAGACAGACAGACAGAGGATATGTGAGAGAGTGCACCTGACAACAGATAGAGATATTTCTCTACAAGGCAACTGTTTTCTCTGCAGACTGCTCACGAGGATCCTAGCACAGACTCTTTAGTCAAGAGCCTAACATCTAGCCTAGCGTAGTGATAAGTACTTGTAATCCAAGCATTCAGGAAGCAGAACAGGAGAATCACAAGTTTGAGACTAACCTGGCTACATAACAAGTTCAAGGCCAGCCTCTTATATGTGGAAAGACCATGACTCAAAAAACAACAAAAAAATAAGGGGCTTAAAGAGTTGGCTCAGGAGGGCTGGGGAGATGGGTCAGTGGTTAAGAGTACTGGCTGCTCTTCCGAAGGACATGGGCTCAATACCTGGGGTTCAGTTCACAGCTATCTGTAATTCCATTTCCAAGGGATCTGATACCCTCACATAGACATACATGCAGGCAGAACACCAATGTACATAAATTATAAAACCTTTAAACAACAACAAAAAGAGTTGGCTTAGTGGTTAAGAGTACATGTCGCTCTTATAGAGGACCTGGATTTGATTCCCAGCACCCAGAGGGCACTCACAACCATGTGTAACTCTTAACTCCAGGGGATCTGATACCTTCTTCTGACCTCTGTGTGGACATGCATACATGTGATACATGACAAAACACATGAGATAGTAACAAAACGAGGAGGGATGCAGAAGAAGGGACTGTCAGGAGGCCCTATCCTGCTTACGGGGACCATGAGGGACCAGTCTCTGAGGAGGGTCTGCCTACTTAGCCATGCATTGCTGCAGCCCGTGAATCTCCTCTGCCCTTTCCAGTGGGATGCCTTCAGCATGCCTGAGCTGCACAATTTCTTGCGCATCCTGCAGCGTGAAGAAGAGGAACACCTTCGCCAGATCCTGCAGAAGTATTCTCGGTGTCGCCAGAAGATCCAGGAGGCCTTGCACGCCTGTCCTTTGGGGTGACCTTGTGTGGCCCTGGGTGACAGGAGGAGAACAGGCAGTGCGAAGAGCGTGCCGTGTGAGTGTGACAGGGCCCGTGGGGCCTGAGGAGTGCGTGTGCGTGAAGGTCCTCCTCTGATGACAGGGATGAGCCCAGAGATCAGTGAAGGCGCTGGCCCTCTACCAGTGGATATGGCGCGGCACGGCGGGGCGTGGCTTTGGGTCCCTCTGTCCTTCTATACTGGGTCATACTCTGGGTAGCTGCTCCAGTCTTTCCTCAGGGTCGCCGCAGCTGTGAGAATCTTATGACCCTACAGACAGACAGATCAAGGTTATGTTTTCAAGGGTGAGGGCCCTTACCTATGGAGAAACATTGTTTGGGTCCTGAATAAGTCTCAGGATAGCCCTGTCAGAGCCAAGGGTAGCTGCTGAGAATAATAGAAGCACTAAGGTCTAATCTGGGTTTCCCTCTTTACCGTGCCTTCTGACTCACACACCCTGGGGTCAGGGAGGGCTGGCCAATACAACTGCGGTGGCTCAATGCCTTCTCTACGGGAAAGGTTGCCAGACCAGACCCCCTCTTGTTTGCCAAAGCCAGAGTCTCCCTCAGATATTTTTGATGGAAGTGTATGAATGTATGTAATGTTTTGTGGCCTCAACTGAATGCCTCCTGTTGGGAAAGGGATGGGGGTGTGACAGTCATCATCAGGGTCTGATGCCTGAGATAATTGGCTGAATAAAGATGTAAGAATTTCTCTGGTTTTGGACTCCATAGATGTGGGCCCCAGTTAGGGCAACGCCTACTGAGAGTGACTGCCAACATGATTGACACATCCAGAGTGAATCCTTTCCAAGGTTGCAGTGGCCAATATGTTTAGGAAATGTATGCCTGGATTCAGATGTCTTTCAACCCTCGGCTCTGGTCAAGGTGGAGACAAGACTAAGCTACAGTTACTGCACAGGGAAACCATTTTTCTCATAGGCCAACTCAGAGAAACCATAGCAATAACCCCTTCACCATATAACTACACTTTACATGCTACAAGGGTAGAGCTGGTACAATTCTTTTCCTGAAGTATGTTATCTGGTGGGTTTACAACACAATTTAGACCTCAAATATAGTTGTAAGAAATGGACCAAGATTTTTTTTTTTTCCTTTTCTTTTTTTCGGAGCTGGGGACCGAACCCAGGGCCTTGCACTTGCTAGGCAAGAGCTCTACCACTGAGCTAAATCCCCAACCCGACCAAGATGTTTTTAAAAGAAATTTGGCCCCATGTGTAGTTGCTCAATCCTTTAATCCCAGCATTCAGGAGGCACAGGCAGATAGATAAGCGTTGAGGTCAGCCTTTGATATGTGGCAAGTAACAGGCCGGTTAAGGCTACATACTGAGACCCTGTCTCAAAACAACAAAAGATAAGTCATTTAGCAAGTTCTTTAATTTCTTTACAAGCAAATGTGACAACTGCAAAGACAGTTGTGAAAACAAGCTAACTGTACCTTAGCCTGGGCAGGGCTAAGGTCTCTTTGGGGATGGAGGAGTGACCTAATTGACTATTGCTACTGAGCCTGAGTTTTGGGCTGCGTCAGGGACGTTGGGGCAATTATACCGGGTCAAACCTTAAAGTCAACAACAACACATTGCCTCCGCCTTTCTGGGAGGGAGCTGTCCCAGCTGACCCTTGAGATCCATAGGCTTCTGGGACCTGGAGGCAGCGCATCCTGGGGTGTTCAGCCTCTGAGAGTGGCCATTGGTTCAACTCCACAGACTGATGAGACCTTTAGCCACTCAGAGGCGGCAGCGTGCAGGGCGTGCGGAAGCGGAAGTGAGGTTTCCGTGGAGACAGCAGAGCCTGCGGAAGGCGGCGGCGGCGGCGGCACCTGCGAGTGGAAGCTGGGGCAGGGCATGGTCGCGCCCGCAGCGCTGTGAGAGCGGAGCGGCCGCTCGGTCCGCCATGCGCCGGCGGCGCTGACATGGGCGCCAGCGGCTCCAAAGCTCGGGGCCTCTGGCCCTTTGCCTCCACTACGGGGGGCGGCGGCCCAGAGGCGGCAGGCGCTGAGCAATCTTTGGTGCGGTCTCGAGCCCGAGCAGTGCCTCCCTTCGTATTCACGCGCCGCGGGTAAGGGCATGGGTATCTGCCTTTGGGAGGACATCCGGGAATGAGGAACGCCCCCCTACCTTGAATCAGAACGACTGTCATATTTTGGGTCCCAGTCAAAGCAAGGAGAAGGGAAAACCAAGCGGCATTCAGCTCTTGACCGCCCAGATGGTCTTTTTAAGAGAATTGGCTAAGGCTTGTCTCTTAGGGAGAAGCTCCTCCATAATACAGCGAAGACGGCCTCTGAGAGTCTAAGATCTTTGTTTCATCCAACTCAGCCTGCAAATTAAAGGCATTTATGTTCCTTCTGTTCTTCTAAGCCTTAGAAGAATCTAAGGGAAAATGACCTTCTGTTAAGGTGTCTTGCCCTCCTCACTGTGAAGTTGGACCTCGGAGAATAGTGTCTGGAAAAGCAGAGATAGGCTTCAATGTTGAAGGTGGGGCCACAACAGATAAAGGGCCCTTAGCCAGTTGGGTTCTCTAGATCTGGAGCACTAACCTAACCTCTTTTTCCCCAGGTGCTCACACAAAATGGCCTGGACCTAGTGGGCTCCTAGGGACTGGCACTCCCTATGATGGAAATTTGACCATAAATACCAGAGACCAAACAGTCGATTAGTACCAGCAGTTGGGAATGACTTGGGTTGCAGCCTTCCTGGCTCAGTCATCCTCGATCTTGGTCTTTGGCCCTGGATCAGCAGTCTCTTTAGAAGTGAGACCAGTATGCCCAGGCCACTACCCCACCACTTTCTAAGCCCTACTTGAAGGGCCTGCTACTAGCATCGTTACCTTTGTGCAAAAGAACAGAGATGAGAACTAGCTTAATTGCCTAGACAGGGTGCTCTGATATGCTGTCCTGTTGGCATGACAGGGCAACAGTGGCATTGCCATACTGCCTGCCTCCTTTCACGCACCAAGCGAAGAGTTCTTCAGGCATCCTGTTCTTCCATGGAGATTAACATTGTGCCTCTTCTCTTGGGGTTCAGCATACTTCTCTGTGGTGTTTGGGGCTCCAACCCAGCCTGTCTCCTTCTCTGCGCAGCTCCATGTTCTATGATGAAGATGGGGACCTGGCTCACGAATTCTACGAGGAGACAATCGTCACCAAGAATGGGCAGAAGCGAGCCAAGCTGAGGCGGGTACACAAGAATCTGATTCCTCAGGTGAGGGGGCTGGGCAGTGGTTATGAAGCCTACATCAGTGTTCGGATGGGGCTTCCGGGGGAGGGGCTGGGAATAACAGGAAGGCTCTTAGCATAGAGGCCCAGAGCTGATCCTCACTAGCCTCTGTTTCCATAATAGGGCATCGTGAAGCTGGATCCCCCCCGAATCCACGTGGATTTCCCCGTGATCCTCTATGAAGTATGAGCCTGTGGCATGGCAGACACAAGCACCCACTGCCCCAGCAAGAAACTCCCAGGATCCAGGTGTAGCTTCCATTCAGGAGTCCAGGCTGGCGCCACAGCCCTGAATAAACTAAACTCCGTTGGCCCAGAACCTTCAGTTGTAAGAGGGGTAGTCCCTCAGTGTTAACTGGTATTGGTTTATGTCTGAACAATAAGTGGTTGGTGGCTGGTGAGAGCTAATGACAGAATTACCAGCCTGTCTCCCCCAGCCACTTCTACAAGAAGCATGGCAGGACACATGCCGGTCAGGAATGCCTGGTTCCTAGTTACTTGTCTGACCTGCTTTCTTCCAAGCTTGGCTAGGGCCCAGCCCTCCTAGAAGCTACAGCACTTTACAAGCAGAGTCTGCCTTCTTCCGGCCCCTGGCCTGTAGGGGCTCTACCCAAGTGGGAACTTCCTTTCCCTCATTCCCTTACCTGTAGTCAGAGCATTTCAGCCGTTTGCTACCTCGATTCCTCCTGTATTGGACAGACTGGAGACATGTACCAGCCTCCTCCTTCCTGCCTACCTGCCACGTGCTCCCACTCTAAGACGGACACTTTGCTGGCTGTTAACAGAGAATGGGGACCAGTGTGGGAGGCTTCTCCTTTCACCCAGCCAGGGCTGGACTGATCTCTCTTGATTTCAACCAGTCACCCTCAAGTCGAGAGGGTACAGGCTACAGACGCCTGTAGCTGTGGGGTCTTGCCCCACCCCACCACCGCATTCTGTCGTCTCCCTTGCCTATGCACCAGTCCTACAAATCTCCAGTGGTGGGGGAGAGGCGGTCCACCACCCAGTGGCAAGACACAACAACTGGGGCTGGTGCCAGTAGCTATGAGGAGCCCATCACCCCTTCTACAGCATCTTACTCCTTCAGGGTCTGTTAAGGAAAAGTACCAGAGCTCCTTGGTAAGGATAGGAAGGAAGGGGAAATACAGAACAGGTGTAATTAAAATGTGAAGGTTTGTAAATAGTCTAGACTATGATAATGTTGGGGCAGAGTCTGATTTCTATACAGAGATGGCTTTTAAAAAAAAAAACTTATTTGTGGAAGCTCTGTGCTTCTAGAGTGTGGGAAATGGCTTGGGGAGAGTAAACCCCAGCATAGGAAGACTGTTGTGTTCTTTGTTCAATTTCAATAAAAATTATTTGTAGACCCTGCACCTGAGAGTGGCTTGGGGTGAGGCTCTAACTCTAGGCTGCCACTTGAGCTGATCCATAAAGCTAGCAAAACAAGCCTTGGCTAGAAAGAGTCCAAACATTGCCTGTAGCAATACCAGGCACGGCCAACAGGTGGCTGTGTTCACACACCATCTCCAGCCCTCAAGATGCAGCAGTGTCCACTCACCTGTCCATTCTGTTTAGGAATCTGGAAACGGAAGGTCATGGGGTCCTTCTGGAGATTAGCCTGCCTAGCTGCCTTGCCTAAGGAGTGAGTGTAGCCACATAGAGTTGTGGAATGGTTCTGGTCCCAACAGTACCAGATTATCTAAAGTGAGGTTACAACCTAAGCCCCATAGCCCTCAAAGGCCCAGCTATACTTGGAACAACAGACACTTTCTGCTGGCCTTGGCCTCCTTACAGGCTCCAAAGTCCACACTCACCTGACTTCCCGGTCAGCCATCGGAAGGGAGAGAGCTCAGGCTTCTGTTGCACCTTCCATTGAAAGGCTCTGCCCAACACTTCCTCAGCTCTGTGCTGCCAACGGACATTCTGCCTGTATTTCTCAAGGTCTGCTCTGGACAGGTTCTCTGTCCCTCCCCTAGCCTTTGGCCAGAATAAACTCACTAAGTTCAAAACAAACAAAAACAAAAAAAACTTCCAATTAGTTCATCAGCCCAGGGTCAGGGCAGTTGACCTTCAAGTTGCTCAAAGGCTGGAACTTGTCAGGTCTTGAGTAGGAGTATCCTGTTCAGCATAGATTTGCAGTCCAGCAGAGCACCTGTCATCCCCTGTAATAAACCAGGAGTTAGGCTCCTGTTCAGGGGCCTAGGCTCCCCATAGCAGACAGTATCCTATCTCTCACCACCGCCATCCTGCCAGGGGACTCCCTGTTCTGGACCAACCTTGCTAACCCCAAAGCTATGAACAATAGACGAGTCAGGGCAGTGTTTCCTCACTCCATCCGGCTGGGCTGGGCTCACTTCCTTCCTGCTGGCAGCCTAAGGAAGTGTCCCTGCCCTGGACAGTCTGGCCTGGCCTTTGTTTTCCCAGTAGTCCCCACCCTTGGAGCTTCCTAGACTTTTGTCCCTTGCGAAGCCAACACAGTGGTTCAGGGGTACTCCTGGGTAAGGCCACAGCCTAAACCTGTATACCCAGCTCCCATACAGCTGTTGGCAGAGGGACTCCCTAGCATGCCGGGTGCGGGGAATGAGCACCTCAGGTTGTGAGGGGTGGGCAGTTTAGGTTGATTTGAGAGTAGGCAAATTTGTCCGGACCTCCAAAGAGGTCTTCCAGGAATTCCTGTTGTGAGCTTCCTCTCCCACAGGGACATACATTCTCCCCCACTCCATATCACACAGCCACAGGCATCAACACATTGTCACATTGTCTTTGTCACACTTCAGATACTTCCGCTCTCAGTGGAAAAAAAGTTGACTCAGCTACTGGAAGAACCCACCACCCCTACCCCCAACCATTTTCCCCTCATGCAGGATGGTTTCTTCTTTGACACCTGCTCTAGGGTACCATTAGCCAAACAACCCAGGAAATTGTGTGACTCCCAGGAATGCCGCCAGCCACTTGAGCTCACTCACACCCTACTGGATTTGAGGATGATGTGAGACTTCAAGAAAGATGAGTCCTTGATTCCTAGCCATATCCTTCCTATCACCTGGCACAACTTGTAGGGACCAGATCCTACTCAGAGGAAGGGTGCAAAGGGCAGCCAGCCACCAAGGGAAACAGGGGTCAAGGGGCTCTCCTCCCGCCTCTGTTCCTGGCCCTTTCCGCCAAGAGGTCAGCAGGAAGTGAGGAGAAAGGGCAGGGATGGGAGGCGGAGTGGGTGGGAAGGAATGGGGTTTATCAAGTCCCCAGCAGACTGCCCAGAGGGCAGCAGCTGGCGCAAGGAACTGCCTGGAGAGGCTTTTCTCAGAAAGGAGGGAGACCGCCGACCTATTGGGCCGACGGACTCCCACTCAGGTGAGCCCAGAGTAGAGCACATCAAGTTAACCCGCGCTGCTATAAAAGCGCTTACTCTTGCGGCGCTCCCTAGCTTCCAGACTTGCGGGTGGGAATGGAGCTGGCGGCTAGAAGCGGGTTTTCAGAGTTGAGTCGTTCACAGGAGAGCAGATCTAAGAGGCGAGGGTACAGTTCTAAGCCTAGTCCCCACCGGAAGGGGATTGCAAGGCAGAAAGGCTCAGAATGTGGAATGGAGGTACTAGGGAGACACTGAAGCCTACTTTCCACGAAGTCGGGCCTGAAACTTCTGCGAAGTGCACTTTATTTGGAGTTGAGTGGGTTCTCCTATGGACAACCATCCCACCTTCACCTCGTCGCAGAGACTGCTCCAGGGAGAATCCAGTGGATTGGCATGCCCTGGCGTGGATTCGGTGAAAGTGGCTAGACCACTTTCCTCTTTGGCATGGCAGCGACCCATCCCCCTGGTTACCAGGACAACCACTTCGCCTGCTTTGCCAAAGGAGGGCTCAGAGGCTGTACTAGGCCCCCTCCTCTCCTCTAGAGGGGCAAGGGGCGGGGCTTCCTTCTGACCGCAGACTAGCCGAGGGAACCTGGGCTCAGAGAAGGCGGGTCATTAATGTTCCAAGAGGTTCTGGATCCACTCGGATCAAAATCGTTTACACTAGACAAAGGGCGCACACTGCTAGAATCCATATTCAGACAGGTGGGATTGAACCCATAGTTACCCCCAGTCAAGGCTTCAGCTGTAAGCTTTTATTCCAAATACCATTACCACCACCACCCACTCATTCCGCGCGCGCCCGCCCCTTCCAATGCTCTATCCCTTTAAGAGGCCAGCGGCAAAGAGTGGATTGTACCACTGACGACAGATTGTGGGGGTAGTGTCTCAGGCTGGTTAGTTCTTCTGGCTAAGACTAGCGGGAATCCTCATTCCAGGAAGTATTAAATCTCAGATATATGACTATGTTCCTCTACAGAAGATCTAAGGGTTCTCGAACTCAAAACGCAGCACTGGCAGAAAGGAAGGCGGACACGCCTTCCCTGCGAGGCCGCAAATCCTGCCATCCACCCACCTCCGAGGCAGGATTCTTAAAGGGCCCGCGGGCCTCGGGGCGGAGCCAACAGAGGCTCGAGCTGGGGCAGTGCTTGGGCGAAGGGCCGGAGCGGGCTTAGCTGGTACCAGGATGGCGGCGGCCCTGGCGTGGGTCCTGGCGGCGCCTGGTGCGAGGTGAGGGCGGGCGGTGCAAGCCTGGTGACTCTCTCCCTGTGAGCTGGGCTCTGAATCTCTAGGGGCGCCCTCTTAAGTGACCCAGGAACCCCACCCCCACCCGGCTGAACTCTGGCCCCACGTGCGGGGCGGGGGCGGGGTCCCGCACAAAGACCAGAGTGAAATACTCTGTACCCCGGACCCCTTGTGCTGGGAAGTGAGGGTGTGGGCCGGTCGCGAGTGCTTGCAGTTTCGTGGTGGCTGTGGAGGGAAGGGCAGGTCGGCGAGCACCGCAGTGGGAAGTCCGCTGCCCCTTTGTCCCCGGGGCGCCTCCTCCTAGCCTAAGAGAGTGTCGGTGCCCGAGACTAAGTCCTGACGTTCTCACTCTTCTGCTTGGCTCATATTACACAGATACCAGTTCCTCTGCAGTGTACCTAACTGCTTTCCAGCTTCTGTATGCTGTTGTGCCCAATGCTCTCCCTTCTCAGAATCATTCTGAGTTCGTAATGGGGTTGGGGGGGACATGGGGTGATATAGGGTGGAGCTTGGGTTCAGGGTGTTCCAAAACCATTTACTGTATGGTATACAGGCATGTAAGTGACTCTAGCAGTTGAGTCCATAGCCTAATCCGTCTCTTTTTGAGAAGGGACACAGACCTAAAGGAGATTCTTGTCCAACCACAGGCAGCTCCCTGCTCTGGAAAGAACTCTGTGGTTTTGGTAGAGTTCCTAAAGTCTCTTGCCTGTCCTTCAGTATCCTGCTATCTCTCAAACCTGTTACAGCCTTGTCGGTCTGAGCGGGAGCATGGTGTGCCGCACAGTATGGGTTTGGGGAGTTTACATGGGATTAAAGTACACACATACACATCTCTGGAATTCTCTAGACTGACTTGTTCTCTCCCATACTTTCTTCAGTTCCTGAGCTGCTACCAGGCAGGTGACACTTCCTGTAGCCCCCAGCATGCGGGCAGGACTGGGTCCCATCATCACACTGGCCCTAGTGCTGGAGGTAGCATGGGCCTCGGAGCTTAAGCCCACAGCGCCGCCCATCTTCACCGGCCGACCCTTTGTGGTAGCATGGAATGTACCCACACAAGAATGTGCCCCGCGCCACAAAGTGCCCCTGGACCTTAGGGCCTTCGATGTGGAGGCTACACCTAACGAGGGTTTTTTCAACCAGAATATCACCACCTTCTACTATGACCGTCTAGGCCTGTATCCACGTTTTGATGCAGCTGGGATGTCTGTGCATGGTGGCGTGCCTCAGAACGGTAGCCTCTGTGCACACCTGCCCATGCTGAAGGAAGCTGTGGAACGCTACATTCAGACCCAGGAGCCTGCGGGGCTGGCGGTCATTGACTGGGAGGAATGGCGACCAGTGTGGGTTCGAAACTGGCAGGAGAAAGATGTGTACCGGCAGTCTTCACGCCAGCTGGTGGCCAGTCGACACCCTGACTGGCCATCAGACCGAATAGTGAAGCAGGCGCAGTACGAATTCGAGTTCGCTGCTCGGCAGTTCATGTTGAACACACTCCGTTACGTCAAGGCAGTCAGACCTCAGCACCTGTGGGGCTTCTACCTCTTTCCTGACTGCTATAATCATGATTACGTACAGAACTGGGATAGCTACACAGGCCGCTGTCCTGACGTGGAGGTGGCACGAAATGACCAGTTGGCCTGGCTCTGGGCTGAGAGTACGGCTCTCTTTCCCTCCGTGTACCTGGACGAGACACTGGCATCCTCCAAACACAGCCGCAACTTTGTCAGCTTCCGTGTTCAGGAGGCCCTTCGTGTGGCTCACACCCACCATGCAAACCATGCACTCCCCGTGTATGTCTTCACGCGTCCCACATATACCCGAGGGCTCACAGAACTTAGCCAGGTACGTGTTCCTCCTTCCTCCGGGAGCCACTGCATGCTTGGGTTATCAGGGACCAAAAGTACTATTCGGCCCCTGTTTTAATCTTGTGGAAAGGGTGATGTCACCCCCATTCTGTAGATAAGACTGAGGCCTAGAGATGCTGAGAATTAGCCAAGAGCCTCGAGCAAGCCCGTGAAAAGTACGCAGGACTAAGCCAATCATCCTGACTCTGAAGTCAGAATGTGTAATCCTTGACTTTCTGGGCTCATGCGTGGGCTCTTGGCTTTGGAGACTAAGGTAAGGATTGAAATGGGGGACAAAGCGGCCTCTGCCTGCCTGGAGGCGCACAGGGGAGAGCTGTGCTAAGGTCAGCAGGTTAGAGCAGGTCTGTTCTGAGTCTCGTGTGCGACTGTCTGATGTCAGTCTTCCTTAGTAATCAACCCTTCCCACACAGATGGACCTCATCTCTACCATCGGTGAGAGCGCCGCCCTGGGCTCAGCTGGTGTTATCTTCTGGGGCGACTCAGTGTACGCTTCAAGTATGGTAAGGGAGACCCACCTTGTTGCTGGGGGATGGATACTTTGGCTTCCGCCCTCACCAGGGTGTACAAATTGAGTACAGCTTATCCATCTCCTAAGCATAGAGGCTTTGTCCCTGGACCCAAGAGAGAAGAAGGGCACCCCCACCCCGTTCCCAGGAAGAGGAAATGAAGTCCCGAACAGCTGGAGTTCCACCCTTCCTCATCCACCCAGCCGGGCTCCAGTCTGTCTCAACCCTGCTTCTCACTAGGGACAGGGGACTGTAAAGGCTCAGAAACTCTTTGGGCACGATGTTTACATATACATACAAATAAGTGTGTGCCAGAGATGTACCTCAGTACATCAGAGTACTTGCCTAGTCTAGGGTTCCAACTCCACCACCACCAAAAGGAAGAGGTGTTGTACTGCAATAGAGACAGTTTCTGTCAGGGCTTTGGGCAAAGGCAGCTAACATCAGATGCTCATCCGTTAACCTTGGCCTCTTCCTCCAGGAGAACTGCCAGAACCTCAAGAAGTACCTAACGCAGACGCTGGTCCCCTACATAGTCAATGTGTCCTGGGCCACCCAGTACTGCAGTTGGACCCAGTGCCATGGCCATGGGCGCTGTGTGCGCCGCAATCCCAGCGCCAGTACCTTCTTGCACCTCAGTCCCAGCAGCTTCCGCCTGGTGCCTGGCCGCACGCCCAGTGAACCCCAGCTTCGACCTGAGGGGGAGCTCAGCGAAGATGACCTCAGCTACCTGCAGATGCACTTTCGCTGCCACTGCTATCTGGGCTGGGGTGGTGAGCAGTGCCAGTGGAACCATAAACGGGCAGCTGGGGATGCCAGTAGAGCCTGGGCTGGAGCCCACCTCGCCAGTCTCCTGGGTTTGGTAGCTATGACTCTCACCTGGACCTTATAAGGGATCTCTCCCCGCAGATAGCAGTCCAGCTGGCCTCTGGCACAAGGATCTCCTTGGCACAAGGAGCCTGTTAGGGGGTAGGCAAATGAGTCTGGAGTTGGAGTGGGCAGTACCCCCAGGATGCCTAGAAGAGCATCCATACCACCTGTCACCCCCCTGTTCTAAGGGGGAGAGAAACATCCCCTGAGATGCCCTCATCTTGCCAGAGAAGACGAGGATACAGCTAGGCCGGGGAAGGCCTACCTCTACTCTCTGTTCCTGGATAGTTTATAATCTTGGGGTCTCTTTTGTAAATTAAATACAAAACAACTGCGCTTCTTGCTTTTCTCTGCTTCTGGGTTAGTTCGTGTGAGACCTCAGGGCTGTCCGTGAGCTCAGCTCTTTGAAACAGTATGTTAGAACTGGTCAACAGTTTGTTCACTGGGGCCTAAGGAAGAAGAAAAGAGCTGGGCCCACCACCGTACGACTAATGGAGCTAGCTATGTGTCTGCCTCCTACCCCAGTACCCCAGGCAGGGCCAATGCCAGTTCCCTTATCTCAACCGCACACAGAGAAAGGGGACATGATCTTCCCTGTTGTTTCTGTTCCCTGCTCCCAAAGGCAGTGGACTTGCCCCTCTCCCCATCTGGGTCACAGCCTTCCCTTCGGTCTGGCACTTAAGGAGGCTGGCAGGGGACTGAGATTTCAGTCTGTCAATATGTGAGTGCGAAGTGGTACTGTTGGGAACTGTCCAAGTCTGGGGAGCAGGGTCATCCTCAAAGGTCAGCTTTAGAGCCAGAACACGTGTGTGTGTGTGTGTGTGTGTGTGTGTGTGTGTGTGTGATAGAGCACTTGCCTAGCATGTGTGAAAGCCCTGGGATTAATCACCAGCACCACACACACACACACACACTCACTCTCCTGCCCATGGGACAAACTGACTAATGGGCATCACAGAGGAGAGAAACAGTAGCCGGAGTAGTTGGAGCAGCTCTGAGCTGCTTTGTCTGGCCTGCCTCTGACAGGTGGTACAGGCATCATTCTCCTTCACTCAGAACCACTAGAGAGAGGCTCAGTGTGACTCACTCCCTCAGCCCTGCCCTCAGGAAACTTAGTGGCTCTGCACTAGATCCTGAGTTCACTGGTCAGAACCAGAAAGTGAGTGAGGACAACAGCCATGTAATGTGCACCTATTGCTATCCCTGTGACTTAGGAGGGTGAGGCAGAAAGATCAGGAACTCAAACCCAGCCTTGGCTGGAGACCAGCCTGGGTTCTCTGAGTCCCTGTCTTTAAAAAGCAAGGAGCCAGGAAGAGTAAGTAAAAGGTTATCTGCCATCAAGCTTGGTGACCTGAGCGTGACTCCGGAAACAGCTGACTGACTCCCTAGAATTGTCCTCTGATCTCCATACACACCTTGGGGCATCCATGAGCACACATACAAATACATAAATAAGGCCTGGGTAATCCCAGCACATGGAGGTGGAGGCAGGTGGATCTCTCAAAGTTCAAGGCCAGCCTGGTCTACAAGGTGAGTTCCAGGACAGCCAGAGCTCTTACACAGAGAAACCCTGTCTTAAAAAAAAAAAAAAAAGAGGTTGGGGATTTAGCTCAGTGGTAGAGCACTTGCTACCCTGGGTTCGGTCCCCAGCTCTGAAAAAAAGAAAAGGAAAAAAAAAAAAAAAGCAGTGGAGCTTAGCAAAGAATGGCAAGGACTAGGGAGACCTCGTGTCTCCTCCATGCCTGTGACTTACGCTGCTGTAACTTTTTCTATCCAGCCATGACCTCTATGGTATCTGTCAACCTTCTGTGAACATGGACTCCCCAACATGTATGGATACACATACAACTGTCATCCCAAGAATGGGCATGGAAGGACAGAAGAAACATCTGTACCTTCTCCATGCCTGTAATCTGTCCTACAAAGTTGTGACCTATGAACTCCCTCTTGGTGCAATTCATGTCCACCACTTCACATTTCTTCCCCCAAAACCCCAGGTATTCTGTAACTCTTTCCTCTAACTTGAAATATTCCCTCCAAGAAGGTTGAACAAGGCACATAAAACTCAGAAAGCTGCCAAGGGGTGGTGGTGACGGTGGTTGATCCCAGCACTCTGGAGGCAGAGGCAAGAGAATCACTGAGTCTGAGGCCAGCCTGGTTCTTAAGTTCCAGGACAGAGGTACCCGGTCTCAAACAAACACCTTAGAAAGCTAAGGAAGGGGCTGGAGAGATGGCTCAGCGGTTAAGAGCACTAACTGCTCTTTCAGAGGTCCTGAGTTCAAATTCCAGCAACCACATGGTGGCTCGCAACCATCTGTAATAAGATCTGATGCCCTTTGGGGTTGGGGATTTAGCTCAGTGGTAGAGCGCTTGCCTAGCAAGCGCAAGGCCCTGGGTTCGGTCCCCAGCTCCGAAAAAAAAAAAGAAAAAAGAAAAAAAAAATCTGATGCCCTCTTCTGGTGTATCTGAAGACAGCTACAGTGTATTCATATACATGAAATAAACAAAATCTTAAAAAAAAGAAAAAAATAGAATCTTTAAAAATGCACTCACTACCCCTAGGGTAGCCCTACTGTGAATGCCAGAGCTCAGGGGCCATTGAGTAAGGGGTTCAGCGATTCAGGATCAGACACAGCTGCAGGCCCAGACAACATTTCACCCTGGGCAGGGCCATGTCCTCCCCTTCTCCTACTTTCCCAACCTTGGCAGGCAAGCCCGGGCCTGAGCACCGGGCAGATCTCGGTAAGCAGCCAGTGATTCAGTGAACCAGTAAAATCAGGAAGGCATGAACACACACGTTACTTATGCATGTACTCACTAAGACGCCCCTGCTCATTTCCATAGTCATGCAAATACAGGGTCTCATGGTCACCAAACAGCATGATCCCAGGCACTGACTCCCACACTCGCTTATATAAATCCCTGGGAATTTGGGCAGTAGCCAGTACCAACTAGACCTTCACAAAGATGAAATCACTGACCTAGAATAGACAGAGCGTGACGACCCAACTCAACGTCACGAACACAGAACCTCCCAGAAACATATAGGGACGGTTTAACCATTAGGCATAACAGGCACAGACAGGATGTAAGAGTTCTTTCTAGAAATCCACAAAAGGGTTTTTTTGTTTGGCTTATGTATTTGTGTGTGTGTGTGTGTGTGTGTGTGTGTGTGTGTGTGTGTGTGTGTGTGTGTTGTGTGCATATATATGTGGTGTAAAAGTCAAGGGTCAATTCAGTATGTTCCTCTACTGCTCCCCACATTTTTCCCTGAGGTAGCATTTTACATTTACTTATATGTCTGTGTGGCAGTTTGGGTGGCAGTTGTAAGAGCTGTAATGTGTGTGCCCCAGGGATTGAACTCAAGTGATCAGACTCAGCTGCAGGTACTTTTACTGGCCCTTCTCATATTTTCTCCTTTCCCCCCCCCCCCCCCCCCCGGAGCTGGGAACTGAACCCAGGGCCTTGCTCTTGCTGAAGGGATTAGGAACAGAGCTTGGTGGGCAGAACAAGTGCTCTAGCAAGCATGAGATCCTGGGTCCTGTTCCCAGCCCAAAACAAACAACCAAAAACTAACTGTTGGAGAAATGATTTTGTACACTGTATGAAGATATGTCTCTGACCTTTCTTGCCTGCCTAAGGCCAAAAACAAACAAAACCCCAACTTGTTTTAATGAGGAGGGGTCCCACAAACACAAAAGTGCCCGGGGCCCTAAACTGTCACAGTGGTGTGGAGAAAGTACTCTACACGCAGGTAGTCCTCAGGGACCACACAGCAGGACCACACATTTGCTCGCCCAGTTCTGTGTGTGGCTGTCCACACAAAGACCTCCCCAAGTGTGTGTTTGAGTAGGAGGGGCTGTTGCTAATCCAGCCCCAGTCCCGCCCCGTGCCAAGGCCAGCCTATTGGCTGGGTGGGGTGACTGTCTCCAAAAGCTCAGACTTTCCCTGAGCAGCAGAGGCAGCAGCAGCAGCCTCTCTAAGCTGGTGCAACTAGGACCAACTTGTGGGACAGAATCCAGCCAAGCCATATTCCGGCTTACACAGTGTGCTCAGAAAGTTTGGAGAATGAAGCCCTTCAGTCCTGAGGTCAGCAGGGATGAGTGGGCAGCTGGAGGGTTTCCAGGGCTGGGCTGGTTTTGGCTACTTGAGCATCCCTTTTCCCAATGGCTGCCAGTTTTTCTGGTGGAAGAAACAGAACAGCCTCCCTTGTTCACCAGGTTGGCCTGGGACTGAGGGCCCAGCTCTCAGCTCCTCTTTCAGGACAGACGTAATGGTTCCTCTCGCGCTTGGGGGGAAGGTGGAGAAGGTCAGGTCAAGGCAAAGCTTGAGGGAAGCAGATGGTGGGGTTCCGGTCACAGAGGCGACTGACTCACTTGTACCCTTCACTGCAATGCTCCTTTTCCGAGCCTCTGTTCTGCTCTCTGACCTTGCTGAGCCCTGCAGATCAATGTCCAACTGAAATCACAGCAGGCACAAAATTGTGATCAAGGGACTGGACCCAACTACTTCAAGTGGGGGTCAGGAAGTTTGAGATATGCCTTGAACTCTGCCCTCCCTTGACCAGGTTTCCCCAGACCCATGCCCTGCTACTGCAGCCCACCTGCTTCGCACCTACACGCTCTTCCTGACCTTGCTGGAGTTGGCCCAAGGTTGCAGAGGTTCCATGGTATCCAACCGGCCGTTCATCACTGTTTGGAATGCAGACACTCACTGGTGCCTGAAGGACCACGGAGTGGATGTGGATGTCAGTGTCTTCGACGTGGTTGCCAACAAGGAGCAGAATTTCCAAGGCCCCAACATGACTATTTTCTACCGAGAGGAGTTGGGCACCTACCCCTACTATACACCCACCGGGGAACCCGTATTTGGTGGTCTGCCCCAGAATGCCAGCCTGGTTACCCACCTTGCTCACGCATTCCAGGACATCAAGGCTGCCATGCCTGAACCTGACTTCTCGGGACTGGCGGTCATTGATTGGGAGGCTTGGCGCCCACGATGGGCCTTCAACTGGGACAGCAAGGACATTTATCAGCAGCGCTCAATGGAACTGGTCCGGGCAGAACACCCTGACTGGCCAGAAACTTTAGTGGAAGCAGAAGCCCAAGACCAGTTCCAGGAAGCTGCACAGGCCTGGATGGCAGGCACCCTCCAACTGGGGCAGGTACTGCGTCCCCGTGGCCTCTGGGGCTACTATGGCTTCCCTGACTGCTACAACTACGACTTTCTAAGTCCCAACTACACAGGCCAGTGCTCACTGAGCATCCATGATCAGAATGACCAGCTAGGGTGGTTGTGGAACCAGAGCTATGCCCTTTACCCCAGTATTTACTTGCCTGCAGCACTGATGGGCACAGGGAAGTCACAGATGTATGTTCGATACCGTGTGCAAGAGGCGTTCCGTTTGGCTTTAGTTTCCAGAGACCCTCATGTGCCCATAATGCCCTACGTCCAAATCTTCTATGAAAAGACAGATTATCTTCTACCCCTGGTGAGTCCTGTGACCTTGTCAGCCTTGCTTGTTAGGTAATAGGTGAGTCCACTTAGCTTCAGGATATCTTCGGGGGAATTGGGGGAGGTTCTTGGGGCTTTGTCCAAATTGGTTTACTACTGACTTAAATACTCCAGTGCTTTGTCTGTTCATTCCCACATACTCAGAACATCTACTTCACGCTAAATTCTGTGTGAAGCATGAGAGATTCAGAACAGGGCACAGGCTTGCCCCTGGCCAGCAACACTGGAGCGGCCTTAGGTGAAGGTTAGAGATTAGTTGTCCCATCCAGTGATCTCGCAGCACAGGGAGGAAGGACCGTAGGTCTCCTATAATTCTGCAATCTCCTTCCCAGGAGGAGCTGGAGCACAGCCTGGGAGAGAGTGCAGCCCAGGGAGCGGCAGGAGCAGTGCTCTGGATAAGCTCAGAAAAAACAAGTACCAAGGTAAGGGGAGACCTGGGAGGATGGTAGGGATGAGGAGAGAGTGGCTTCCTCTCTACCCCTGCCGTCCTGGTCCTGGCTAAGCACCAGGCAAGCACATGGCTGCCATGTTGCTTATGCTCTTTCCCACTCAGGAGTCATGCCAAGCCATTAAAGCATACATGGATTCCACACTCGGACCCTTTATCCTGAACGTAACCAGTGCAGCTCTTTTGTGCAGCGAAGCTCTGTGTTCTGGCCGTGGTCGTTGTGTCCGCCATCCCAGTTACCCTGAGGCTCTCCTCACCCTCAGCCCTGCCAGCTTCTCCATTGAGCCAACACATGATGGCAGACCCCTGAGCCTCAAGGGTACCCTCTCGCTTAAGGATCGGGCACAGATGGCTATGAAATTCAAGTGTCGATGCTACCGTGGATGGAGTGGAGAGTGGTGTAAGAAGCAGGATATGTAGTGATTTGCTGCACCAGGCTGCATATACTGAACACGGGACATACCCAGGGCCTACCTATGACTTCCTTACATACAGTCACACGCGCACAAATCACAGTCAGGAGTACACTCAAGCGCTGTCATGGCCGCAATCACACGGGCACATTCACGGGGATAGTCACATAGTGAATCAGAATTTAGGCTAGGTACTATCAACTCTGTATCTATAAGGACCTACTCATAGGCAGTTCCTCCAGAACCTATGAGTCAGCAGTCACAAAAGCTGACATTTGCTCTGTGCCAAGCCCTGTGCTAAGCAAACACTAGAAGTGGGCCAACTCATTCAGTCTTTACAATCGACATGCTGGGAAGATGAGTACTTTTTTATTTACTTACTCTGGGAGATAAACTTAGGACCTCACACACACTAGGCAAGTGCTCCAACACTAAGCTATATTCCCAGCCACTGTCCAATGTTGCCCAGCAAGAATAGACAAGCAAGGCCAGGCATTGATGATGCTCACCCTTGATCCCAGTACTCAGGAGGCAAGGCCAGCCTGGTCTACATATTGAGCTCCAGGACAGCCAGGACTACACAGAGCAAATTTCAGCTGTCTCAAAACAAAATGACACTGTCTCAAAACAAAACAGCCAGGAGAGATGCATATTGAAATCTAGGCTATCTAGCTCTAAAGATAGAACATTGCACACCTACTGTGTGTTGATGGTGCCCTAAAAGGATTAGGGAACACAACAACATCACTGTAAGGGTCCCTGAATCTGCTCAGAGTACTAGCATTCCCCAATCCAGCAAACGAAGCTGTCCTATAGTACTTAGCTGTTTAATTAGCTCCTAAAATAGGCAGGCCCCAGAACACAGAAGGTACTGGAGCTCTACACTTTCATCCAATTGTGTTGTCTGAAGACGACTGCTTCTCATGATCAGGAGGAAGTCCCGCCTGATCGGACCATTTCCACCGACCCACTAGGATTGGAGACGCTACTAGAGCAGAAACAAAACGAAACTCCCATTTCTTTGAGGCTGGAGTTGGGAGAGCTGCAGGCGGAGCTGAACACAGGAAAGCCGCTAGAAGCCAGAGGCTGAGCGGAGAGGAGGCGGAGCCAACGAGAGGAAACTACGGGCCTAGTCGCCACCGGAAGGGAAGAAGTCAGGGACAGAATGGGCCTACACTAGTTCTGTTGTGACGCTCAGAACCAGGGGCGGGTGTCTAGGTGGTGACATTCCGGGCACTGAGAACATAGGAGGAGGTGCGCTGTCTCCTGCAAAGACTGCAACGAGTCCTCCGTACTGCTGGGACCAGCGTAGGCAGACCGAAGAGTTGGAGCCAGAGACAGCGAGTTAACCAACCGTGCGCAGGCAGGACGCGGAGCATCTTGGAACTCGACTTGAACATGTCAGTATCACCCTCACCTCTCACATGCTGCCCGTTTATCCTCCCTGCGCCTGTGGTCCCTAAGTTACTGTGTTGCTCCTCAAGTCTTCCCAATGTCGGCCTTTCCCGCTTAGAACTTGCCGAGCCACACCCACCCATAATCTCGCTTTCAAACCTCCCACTCCCAAAAGATCCGTGGCCTGTGTCCCGCAAGGGGCAGGTGCACACCCTCCCTGAAGACCCGGAGCTTCGCTCCACCTACAGTGGTGGGGTCCGAACTGAAGGGGTTAAATCTGTCTGGGGGTGGGGGAGGAACTCTGGCGCTCTGAGCTAGGGGCGGACCCTTGAGGTTCCTCCTTTCTGACCTTACTTAGAAGGTGTGGAAGCTGGGGAGGGGGTGCTGCGTCTGCTAAGTCAACTGAGGCAGGTAAGAGGCTTAAAGCCTGGTGTGTGGGATTTGTGTGAGGAGAGAGGGCTGTCCTCAGGCTCAGGGAAAATTGGGAAAGGGGGTCTGGAGGCACGTTCTAGAGTGAGTAAGTAAAGGAATGGAACCTGCTGCAAGAAATCCCCCAACATAGACCCTCCTGGCAGCAGATCCTAGAATACGGTAGGTAAGCAATGGGGTTAACAGCTGGAGCGTTGTGGCCCATGCCTTTAATCCCAGCACCAGAGGCAGAGGCAGGCAGATCTCTGTGAGTTTTTGGCCAGAGTGACACCTCCAAGTGAGTTCGAGGACAGCCAGGACGTTACACATAGAAACCCCCGTCTCAAAAACCAAAAACAAAACAAAAAATCCAAAAACAGTGGAGTTTCAGCATGGAGGCCCAGGTCCCCACCCTAGTGGCCGTTGGACACCTGTAAATTTAGGAAGGAAGCTATGGTCCTTATCAGGGTGACTATGAAACTCAGACCAGAAGCAAGCAGACTTGCAAAAGCCACATTATGTGTGACGGGGCCAAGAGCCATGGCGGTGCCATCTGAGCCCCATATATAGGAACAGTTGGATTCCAGTCCAAAGCGTCCTGAATTGGACAGAACTGGAGAGGAGGGCCATAGGCTCTGTGTTCTGAGGAAGGTAGGCAGTAGAGGGAGGGAAACCTGAACCTGTTTGGGGTGGGTGTGAGTGTCCCAGGAGCCACTTGACAGCAGGTGTGGCTCAGATAGCTGAAAAAGCTCATAAGTAGAGGAAAGCGCTCTCTCGTTGGGGGTGGGGGTAGGGGTCGAGGGTGGGGACTCCTGGGAGCCTACTTCTGAAAAGGAAAACTCAGAAGGGGGCAAGCTAAAGGTCTGACTGGTTTGGACTGCCTGCCAAAGGACTGACTGAGCTAAAGTCATGGGCTACTAGGAGGCTGAGGCACTTGGGTCACTACTCTGAGGCAAACACAGGCTCCATACGGTGGACAAGTAGGGAGGGTGGGGTAGGGAACCCAGGCAAAAAGAGTGAGCAAATGGGTGTGGCAAATGATCAGAGGTTTGTAGCCAGGACTTCTGGGCCCTAGCCCAGCCGTCAGTACTTCTCATACCACCAGTTTCCCTCCAGTGTTGGGGCGGGCGGGACACTCACCTAGTCTCCATGAGTTCTCCTCACAAGAGTAGGGCTGGGTCTCTTCCAGACCACCTGTACTTTTCAGTGCATGTGGGACAAGGTGAAGCACACTGTTCCCCAGTCCTAGGATGCATGTCTCTCCTCCACTCATCAGCCCTTCCCTGCCCCAACTGTGTCTTCCTGACCCAGCCTAGCACGGCTGTTATGTACAGGAGGTTAAACCCTTCTATGAGGAGATGCCACTGCCTGGGGACTGTGGCCTTACCCTCCAGCCAGGCACTAAGCCATCTGAAACCTAACAGGAAGTGACACAGCTGAGCCTGGATCCTACCTGTAGGCAAGAGCTGACTCTGAGCCCTGGCCCAGTCAAGCTGACCCCTACCTTAGACCCCGTGCACCGGATGGAGCTGATCCTGAGTACCAGCCCAGCAAAGCTGACTCTAGATCCTGCATGCCAGCCAGAGTTGACCCTGAGATTCAACCTGACCAAGCTAACCCTGGATCCTGCACGCCAGTCAGAGCTGTCGCTGAGTCCCAGACTAGCTGAGCTGACCCTGGATTCCACATGCCACCCAGAGATGAGCCTCAGTCCTGGCCCAGCTGAGCTTACCGGGGATCCTCAACACCAGGCAAAGGAGAGCCTGGTCCCCAAGCTGGCTGAATTGACCCTGGAGCCTGTGCACTGCCGACCGGAGCTCATGAGTGCCTGTGCTGACCTCATCAATGACCAGTGGCCCCGTAGTCGTGCCTCCCGTCTCCACTCCCTGGGCCAGTCTTCAGACGCCTTCCCCCTCTGCTTGATGCTGCTGAGCCCTCAGCCCACACCTGGAGCAGCCCCTATTGTGGTGGGCCATGCCCGCTTATCACGGGTACTGGACCATCCCCACAGCCTCTTAGTGGAGACAGTGGTGGTAGCCCGGGCTCTGAGGGGCCGTGGCTTTGGCCGCCGCCTCATGGAGGGCTTGGAGGCCTTTGCCCGAGCCCGGGGTTTCCAACGGCTGCACCTCACCACTCATGATCAGCTATATTTCTACGCCCATCTGGGCTACCAACTGGGTGAGCCTGTGCAGGGTTTGGCCTTTACCAACCGTCGGCTGCCCACCAATGTCCTACGTGCCTTCTCTAAGCCACCCTGTCCCCAACCACCCTGCAAGGCGCCTGTCCTAGCTGCCCAAGCTATCCCAAGGAGCTCCAAGGGACCCCCATTGCCACCACCTCCTCCTCTGCCTCTGACCACCTCACCCCCTCCTTCACCCGAGCCCCTTCCTCAAAGCCCGTTAGAGACACGATATCGAGATCTGAAGGGGTGCCCTATATTCTGGATGGAAAAAGACATCTGATGGCCCTGTCTCTCTGGGACACTGGATTGCCCAGAACAGAGCCAGCCTCAGCCCACAGGCCATATACTTCAGCCCCTCCCCCTAGGGGACAACCTTAGCCTGTGTATCTTTTCTGGGTACCAGTGGGCCAGGAGGTGGACTTGGAGCTTTGGCTCAGAGCTGTCAGTTTGGCTAAAATAAAGGCTTCCATTAGGTATGGCTGTGACAGTTTATTGGTTAACGCCCATTCCCATATCCCCTGTATCTGACAGAAACCTTGCTACCCAACTTGGCTCAAGAGCCATTGATGAGGTAATATCTGTCTTTTGTACCTCCTCTCTCAGGCCCAGGGTAACTGTTCCTTTCCCTTTCCACTCACTCAGTACCACTCATGGAGCACTTCCAATGTGTCAGGTGCTGTGGGCAATGAGGAATCTGGAGACAGGCAGGGGTGAAAAGAGTAGCAGGGCTCATGAAAGGAACCCAGGATCCCTCACTTCCCTCAGGGATCTGGGAGAACAATGATGTCAGAGACCTGAGTATGGCTTAAGGTAGGGAAACAAGAAGGCAAGAACTGAGTGTTCCTGAAAAAGAGACGATGTGGGCAGGGAACTTATCACATCCATGAGTCTGCAAGGCCTCAGAGAACAAGATGGTGCCCTAACACAGTTGGAGGACCCTGGAAGGGAACAGCCCAGGATGCTAAGGGTATGGTTTCTCTGGGAGACCCATGGAATACTTAGAGGCCATATTTACACCCCCATCCCCAGCTCTGCTCCATTTCCTGAGGAGAGCAAGGAGGGAAGCTTTAATGGCTGTTCTTGCTGTGCAAAAGGCAGCCTGTCTTTGGCCATGGACTCTAAGCCCATACCCCCTCTTTCCTGCAGGTTCCCATCTCTGTGGCATGATCACGCAGCTAGGCCTAACCCTGGTGGTGGGGTTAACCCTATGCTTGGTACACGTCCAGGCTTTGCTGCAGGTTCCTGAGCTTCCCTTTTCTGTGCTGTGGAATGTACCCTCAGCAAGATGTAAGACCCGCTTTGGTGTGCATCTGCCTCTCGATGCTCTTGGCATCATAGCCAACCATGGCCAGCGTTTTCATGGCCAAAACATCACCATCTTCTATAAGAACCAGTTCGGTCTTTATCCTTACTTTGGACCTAGAGGCACAGCCCACAATGGGGGAATCCCTCAGGCTGTGTCCCTAGACCACCACTTGGCACAAGCTGCCCACCAGATCCTCCACAACCTAGGATCTAGCTTTGCTGGCTTGGCAGTGCTGGACTGGGAAGAATGGTACCCACTCTGGGCTGGGAACTGGGGCACCCATCGACAAGTCTACCAGGCAGCCTCCTGGGCTTGGGCACAGCAGATGTTCCCTGACTTGAACCCTCAGGAACAGCTCCACAAAGCCCAAACTGGCTTTGAGCAGGCTGCCCGTGCACTGATGGAACACACACTGCGGCTGGGCCAGATGCTTCGCCCACATGGGCTCTGGGGCTTTTATCGATACCCAGTCTGTGGCAATGGCTGGCATAATATGGCTTCCAACTACACAGGCCACTGCCATCCAGCCATCATTACCCGAAACACCCAGCTGCGTTGGCTCTGGGCTGCCTCCAGTGCTCTCTTCCCTAGCATCTACCTCCCACCCAGACTTCCACCTGCCTACCATCAGACCTTTGTACGACACCGCCTGGAGGAGGCCTTCCGTGTAGCCCTCACTGGGCATGCCCATCCCCTACCTGTTCTGGCTTATGTTCGCCTCACACACCGGAGCTCTGGGAGATTCTTGTCTCTGGTAAGTAGAAGCTAAGGTCTAAGGATCTGAGTCCAGAGAAACAGCCCTGTCCTAGAAAGGTGCACACCTTTAATCCCAATACTGGGGAGGCAGTGGCAGGCAGATCTCTTCTGTGAGTTTGAGGCCAGCCTGGTCTACTCAGAGAAAACCCTATTCTGAAAAAAAAACAAAAAAGCCCTATCCTGGAGTAGGGAGGTATGGTTGTGGGAGATTTCAGTGGAACCTGGTCTAAGATAGTTACTCTCTGAACGGAAGTCCTGAGAAATTACTGAGAGACTCTGTTAAAAGGGCTTTACTCTAGAGGCAGAATCATAGCAGTAAACCAAACAGTGTCGTGGTAAAGTTGGGCTCTGATGGATCTGGCCAGTTGAGCTTTGGCTTAACAGCTCTCTGCCTGCAGGATGACCTAATGCAGACTATTGGTGTGAGTGCAGCACTGGGAGCAGCTGGCGTAGTGCTCTGGGGGGACCTGAGTGTTTCTAGCTCTGAGGTGAGCATTGCCACTTTATCATGCACATACTGGAGCCCCAAGATAGGGGAGAAACCATGCCAAGTCATAGAAAAGAGTGTTGACCTATCTTTTCTCTCTGTAGGAAGAGTGCTGGCGTCTCCATGACTACCTAGTGGGCACTTTAGGCCCCTATGTGATCAACGTGACCAAGGCTGCCACAGCCTGCAGTCACCAGCGATGCCATGGCCACGGTCGCTGTTCCTGGAAAGACCCAGGACAAATGGAAGCCTTTCTACATCTGCAGCCAGATGACAATCTTGGAGCTTGGAAGTCCTTCAGATGCCGTTGTTACTTGGGCTGGTCTGGCCCTACCTGCCTGGAGCCTAAACCCTGAGCCCAAGAAAACAACATGGATTCAGGAGTTCCTGTCTTTGCTTCTTGACCCTGTTGCTACTTTCCTAGTCCTAGAGGAATTCCCATTTATGCTTTGTTTAGCTTATAGAACTTCCCCAAGTACATATCCCACTTCCATCAACACACCTTCCGTAGGAATTCCTGAGGAATAGATAGGGCCTAATAAAAATATAAAACCAGGGCTGGAGAGATGGCTCAGTGGTTAAGAGCACTGACTGCTCTTCCAGAGGTCCTGAGTTCAATTCTCAGCAACCACATGGTGGCTCACAACCACCTATAATGACATCTGATGCCCTCTTGTGTTTGAAGACAGTGACAACTACTTGTACAACTACTCATACAACTAAAATAAATAAATCTTTTTTTTTTTTAATATATAAAACCAGCCTCAAGAGCCCTCTGAGATCATCTGACTTAAAGCAATAAAGACGCTTTCAGAGTCAGTTCCAGGCATCTAAGGTCACTAGCTCAGGGCTTTGTTCCTATACCCCAGTGTATCTATAGAGAAGTAACATCTAGGGGCAGACAACCCCTACACTCCCAACACACACACACCCCAAAATTAAGCTCTAAGATCTGCTAAATGCTAAGCTATTATCTGTATTTTCATCCATAAAGTCACTTTCATTACTTGAAGTTTGTCTGTTCTCACTATTCTGCCTAGCGTCAAACCCTGGCGCCTCAAGACAGGTGCTTTGTTACCAGAGCCTACAGATGCTTCCTTCTAGGGAGGAAGGAAACTACTGAGTTAACTATGAGCCCAGACGCCGCGCGGGCGGAGGTAGAGGAAGGAGGGGCGAAGTGGGTACGCAGGGCATTGTGGGTACATAGTTTAGCTGGAGCGGCGTCGGCTAATTTGTCTCCAGAGTGGACTACTACTCCCGTCGTGCACTGCGCGCAACTCGGGCGGTGCTAATCTGTGTACGCTGACGCCTGGGGATAGTAGTTTCGGTCGCGTGGATGTGGATCTGAACTTGGTGGCCGGGAACTCACCTTCCCAGCGCCCCATTTGACAGGGCGGGGCGCCTCACGAAGATGGTGGCGCGCGCGGCGTGTGGCTCCTGTCGTCTTCGCGAGTCTCAGCTCAGCACACGGACCAGCGTTTCGCTGGTTTGGAGTCCCCGCCCCCCGGGTCCCTGACCCCGCGCCCCCTTCCCTTGTCCCCAATTCCGGGTTCAGGAATGCCTCGCGCTCGTAAGGGCAATGCGCTCCGCAAGGGCGGTCAGCGCCGTGGAGGAGGTGAGTCCGGGGGCTCCAGTAGAATTGTTCTGTAGTGAGCGGGGGTGTTCCGTGGTTCCCCTTCGATGTCATTGACGGTCCTGAGTTGACGATCTTCCCAGATCAGCCCATCGTAACCTCCCAGAACTCTGCTAAGGCTCGCACGTGCCTCAGCTGGCATTGGCCACGTGTGCGCCTCACTTGAGCTCATTGCCAGCTGTTTTTCGAAATCCCGCGCCGCAATGGTGATTTGATCAGCATTAAGGATCTAAGTTCTCCCACCGCCACTGGGGTAGACAACCACACTAGAAAGAGCGTGAAGCCAGCCGTTTTGCCAAATACTAGTGCATTTGGTAGCCTGCACAAGGAAGTTAGTAGAGAGACCTTGTCTGTCCTGTAAAACGGGGAAGTGTAATTGGAAAGGTACAGAATGGGGCTCTTTCAATTGGGCTGGAGACCGGGTGGACATCAAAGAACCCTAAGCAGTCTGGAGACTTCTTATCAGCCTCAACCAGAAGCTTGTCCCGTCGCCGCCCTAAACAAGCAACTGCTGAGAAGGAGTGCCTGCCGAGCATACCTTTGACCTGACTGCTACCCTAATGTGGCTTGGGTCTGGGGGCATTTAATAGGGTGCTGACAGTTCCACAAAGACTAGAATGGACAGCATTTACTGAGTGGTCTCAGAAAGAATCATGGCAGGTCCTGTGAAGGGGGCTCTTGGATAAGACCTGAGAAGATAAAGACGCTCTGGTAGGGAACCTGTGCACAAAGGCCCGGCAATCAAAGGGACCACAATACAGTGCAGCAAATGAGATTGTCTGGGGGGGTTTTGACAAGTAGGATAGTAAGAGAAGAGGTGCACAGAAATCAATGTGTGGGCCGAACTTTTTCCTACAAGCAGGTAATGTTAGTGGTCCCTAAAAGGTAAGGTCTGCTGTTAGGTCAGAACCTGCCCAGGGCGCCTATCATAGAAACTACCCTATTCAAAGCCAGTCCTCAGCCCTGGAGAGAATTCACACACGGTCTGTTCTGCCCCTACTGACACATTGAGATTCCCTGTGTTTACTTTTTCAAATGCTCACACAGTCACAAGCTTCTGGTCTTCCAAGGCTAAAAGGTGCCCTGTGTCCATACCTGAAGTTGGTGGCCCTGAGTGGACCAAAGGAAGCTCAGAAAACAATGTATTTGAAGCACAAGGTGCCCAAGCACATCCACTAGGACCTGGGCCAGAGTTGATAGCATAGTGAGTGTGATGGCTTGTGGCAGAGCCATTTCGAGTTACTTGACTTTATTTGCTACACCTGAGAGGTGTACTTTGCTGTCCATACTTTAAAGGCTGGGCAACTCATCAAATTATACCTCTGCTAAAAACGAGGAGGGGGAGGGGTGCTAATAGTGCAGCCCAACGGAGTTCACCAGACCTTGGCTCAGTTTAAACCCCTGTCTGTCTGGTACTATAACCTGAGCCCTAACCCTTGCACTGTCTTAACCTTTTGACCGTACCCTAGAGTGGGCCACAGGCCTCGCTGGGACTCATCCCAGTCCCCTCTGCCACTATGTGGTTCCTGCTGTCCTTAAAGCAGACTGTGCCCACCAACCAGTGTTAGCACACACCTTTAATCCTAGCACTGGAGAGGCAGAGGCAGGTGAATCTCTGTGAGTTCGAGGCCAGCCTGGTCTACAGAGCTAGTTCTAAGACAGCCAGAGCTACAGGAAGAAACCCTGTCTAGGGGTTGGTGAGGGGGGAGCTGGGCCCTCCTGGGGTCCCCCCTCACAGAGTCTTTCAGGTTGTCCCCGGGTAGGCCTAGCTCCTGTGTCCTCTAGCAGATAGACTTTCTTCCCTTTCTCCTGCTTCCTAATTCAAGTCATAGGTACCAGGCCTTGGTTTGCATCTTCTCTGAGATGGGATAGCATTCATGAAGTTAAGTGAGGTACCCTGAGTCATCCCTCACCAGTGGAAACTGCTCAGATAGGGACTTCTTTATGTTCCCCAGGTGCCAGGAGCTGTACTCAAGCTGACTCGGGTTCCAGTGAGGACGACGCGGCCAGCGAGGCCCGGAGCACCACCAGTGAATGTCCCAGCCTTCTCAGCACCGCCGCAGAAGACTGCCTGGGTGAGAGCAGGTTGAAGTTTGGCAGGGGCTCGAGGACGGCTCCACTGGACAAGGGCAGGATCCAGTGATGACCGACTGGCTTTGCAGGTGGGGAAGCTGTGGACGAACAGAGCCAGCAGGAAAACCTGGAGGAAAAGCTGAAGGACTATGTGGACTGCCTGACTGACAAGAGGTACCCCTGGCTGCTGGCCAACTCCTACACTTGGGGCCCCGTTCAGCCGGTGACAAATGGAACCAAGGGCTCCCGTCACCCACACGAACCCTTTTTCACCTCCCAGCGCCAAGACCCGGCAAGGAGCTCTGGAGAGCCTGCGCGTGGCCCTGGCCTCCCGCCTACTTCCAGACTTTTTGCTGGAGCGCAGCCTCACTCTGGCCGACGCCCTGGAAAAGTGCCTTAAGAAAGGTCAAGTCCTGGGCACTTGGGGAACCCTAGCTAGGCAGGTGTTGACGCTTGCTGCATGCGCTAACTGCAAAGCATCCTGTAGGGAAGGGTGAAGAACAGGCCCTGGCCGCTGCTGTACTAGGCCTGCTCTGTGTGCAGTTGGGCCCTGGACCCAAGGGCGAGGAGCTGTTCCATAGCCTGCAGCCCCTGCTAATCTCGGTGCTCAGTGACAGTACAGCAAGCCCCACTGCCCGGCTCCATGTGAGTATTTCCGTGCCCCGCCGCTGGTCCCTCATCCCCGAGCAGGGTGTCGGGTTCTCTGTCTTCAGATTCTCTACTCAATACGATGTTCCCGGTGTTGACCCACGGTGGCCTAGCTTTGTCCTCTTTCCAACAGTGTGCTTCTGCTCTTGGCTTGGGCTGCTATGTGGCTGCCACCGATGTCCAGGTAAGTGGACTTTGAACACAAGTGGTGGTGCAGCTTAGCTCCGTAGCTCTGTCTGTGAGCCACGCCTGTCTCCCTGTCCTCCTAGGACCTGGTCTCTTGCTTGGCCTGCTTGGAAGGTGTTTTCAGCTGGTCCTGTGGCACCGGCGGCTCTGCTGCTTCTCTGGTTCCTGCCAGCCTACATGGCCTGCTCTGTGCCACCCTGCAGGCCTGGGCATTGCTGCTCACCATCTGCCCTAGTACCCACATCAACCACATCCTTGACAGGTAGGGGCTGCTGCCTCCTGGGAGCGAAAGGGAATTTGGGAAGGGACCCTCAGTCCATTCATGACGCTTAGCTTTCCCTGTCTGTAGGCAGCTGCCCCGGCTGCCCCAGCTCCTGTCCAGTGAAAGTGTGAACCTGCGGATTGCTGCTGGTGAAGCCATCGCCCTGCTCTTCGAGCTTGCCCGGGATCTCGAGGTGCGAGGGACAGCAGAAGGAGCCGGCTGGCACTGCCGACCATCCCAGGCTGTTTGCAACGCATGCCGCGGGGTGGGGTGGGGGTGGGGATATAACAGCAGTCTTGGGTCATTTGCAGGGGAGGTGACCCTAACTCTTACTCACATGCTAGTTACTGTAGTGGGGATTCTGTGTAGGGGTGAACTGCTAGGGAGAGGCTGAGGAGGGGCTAGGCAGAGAAGAGGAGAGAAGCGAGTGGAAGAAAAGCCTTGGGGAACACCTCGCTCAGTTCCAAAAGAGAAACTTCCACCCAGTGCCTCCATCGTTCCCACACAGGAGGACTTCATCTATGAGGACATGGAGGCTCTGTGTGGATCTCTGCGGACTCTCGCCACCGACAGCAATAAGTACCGTGCCAAGATTGACCGTCGACGCCAGCGCTCCATTTTCCGAGCCGTGCTGCACTTTGTTGAGGTGTGTGTGAGAACATGAGTGTCCCATAAAAATATGTCCCCGAGGGTTAGGCACCTGTAATCCCAGCACTTAGGAGACAGAGGCATGGTGGTAAATTCCAGGACAGCTAGGGCTACATAGACCCTGTCTCAACACACACACACACACACACACACACACACACACACACACACACACACAGGCACCAGGCATGGCAGCCAATCCCAGTAGGGCCCTCTATTCTCTAGGGCGGTGAATGTGAGGAGGAAACAATCCGCTTTGGACTGGAAGTGCTCTACATAGACAGCTGGGCTCGCCACCGCATCTACACAGCCTTCAAAGATGTGTTGGGCTCCGGCATGCACTATCACCTCCAGGTGAGGGGACACAGGGAGGGCCACCCAGCCTGACCGCTTCAGACTGGCCGTAGCTAACTGCCTTGTTTTTAGAATAATGAACTTCTCCGTGACATCTTCGGCCTGGGCCCTGTGCTGGTGCTGGATGCTGCTGCCCTGAAGGCCTGCAAGATTTCACGTTTTGAAAAGGTTTGCATCTTGGGCACCTTTATCTTGCCTTCTGTTACCCGGAGGTCTGGAGCTGTGAGTAGGCTTCCTGGGTTCACCGTGCTCCCTTCTTTGCCTCTTCGACAGCACCTGTACAATGCTGCGGCCTTCAAAGCCCGGACCAAGGCCCGGAGTCGTGCAAGGGACAAGCGGGCGGATATCTTGTGAAGTAGATTGGCCAACGAGAAGGCTACCCATACCCCTACCATATTTTTAACAGAAGACAGTGCAAGAACTGGTCCCTGCCAGTAATTGTCACTTTATTTTTTTAATAATGAAACCAAAAATAGACAAATGTGGGAGGGTCGAGGGATCAGGACACTTACGACTCAAGCCCTTTGTACGTGCACTCAGCCATGTGGCTGAGGCCTCTTCCTGTCCTGTCTCAGGTGAAACCAAATGTGTGCTGGTCCTCGTGGTGAGGGTGAGAAAGGGCTGTCCCTTGTGTCTTTTAGACCTTGCCCCCTGGGTGCTTCCTTTCAGGTCTGGCACCTGGCCACTGTGGCATTAGGGTAGGCAAAGCTGCCTAGAATGGATGCGTGTGCTGATTTATTAAAGATAAGAGATTAAGCAACACCTAGCCCCCTGTGGCCTCTCTCCTGAGTCTTTTTTTTTTTTTTTTTTTTTTTTTTCTTTTCTTTTTTTTCGGAGCTGGGGACCGAACCCAGGGCCTTGCGCTTGCTAGGCAAGTGCTCTACCACTGAGCTAAATCCCCAACCCCTCTCTCTCCTGAGTCTTGTGCCTGCCCTCCCTCCGTCTGCCACCCCAGGTTGGCCCCGACTAGCTCTACCTCACCTTTGTCCTCCATGGCAGGACATGTAGTTCCCCAACTCAGCCTGGCTTGCCTGAGCTGAGGCTGGACCCCCTGCTAGGAGGCCTGGCAGAGTGGGTGGCTGAGCTGGGACAGCTATTTCTAGACTTCTGAACTTCCTATCTGGGGGTGACCAGAGGGTGCTGACGGGGGACCAGGAAAAGACTGGTGCTCCATCCTCTGACCTTTGGCTAACCACAGCAGGGCCTTGGCACCAAGAGCTTTGCTCAGGCCTGGCCTGAAGCGGTCAAGAGAGACAGGCAGCTGTGGAGGAACGTCAGGCTTGTGAAGAAATCTCCCCAAGGAATAGTGCAGATGAGGCCATCAGTGGGAGAACAGAGACCTGCCAGAAGTCCCTTTGTCCCCCATCACAGTCTCACATACAGATGGTATCTCAGCTGGGTGCCCGAGCCTCACTGGAGTTGAGCCTTCTTAGCTGGCTGAGGCTAGCCAGACGCAATTTGAGCAGAGTCTCCTCTTGTGTGCGCAGCGTGTGTGCCAACACCCTCAGGGATTCACTCTGCAGCACTGGGGGTGGGAAGACATTTGTGGGACCTTGTTAGACTCCATGCCTCCTCAGATCCCCACATGGCCCTGCAATGGGGTTGCCCACTGACCCATGCCCCACCCTTTGTTGCTTCATTTCCAGTTGCCCTGGGGTCCCAGTTCTGCCTGTCCCTACCACTTAGGTAGACAGCTACGATGGCTAGTGCCAGGCAGGTGAACACTAGCAGTGCCAATAGCAGAAGGAACCCCCCACGGCCACACATGGGGCTGCAAGCAGCTTGGGTGCACAGTGACGGTGGTAAGACACCCAGAAGCTCCTCCCAGGCCTGCGCCTCTTCAGCCAGACAGGGCCGTAGTGAGCCTGCAGGGAGAGCGATTCGTTGGAAAGTGGCACCCAAAGCATCCATCTTGCTCCCTCCCCGAACGCCCTTACCTCCACTGTGCAGGTCACTGATGGACTCCACTCGATGCAGATGCACCTCCTGCACGTGGTTAGGAGCCAGTGTTGGCCTGTGCCTCTGGTTCTGCATTGGCAACACAGTATCTACAGGGGCAGTGGAACAATTGGAGCAAAGAGTCCTTACTTTGTAGGCAAACTGGGGCTGTAGGGACTTGGGATATGAGGACTGCACCTGTGGCATTTGGTTCCAAATTCCCTACAGTTTCAGGAATGACTCTTAGTTTGGGTCCAGGGCTCCGTGCACAGGGTCTCTTGACAGGCTCCCAATGGCCACATTTGGGCATTTCCCCCGCTTTGCCTTGCCTGCGTATTCCTCCTGGCCTCTGTTCTGCCTTCCTGGACAGTGGTTCTGCCTCTCTTCCAGGAAGGTTGGAGTCCTGCTGTTTTGCACTCAACAGCATGGCAGGAGTCCACTCTCTCTCCACAGTTTCATGCAACTTTGAGGCCTCCTCCCCATGGCTTCCCTCTGAGGCTATCTGGGCATTTTAGGTAGTTTCCAATTCTCTGTGGAATTAACCCCCAGGACATCCATCATTAAATAAGAAGGTTTTCCCCACTTTCCTGAAAGTTACTGAGGGCATTTCTCAGAAGTTGAAATCACTGGACCCAAGAACAGAGAGTTCTCTTTGAAGCTATCATCAAAACTGTCTTCTAAAAGGCCTGTCCAGAGCCCAGCAGTACAACATCGCACCATTAGGCATCCCACTGTGGGGAAAAGTGTGTTTGTGTGCATTGTGCCTGCACAGAAGCCAGAGGTCTTGCTGACCTGGCTCGGGAGCTCAACAAACAGCCTAGGCTCACTATGGAGCCCCAGGAACTCTTAACCTCACCAGACCTGGGATCAGAAGTGTATACCCCGTGATCTGCAGTCTACCTCCCAGACTTAAAGACTGACAGACAGCATCTGATTTTTGTCTTGCTTCTGAGCATGTCATGGGGCAGCCTCACACACATCATGTCCCCGGAGAAATGAACTCAGGTCTTCATACCTGCTAGACAAATCTTTTACAGAACCATCCCCAGACCCTGTATGCACATACCTTTACCTGTATTTGCTAATTTAAGATGAGAAACAGCTTGCCTAGATTGCTGCCTGGGGAGGCTGACCACGGGTGTAATTACCATTCACAGGTTCTGCCTATGTGGTCACTGGCCACGGTTCCCTTGCGGTTATATTTCAGATTTGGTTTTGTTTTGAGATAGTGACTCACTGTGCTGTCCCAGAACTCATTGCCTAAGCTAGGATAGGCTTAAAGTCGAAATTCTCTCGCCTCAGCCTATTACTGGTATTAAATGTGCGCGTCTCTCTCTCTCTCTACCCAGCTTTGTTATGTGTTAGCGACATGTGCGTGGTGAATGCTCGCTCCCATTTAGACGCTTGCAGCTGCCCCATCTCTTACTCTCCACCTTATTCCTTGAGACGGGACTCTTCCCAAGTCCAGAAATCAGGGGGGTTTGTTTGTTTGTTTGTTTTTGACAAGGGCAGCAACCAGCAAGCTCCAGTGACCTTCCTATCTTCCTGTCCCAATACACACAGCACTGGGGTTCTAAGGCACACAAGACCACACCCAGCTTGTCGCCTGGTACTGGGATCTGAACTCAGATCTCCTGGTTACAGCAAGTGTTTTTAATTACTGAGCCATCTCGTCCTCCTCCCGCCCCCTCCCCTGTTTAAGACAGTCTCAGCAAGTTTCCAGACTGGTATTGAGTACCTGGTTAATTCATGTGATCCCTCTGCCTCAGCATTCCAACTACTACCAAAATAGTTGTGATTTCTAAATAACTATAACTATACTTTCTGCTGGTGTGTTTGTTTGCTTAATTAATTTTCAAAACAGGGACTATGTAGACCTGGCCGCCTAGAATTCAGAATATAGACCAGGCTGGCCTTGAACTCACAGAGATCTGCTTGCCTGTACCTCCTGAGTGTGTACCACCAAGGTCTTTTTTTTTTTTTTTTTTTTTTTGGTTCTTTTTTTCGGAGCTGGGGACCGAACCCAGGGCCTTGTGCTTCCTAGGCAAGCACTCTACCACTGAGCAAAATCCCCAACCCCCCAAGGTCTTTTATTGGATGTTTGTTACTTTGTTTTGTTTTGTCTCCACTCCACAAGAGCTCCAGATGCCTGCCAGGAACCTAGGTAACAGTGTAGCAGAGAACTGGGTAAGGCTGGCTGTTGGTCCTCTGGGCCCTCCCATCTCAGGACAGTAACTCAGCCCTTTATGACATGCTTGAAGCTGCCCCTTGCCAGGCTCACAAGCAATTCAAACAAAAAACCCGAGGCTGTCAGTCCTTAAGCCCCGGCAGTAGACTCCAAGCCACATTAAACCTCCTCTTGGCTCCTCACTGTGCTTCTCCCATACCTTATATTTGGACATGTTTTATTCGCTACAGAAAAAGACACATGGTAGGTGTTACAGTTAAGTCTCCCCGTCTCCCCCCAAAAAGATAAACACCTTCCCTTAGTAGAGAGCAGGCCCTTTCTCTGCAGCATAAAATATTGAGGGGGGACAGGATGGCTCAGCAGGTAAAGGCACTTGACTAGCTAAGTGTCAGCCTTGACCAGGCTGAGAGGTGTAGGACAGCCTCTCTACCTCATAGTCCCCTGGGCCAGGTGTCCAAATGTTCCCTGGAACCAGTCTTCATCCCAATCCTGGCTTCTTCTAGAAAGGGCTGCTTAGGAGCCCCCTAGATGCCCACACTTGCTTGGGCACAGCCTACAGCTGACCTGTTCCTAAGTGGAGAGCTTTGAGCCCCTCCCTGAGCCAGGACCTTAAGTGGAGGAGCCTTAGGTATTCTTTCTCCGTACATAGGGTAGGTCCCTAGGGCTGAGGTAAGAAAAGACTGAGGGTTCTCCCCATGAAGCTAGGTCTCTCCTTGACCCATAGGACTTGAGCCCTGTCCTCCCCAGTGGCCACCCTCTCCTACCTTCTTGGATCTCCTCAGGCATGGCAGTTGGTAGGTAGTCAGAGGCCCAATGAGAGTGCCCAGTAGCAGAACTGGACAAAGGCAGCAGTGGCTTCTTTCAGATTCTAGGAGAGGCCTGGCTGCCTCCCAACCTGGTCTTGAAATAGGCCTGAGCTCACTTTCCCTGAACTATATTTAGAGAGGGCAGCTCTGAACCATGAAAAGGGGCAGAGTGACCTGGATGGGCCGGCCTAAACTACCTACTTAGTGATGGGGCTCAGCCAAGGGCAAGCCTCTGCTAGCACATGGACAGAAGGAACTTCTCGGAAAACCACACCAACTTTATACACACCCAGACTTGGGAGCCTTCATCCCAATGCTCAGCACGCACCATGCAGCATGGTAGCAAAGGAACCCTGCACAGGTCCGCTCAGCCATCCCTCTCTCTCAGACCCTTTACCCACAGACTAGCCATCTCCTCCCAGCAATTGGAGACAACCACCCACCACTGTGTGACCATCTAGTACCAGATACTGGGGGTGGTGGACTGGGTGCAACTGGAGCCCAATGCCAAGGGTCTGGCAGCTCTACAAGGGCACCCATACAGTGGTCAGACCGGGATTAGAAACTGCTATTTCTAGTATTAAACTATAACCATGGGGAAAAAGAGTGGCCTTTACTTTTCTACCTATAGAATAGGAACAAGGGTTCCTGGCCAACCGTACTGAGAATACAAATGCAGAGGAATGGCTTAAGAGTTAGACATAACGGTCTTGGCTCTTGTCTCCTCTCCATAAGGCCATGTGGAGGCCTGTTGCTCACTCTTGAAGGGTGCCGTTCCAGCTTGCAGCCTTAGTCTGTGAGTGAACTCTGTTCTGCTTCTTCACAGCTGTGCAAAGCAAGACCATGGCAGGTCTACCTTCCAAACCATTCGGAATCCATAGTGTGATACCATATCAGCCTCCTTGGTGTTCCTCAGACAGAGAGGGTTTGTCCCCCGCTCCAAGACTTTGGTCCTTCTAGTCTGGAATGTTCTGTCACTGGACATCTGTGACTGGCTCCTTTCAGCTCAAACATCACCCACTCAGTGAATTCTTAATACATTCTTGCCCACAACATCCAGTATTGTTTGTTTGTTTGTTTGTTTTGTTTGTTTGTTTTTACTTCAGAGAGCTTGGCCCTGCTGCTAATGCACTGAGCCCCAGAGGCTCATTAGAACCAGCGTAATCATCTACTAACACTTTTAATCTCCACTACAGCCTTCTTGGATGGGAAAAGTACAGGCCTTGAGACCGCTAGGACAATGTCCGAGACCCCCAGCAAGGTCTAGGACTAGCTGCTATCTGCTGGGGCCATTCCAACATCAGCTGATAATGTGTTTATTGTATTACTTTAGTACAGTTGGCCTGCCTCACCCCACACTGGACAGCCTAATCTGTTCACAGCTTTCTCCTCGATGCCCAAGAAAGAGAATGCTTTCCCCAGGGCTGCCACCCAAGACATCTCTCTGGTTCCGCTCCACTCTGGAGCCCCACTTCTTGTCCCCTCCCTCCAGGTTAGATCCTGAATTGAGCTTGGGCCACTCTTCCAGGAATACATTCACGGGTTATCTTGTTAATAAATAAGCTACACTTGGGCCAGGGTTCATGTATGGGTTAGTTGTCTCCGTTGGCCCAACGATCTCAGTGTGCCCCAGCCACAACTCATCTGTCTTCCTGGCATCTATCTGCCCCCTCTTCGGTGTGTCATATCCAGCCTGGTCCCCAGTATGGGGACAGCCGAGTCACCAGTGAGCTGCGCTACGTGGTCCACGTTCAGCACGCAGCTCAGAGACATGCATCCGCCTGTTGCGACCCTTACGACGTGAATCTGCTGCCACAGAGTGGGGCCCGGGCTGCGGGCGGCACATTCGCAGGGAGTTTGCACCTCCACCACCGCCTGGCTCCACCAGCTGCAGGAAGTCCCGGTACCAGAGTTTAGGACCTGGTGGTGCGGGAACTGCTGCCTCCTCTGCCCTCGCCAGTCGTTCAGCCTGTGCCGCACTCAGCACGTGCAGCACCAGGCGACGCAGTGGTTGTGAAAAGCCTTGTTCAACCGCGACGCACAGATACACGCCAGAGTCCTGGCGCCGCAGCCCCCGCAACAGCAGCCCCCGTGCAGTGCGCTCTACCCGCTCCTCAGCCAGCACCTATGTGTGAATGCAGGAACAGAAACAAAGGGTCATTGGAAGCCAAAGGTGGACAAAGAAAATAGGTGCTGGCACTTACTCATTTTAAAGGGTATGAGCACAGGAATAGGTAGCCTTTAGAGGATGAGTCGATCTAGGTGAGAGGGATCACTTGAGTGGGGCATGGGGTAGATTAGAAACGTCAATGCGTGGGGCCTTCTCTCTCCAGATAGTAGAGGGTGGGTCAGGAGTCTAGTTGGGCACAGTGAGGCGTCACTAGGTTGTAGAGTGCAACTAAGGACAGAATAGGATGAGACCTATGATAAGGGTATCTGAACAGGGCCTCACCGAATGGGATTTCACATAGGTAAGAGGTACAGGTCAAAGGCCTCCTTAGGCAGGGGATGGCTTCTCTTAAATGGGCCTGGTTAGGAAGGGTGGAGTGAGGCACACCTGGGTGTGAGCTGCCTCCCCTGCACGATGGAAGGTCCATTCCACATGCGCCTGGAGCGAGCGGGGCTCACACTCCAGAAACGCGCTGCCCCTCTCCACACCTAAGACCTTCCTCTCCAGCAGCACAGAGTGAGAGGGGTCTTGAGACAAAAATGTAAAAATTCAGACAAGGCAGGACTAGATGTAGCAATTTCAAGGCCTGGGGGTAGGAGCTGATGGGGTACTCACCCCCAGAGCACAGGGTGCTGGGGTTGCCATTCCTTATGTCTTGCCTCCGGAACCGCCTGAGGGAGGCATTAAAACCTATATGAGCCCTTCTCTGCTGGCAGCAGAGACTCCCTCCCAGTAGCGCAATCCAGACTCCAAGCCAATCCAGCCTCCAGACCCACCTCTTGGCAGTAGGCTGGAAGCGTGTGCAGGCTGATCCATCCCAGGCGCAGTAGGGGTCACGGGCCAAGCAGCATTCTGCGCAGGCGCGGCCTAGGGCAGGGCAGCGATGTAAAGCAATCTGGGCCACTGCGCTGGGTGATGCTATGTAGAGCTGGTGCTAAAGGGCACAAGAGTCTCCAGTCTGATTGAGGACATCCCTTACCTGGCTCCCTTCAGTCAAATAGCCATTTCCCCCCATTGGACATGTGGGAACACTGAGGTCTCATTGTCTAGCAAAAAGAAGCTAGACCTGAAACTCTGGGCTTTGAAAACCGAAGAGAAACAAGACAACTCAGGTGCTGTGGGACAAATTCAGTTCCTCCCCAAGTTGAGTTACTCACCCTTTTCGAGGAGATTTGCATGCTGGTGATAGCAGCAGAGTCCTGGAAGGGAAGCAGGGCAAATGGATCAGGGCTTAATGGCTTCAGGTGATGTGTCCTAGGGTGACTAGGGTTGAGGCCTCACCTCAAACACCTGCAGCTCTTCCAGGAGAAGTCCTTCCGAGTTAGGTCGGCTGCCCTTGGGGACTGAGATGACTTTCAGCACCGTGCCCACATCTGAAGAAAAGAAAGGAAAGAGTGACTATTGGGTTTCCCTAACGAGCCATGTGTGTATATGTGCGTGTGCGTGTGTGCATGTGTGTGTGCGTGTGTGTGTGTGTGTGTGTGTGTGCATGCATGTGTGTGTGAGTGCATGCACATGTGCTCTAGCCCTGTGCCCTCTACCTTCATCATGATTGGGTCATGAAAAAGTAACAGTTATGGGTTGAAACAATGAGGGGAGACCTCAGAAAGCGGGGCCACAGCTCAGACAAAGATGTAGATATTAGATTGACCAAGAACAACTTCTACTCTGGGCCAAGGAACCTGGAGGGGCTCTCAGTCCTGTGGGCACTGTGGTGGGACCCTGACCTGTGCCGATGAAGAGCACATCGTAGTGTCCATCGGCTGCTGCTACCCGGTCTGCAGCGATCTGGGTGAAGGTGTACCCAGCTCCCACTTGTAGGAAGAGAGGGCGCCCCCCCATGGGCAGGACTGAGTTGTACATGAGGGGGTGGTTCCGAGCAAACTGGATAACATCATCTGGGAAGTCCTTGGTGGAGCTGAAGGTGCCAAAGGTCTTGCTGGGGCACTAGAGAAGGCAAGGCACGTCAGACAGAGATACAGGGCTTTTTGTCATCAGTCCTCCATTCAAAGCCTCTGGGAATGTGAAAGGTGGGACTCGACAAAGGGGCTGAGTATCTGAGCCTTTCCCTGGTGAGCCTTAGGCTGAGGGGGCACAGCCTTCTATGATGGCGGCATTTCCCCCAACCCATACCAAAAGAAAGAAATCACACAACACCATCACTACCCCTGCCAAAACCCCCAGGCCAAGTCAAGTTCTCTACCCTTGAGACTTGCTTACTGCAGGCAGTCCCTAGCAACGTACCATGCCAGGTCTTGGGTAGGGTACCCGACCCTGGTAGGACACCCACTGATGTGTAGGCCCCTCTTTGTGAGCAAAAGGTCCCAAGAAGGCTCGGCGCACGTCGTTCATGCTGTACACGCACACAGCAGAGCCCTGGAAGATGCCACTGGAGGCAACAAGGACAGCGAAGTGAGCAACCCCAGCAGGCTCAACTGACTGCCCAAGGGAACTGCTACCTGCCCCTCACCTGGAGGTGGAGAAGACAGCATAGAGAAAAGGTGTCTGGCGGTCTCGGGAGGACAAAAGGAAAACATCCTCTGCAGAGAAAGACAAGGGAGGTGGTGGGGCCATACACATACACCTCAGGCTCCTGGACTCTGCACCCTGACTCCTCCCCTGATGTCGCCCGTCATTCAAGACACTCACGAAGTTGGTCAAAGTGGGTGTCACCCTCAACTCCAGGTACTGAGCATACAAGCCGCGCCTTCAGAAATGTGGTCCACTTGTTGACCAAGCTCCGCTGGCCACCCAGGTCATTCTGCTCACAGGATCAGAAGGGATGAGAACAAGACCATAGCAGGCAAAGGGTCAGGGGCAAAGGTAGCCAAGGGATGAATTGGCCCAATGTCTCCTTACCCGGCAGATCTGACCAACACGAGACACAGTCATGCGCCCCATTGCTGGTGCCGCTTCCACTGCGGACTCACGGAAGAAGAAATAGATTTTATCGTCATCAGGGTTCTCGCTCTCTGGGATCCAAAAGACCTTGACAAACTTGGGTTCTAGCCAAAACAGACGGCACGGTATCAGCGGGTCTTGTTCCTGGTCCTCCTCGACAAGGACACACCCCCACCCCCGCACACACACCCCGCACCCCCCCCATTACGATCAGCATCTGCAAAGCAAGAAACTGCCACGAGGGGGCAGTAGAGACCACAGCTTCGAGCGCAAGTGGGCTGCCCCCTCTCCCCTCTGCAGGAGTTCTGACCATGCCACACTTTTCCTTAATTTGCCAGGAGAAGAGGGAGATTGGGTATCTGTTTTCACCTTCATTCACAAATCTTCCTCCCTGGCAGATCAAATACTCCCTGTTCCTGCTTCAGTTCCTCCTGCTGTCTGTCACATAGTAAAGGACTCCAGACCTTGAGAGTCTGGGTTTCCTATCAATACTGGTTGTTTGAGCCTTATCATTGCTGGCTCTTGTCTCAGGGTCTTTGCACTAATCGTTTCCCTTACCTAGATGCTCATCCAATTCTTTGGCTGGGTTTCTTGTGTTCTGGAAGCTACTAATAACTCACAGCTCCTTAAAAAAATAGCTTTCCTTATTCAACCCAGACACCTTTTTCCCCTTTCTGTTCTTTCACCCTTATTTTTAAAGATCTATTTATTTATTTTATATAAGTACACTATCACTGTCTTCAGACACACCAGAAGAGGGCATCAGATCTCATTACAGATGGTTGTGAGCCACCATGTGGTTGCTGGGATTTGAACTCAGGACTTCTAGAGGAGCAGTCAGTGCCCTTAACCATTGAGCCATCTCTCCAGCCCCTCCCCTCCCCTTTTCTTTTTCTGTTCTTTCATCTTTCATGGCCACAGGAATGTATCTCATCGTGTGCTTTCTCTGAGACCCACGGACTCAGACTCTTGCCTGCCTCTGCCTCTGTGCCTGTCTCAGGTATAATAACAGATACTCGGAGAGACTTCAACAGTGCTCTCTTGCTTTCTCATTTTCTCATCTCACCTTCCCTATCGGAGGAGGGCAGTCTCCTCCCAGGGGCCCCACCAGCATCTCACCATTGAGCCAGCGGGAATCATGGGGCTCTGTTCGGAGACTCGGATTCTGACCCAAGCTTCGAAAGATGGTAAAGTCCCGGCCCATAAGGTCCGCCGCCACCCCGGAATACAGCTCTTCCCCTGCAGACAGGGCAAAGGGTTGCTCAGCCAGCTATGAGCTCTCAGAGTAAAAGTGTGTAGGGCGCTCTTGGGGGCGGGGGGGGGGGGGGATGGTGCTTGGGGGGTCATGGCTATAGGGCATCTGAGGGGGTGCCCTTGGGACACATGAAGTTCTAGAACTTCTAAAGAGTTCTATTAGGTGTGAGCCTTTGGACTCACCCACCAGCACCGAGGCAGCCCGGTGCCTTGGGTCATATGGACTCTTTCCCTTGCCATCCTCGAGCTTCCTCAGGTCCAGGCGGAGCATGGGTTCCTGGGGGTAGGGCAGTTGTTAATACCAAGTTGTCTGTCACCCTTCCTGCCTCTCCTCCGTCCTGGTCTTACCTCCAGCCGGTGGCCCACCTCCACAAATGCACAGGTGGGGTGGAAGGCCCCTGTGCCGCAGGCCAGCAGGTGGGTGTGGTTGTAGGCATGCAACAGCTTCACGAAGTTCATGCACTCCGTCTGGTGGGCAGGTGGGGGTGCACTCAGGCTTTCTCCAAGGAGGCAGCCTGAGCAATTCACTAGGGGCACCCCTGCCCTTCCTCTCTTCTGCATTGGCCCAGGGAACTACTAACACAGGTTACAGGGACCTGACTGGCCTTCGTAACAACCTACCTTCACAGGGTGACTACACGTGCAAGTACACATATGCACACACCGCCCCCCATGACTCAGAGGCCCCCCCCCCGAGAAGAATCACATGAACTCCCACCCTGACTCACCCTCTCATCAGCCTTGACCTCTCTGCCCTTACCCCAGCCATAACAGGCTAGCCTCTCTCTCAGCACCGGGATGGGGGCCCAACCCTCTTCCGCACGCTCCCCTTTGAGTAGCCCACACTCACACCAATGTCCTTCCCTGCCCAGTTGCATTCTTCACGCCATTCCACAGGGGCGGGCCAGGCCAGCTGTGGGGAGGGAACACAGGTTAGGGACTCAGGGTGCTCTTTACTTTGTGAGTTTCTCCATTCACTTGCCCACCCCTTTGAGATTCTCTAGAGTCTGGACAATCTGGATTGGGACCCTCAGGCTTTTTCCTGAGGTGGCGCTGAAGTTGAGTAAGGTTAGGGGTCCCTGGCACCTTCTTGGCTCGCTTGCTGATGTTGTCCAGGCTGAGGGAAGCCACGTGGTTCTCAGCACCCACAAACAGGCGCCCCCGCTCCTCATCCACCAGCAAGGCTTCATAACAGCAGGTCCGCTCCAGCCTGAAGGTTCGGATGCCATGCTGGGCCTGTAGTTCTGCAGGGAGAGATACCTCTCAGTACGTGACAGAAACTTCCTCAAGGCCCTGCCTGGTTGTCTATCTGCAGACCAAGGTGTGACCCAAGATGTACACATGGACACTGATGTGGATGTGAGCTTACACGTATGAAGACTGGCCCACCCAGGTGCATGTATAGAGTCTCAGGGTGGGCCGTGCATGCCCCAGAAAGGGGAAAACAGGTTTAGGAAAACGTGTGTAGACAAGTGAGCTGGTATGCGGGAAGGCCAGGCTTGTGGACACCAGGGTCCTAGGAAAGGCAAAGGAAAGATGAACTGACAGGACAGAATCCATCCCTAAAATGTCACGCTGAGGGTCCCTTCCCTGTCACCTTATCACTAGCTTGGATTTAGCAGAGTTGACCAGCAAATGCCACTCCATGCCCGGTGGGCAAGGAGTTTAAGAAAAGGACTCTCTGACAGCCCCCAAACCTGGACTTAACTACTAAAGAGTCATGGATTGCTTTGGGATGGGGGGGATGAGACGAAGGCAGGGACTGTTGCTATGGAGACAGTAGGGGTCCTCCTTGGGAAAGCATGAGCAGAATGTAGGCAGAGAGGTGGGGGGCTGAGGCTAGGACAGGGTTAACTGGAGATGGCCCAAGAATACCCGAAATCCAACAAGTAATGAGGGTACGCATACTGGCACCAGCGAGTCTTTCCATCCTGGGCCCTTTTCCTGTTCAAGCCGGCCCCTCCATCTGCCAGGTGCACCTACCTTGAAAGGAGAGCCGAAGGCGGGGAAGGTTAGGGGCAGCATCCCCCAGCCCTGCTACCCAGAGAAGGGCCAGGCCTGGGATCATGGCGGCGGCCTCAGCCCGCCCCATGCCGGCAGCACAGGGCGCTCAGGGTTCAGCAGGCGTGTGGAGGAGCCTTCGGCAGCCCTGGACTCTGCCCCGGGATCTGGAAGAGAAGAGTCGGCAGCAAAGCAGAGAGGGTAAGGGCGGGTGGGAGGGCATGGGGGAGTCCCAAGGGATCAGATTACAGCCCCTAGGGATAGAGGCTGGGGGGTCGCATACCGTTTTCCTCTCCACCAAGGGTGCCCCGCCTGGCCACAATCAGAGACACACCCACACCGGGCACACCCTCAGGGTCACCCTGCACTGGCAGGCACCCGCCCCACCACGTCACCCTCCTCTGTAACCTCCCCTCTGCGCACACACTCACAGACATTAATTCACAAACACTATGCACCCACTTCATGCCAGCATGGGGCAGAGACAAGGATACTGATGATGTAGACAAGGTCCCAGGCAGTAAAGGGCCAACGGAGTCAGAGCCTGTGGTCATTTCAGAGGGCACCAAGGGCAAAGAGCAAAGCAGTTGCTGAAGGGAGAGTGGGAGGAGGGGTGGAGGCCTCTGGAGACGGCTGTGTACCCACAGGCTGGCAGGGAAAGGCAGGGGTACTTTTGGGACTGAATCCAAGGTTGTGGGTGACTACAGATATGAATATATTCCTGAGGGTCCCTTTGTGAACACACATACAGGAACTATATCTGTGTACATGAGCACGTGTACATATTTATAAACGTCTAGGAGCAAGGCAGGTGCCACACCTATGTAGATAAAAGTTGACTACGAATCTGTATATTTACATGTGATGTTCGTTTACATGCAGTCAGTGCGTACCAGCAATAAGTATGCCTGTTCAGTACACGGCTCACATATGTGTGCATGGGCAGGTATGTGTACACATAGCGGACACACAGGTGGACACAAGCCGTAACAATCACTTCCACTGATAAGCGCTATCTATTTTTCTCAGGACCCCGATCCAGACCCAGGCCAAATCTGGCAGGTCCAGTTTTGAGGCTGTTTCCTCTCTGCAGCCCTAGGGAAGAAGGAGCTAGGCATGCAGAGACCTCCATCAGGCTTGAGACCCAAGAGAGGACTGAGGCCAGTGCAAGGTGACCACTCTGACTCACTTTAAGCTCCAGGTAGAACAGTGATTTTGAACGTCCCTGCCATTTCAGGACCTTGGGTTTCCCCGTCTCTGAGCCCCTCCACTGAACCAGATGCCTTGCCTGGCACACTCAGGTGGAGACAGGCTCTGACTTCTGTGCCCCTCCTTTATAGGAGCACACAGGACAAGTGGGGCACACGAACCAAGGTCCCAGTGTGAATTAAAGAAGGAAATTAGCTACCAGGGTAGGTCTCAGACCTCTCCTCCCTTCACTGTATACCCCCCTCTCCCCACCAGTTCCTTGGACCCCTCCCAGGCCAGGACCCGTATCACACACACACACACACACACACACACACACACACACACACACACACACCCGCCCCCTTTCCTTTCATCTGCTTGCACTTGCCTGAGCCTCTTCTCAGGTTCTAGAAGTCTGTGAGGCTGACACGGCTGCCTTCCCGTTCTCCACCAAGAACTCTGCAAAGGTGTCTCTCACCTTGACCCTTCTTGTCAAGGAAGGGAAGAAGGCTAGGGCCCACAGGGCACCCTCTGATGGCTCCTTTAAGTAGAAGCCCCCGCCTCCACCAGGCCAGCCGCCGCCCAGAATACCATAAAGTTTGCAGGGCTACAGGGTGGATCGGGTGACCGGCACAAGCAGCTGGAACTGGCTGGAGACAGTGGCCCCGCATGAGCAGAAAGAGAGCAAGGGTTGGGCAGGTAGAGATGGCCCTCTTTTGCTGGGTCTCAAGGTGAAGGGTGCCCCAGGTGGTAGTCCCAGAAACCTGGCAGTAGGTCAAGGCAAAGCAGGGAGAAGCATCAGCCGGGTCCCTCCCTGAAAGCTCTGTGCAGGAGGCAGAGGGAACGGTGGGCCAGGTCCTTAAGTAAGAACTCTGGGTCCTTACCTGTCCCTCCACACGGCTAAGGGATGACTGCACACTCAGCTCAGTTTCTGGGAGCTGGCTGGGACAGTGGGTCAGAGGTCAGGGAAGGAGCTTTCCTCTCCTCTTCTGGGTCCCAGCCCCAGGCACTTTCTTACCAATTGGACCTCTTAAAACTTCAGCCTGCTGGCCCTGCAGTGACAGGGGAAGGCTCAGGAGTTGCTTCTGCTGAGAGTGTGGGCCCCTCCTCAGAGCCCAGTTAGCCTGGATCTTGGGGCAGATTTCGGGGGGTTTGGGGGGCAGATGGCCTATGGACTCCCACTCTCTTCCAAGCTGCCCTGTCTATCAAACCCAGAGCCAATATCTGAGGGAGGTCTGTAGGGTAGTTTTTGTTTGTTGGCCGGTAGGGTCTTCTGTAGCTTGGGCTGGCCTCGAACTTAACATTAGTTAAGGATGGCCTTCGACTCTTGCTTCACTTACCTCTGCTTCTTGGGGACTGGGCCAGGTGTCTGGCAGACAGTTTTCAGACAGGGTGGACTCCTACACTTGACTTCGGTGCCCAGGTTGGGAAGTACTTAAGGTCTTGTATAGCTTGTTCTGAAAACCACTCCCTGGTCTGAACTCTTAGGAGCACTTTAAAGGGCTGGCTGTTCCCTCCATCGCCCCAAGACTGACCTCAGGGGTCAGGAGGCCTCTGGCCACGGTTCTATGCCACAGGTGCTGTGGCACTTCGACTGTGGAATTTTGTTACATACGTTGGACGTCATCCAATCAGAGGTAAGGAGACACACAGAGATAAGGGGAGACTTATCTCTCCAGATGCTTTAGGATCTAGTGTTCCTAGACCTCTCTAGCTGCTGTGGGAGAAGGACCAGGGGTGTTTAGAAAGGAACCTAGGTTTCTAGGATGAGGCCCTGCCCTGCTCCTGGGCTGGCTGCCTCTCTCCAAGGACCTGGGCAGCCTCCTCTGGCCCTCAGGCAAGCAAACAACATTCTTTGGCTGTTTACGGTTTTCCACCCAGCAGCAAGTGCTGCTGAGGCCCTGGCCACCACTGCTGTGTCACTGGTCTGCCCACACTGCCTCCAGTTCCCCAGACTCAGGGACCCAAGCTCTTTTCTTTTATGCCCAGTATTCACAGCCGGAGACAGCGCCAGAACAGCCCACCCTCTTTCTGACAACCAGAGATTCACTTCCCAGTTCAAGGGAATGAGCTGAGCTGCCTCTGGCCCTCTTTAGCCGGTGACTTGCTCCTGTAGATTTATCTCCTCCCTTCAAGAGTAAGAGGTGAACAGCAGGCTCCTCACAGATCTCCTTTCCGCTCCCTAGTCCTGGGTTTCGTTGTGTTAGGCTTAGGGGAAGGGTCCCCTGAGAGGCAGCACTTCAGGTGTTAGTACACGGGTGTCACAATCAGACTTTCTAAAGGTTCTGGAATAAGACCATCTTGGTTTGGGTCTGAAACCCAGAGAGGCAGCTGGGGTCCCCTCTCCTGCTTGAACCTCTGTCCTGGGCACATCCACTACCACAGGTCAGCCTGGGTTCTTCCTGCAGACGGCCCATTGATGACGCAGCCTCCCGAAGCTTTGCCTTTTCCCTTTGGAAATAACTGGATGGTGGTTGCATCAAGCCACAGCACTGGCCTGCCCACCTCCTCACCTCACCACCTCCAGCCTACCCCTCTGCACCATGCTGGGACTCCCTGTGGCGGTGTGGCTGTCTAGGACACCCAGCACCCATCTGATGAAGATTGTGCTGGTTATGCCAGTGTCCTGGGCTGGGTGGGATCGCAGGCTCCTTACTCACACCTGCTTTTGCAATCAGGGCTGGTGGCTCCACCTTACAACCTTCCCCCACTGGCCACGTGGGCACTAGGTCATGAGACTGAGGACTGAAGCTTGGTGCCAGGGGATGGCAAGGCACTGCCACGAGGAGCCCACAGAAGCCTAACTTCCCCCGACAGTGTACCACCTGCCCCCAGCAGATCTGGGAAAAAGTCAAGGGTCTGTCAGGACATTCCCCACCCACAAACCCCAAGCCTGGTCTCCATGGTCCAGGGGACCCCCGGCCCACCTTTTGGAAAGATCAGTTCCTCCCCTCCTTGCCTGTTGCCCTTCCCTTCAGTGGGCCATGTCAGAGTTGAGGTGGAGGGGTGGCAGGAGGGGCCACCACCAGGAGCCTTAGGCCTTTCCCTGTGGCCCTCCCCCTACTGGCTCCACCCCTGCTTTCCCTCCCTCCGTCTCTCCCTCCCTCCCTCCCTCGTGCACATTCCTCCCAGGCTGAGGTCAGCCCCTCTGGGATGGGGAGTCCCCCCCCCTCCACCAGCCACATCACAGTTCCACACTCCTGTTTTCTTCATTGTCCAGCGGAGTGGGGGGGTGGTGGAATGGGGTGGGGGTGGGGGCTCGTTCTCTACAGCCTTTGAGGGAGGGGCTATACCAAGAAAACTGCAAAAATAGACTGCATAGCACTCTGTACCTTTCAACAGACATTTGCATAAATGCTACATTCCCTAAGGCGGATGTAGAGAGCCTCCCTGGTAACCTTAACTTGAGGTTGGGTGGGGGAGCATCCTCTGTATGGTCTGGTAGGAATTAAAGATGCTGGGGAGACTGTTCAGAACCTGTTTAGTGACCGACTAACCCCCAATCTCCAAGACAGGGTTTCTCCGTGAAGCCCTGGCAGTCCTGGAAGTTGATTTGTAAACCAAGCTAGCTTCGAACTCAGAGATCTGCCTGCCTCTGCCTCCCAAGTGCTGGGATTAAAGGCGTGCACCACTGTCCGCCAACCTTACAGCTCACTCTCCCTCACTCTCCCTGGTCAGCCGCTACTATAGCCCCCTGGCCAAGCAGGCTGGGAGCTGGGCGCGCATGCTAGAGGTGCAGTGCCGGTGTGTGCTCTTGCCAGCACGGCTCTGGGTATCCTCCGATGAGGGCCTTCAGGGGCTACTGTCCCAGCCTCAGGCTCAGCTCCCACCTATTGCTTCCACTTCCTACCCGGTGGCGTAGCTACTTTTCTCCACCCTCAAACTACTATGCTCAGGGGCTCCTCCTCTGGGGATTCGCCACAATTCTTTTTTTTTTTTTTCTCTTTAAAAAAATTATTTATGTATATGAGGACACTGTAGCTGTCTTCAGACACACCAGAAGAGGGCATCAGATCCCATTGTAGATGGTTGCGAGCCACCATGTGGTTGCTGGGAATTAAACTCAGGACGTCTGGAAGAGCAGTCAGTGCTCTTATCCACTGAGCCATCTCCCCAGCCCTTCGCCACAATTCTTAAAAGTCCCCAATCCACTCCTAGCAGCACTCAAACCCATTCCTCCTGGTGATCCTATCGTAAGTCTTGTTGAAGATAGGATAAGATTCTACCTGCCTCCTGCCCCTGGGCTGGGTCCCTGGGGTCATCCTTCACAGTTCCTTCTTGTGACTTGTCTTGCAGGAGCTTATAGAGACCGAAGCTCCTGGGGTCCACAGCACCCCACTAGCTCCGTCTTGCCATTCTTCTAGCGCCTCAGTGGCTCCGTTTTAGAATGTGTGGAACTTTTGTTGCCAAGACATTACCTGGGCTGTGCCCTGAACCCTTTAGTGTCACCTGCTGGACTTGTCACAATTCGTTAGCCTCCTCCGCCATCATTCTTCCTCTGTAGAAGATTCCTGTTGAACTGCAGGACCAGGCCTTAGGCTCTCCATTGTGGAGGCAACGAGGAGACCATCATCACTGGAGACCCTACAGCTCTGGAGAGGCCCAGCATAAAGAAGCAAGAGAGAGCATGTCTGTAGAAAACCCTTCCACTTTCCTGGTCCTGATGGGTTACCAGGAGGCTCAGGAATTAATGGGGAAGACACAGAGCAGGTCCCTCTTTCCCTCTGCCCCCAGCCTCTCAAAGCTGACTTCCCACAACCCTAATGAAACCAGAAAGCAGAGATGGGAGATGATACCAAAGCAGGATTTTTCTCTCCCAGCCGAGATTACCTGCAAGGTTGCATCTCCACTGAGTGAGAAATTAGGGCAAAAATGTAGGAGGAGCCATGTTCTTCACCTCCGTCCCCCTTGAACCCTGACACCTCACTGTGTGATTGAGATGGAATGTTTGGCAGTCAAGCGCGTCGGTGCTGTAACACAGCTGTACACGCCCCAAGCGGCTGGAGGCCATTACCCTCGCTTCTGATGGAAACGGAATTGGGAGATGCAGACCCACATCACAGTGGTGAAGGTCCTAGGTTTTCTTTTAGTCGTGGGGACTCAGGTCAGTGTTGGGGGATGGGCTTAAACATCAGTCCACATTCAGCCAAGAGACACTGGTGTTTGTTTTGTTTTGTTTTTGTTTTTTTGGGCTGGAGAGATGGCTCAGCGGTTAAGAGCACTGACTGCTCTTCCAGAGGTCCTGAGTTCAATTCCCAGCAACCACATGGTGGCTCACAACCATCTGTAAAGAGATCCGATGCCCTCTTCTGGTGTGTCTGAAGACAACTACAGTGTTTTTGTTTTTTTAATTTTTTTTGAAACAGGGTTTCTCTGTGTAGCCTTGGCTGTCCTGGAATTCACTCTGTAGACCAGGCTGTCCTTGAACTCTGAGACCTACCTGCCTCTGCCCCTCAAGGGCTTTAATTAAAGGTATGTGCCACCACCACCCAGCTGAGACAATGTAGCCTTATCCTCATCCCTTTCTGTCATCCAAAGCCACTGGGATCCTGGCTGACCATGCCACTAGCCAGGAAGCTGAAGTCAGGGCTGTTAAGCTTTAGCCTTAGGTTAGTCTGTTGATCTTGGTCTAAAGGGTGTGCATACAGGTAATGATTTCTGAGGGACATGAGAAGTTAGGGCTCTAGGGCTGTCTAGATGGCTTGCCACCAAACCTGATGCTCTGAGTACAGTCCCCAGAGCATAATATGGCGAAAGGAGAGAACCGAATCTCACAGGTTGCCCTCTGACCTCCACAAGCATGTTGGGGCACACACATGCCCATACACATACTATCAGATAGATATACCCATAATACTAAAAGTCTGCTTGGAAAGACAGTTTGAGATTCCATCAGGACGAGGTAGCTTCTGCAGTCTCAAAAGCTCTAGCTGTAATCCCAGGAAGGGACCCTTTCCTATTCTGTACAGGACATCTGTCTCCACCTGCCTGCAGGGCCTGCCTCCTCCCTACAAAGTTTCCCATAAGCTCCCTTCTTTGGGCCTCTGACTCTTAGAGCCTGTTCCTCTCTCTCTTCCCAGCTGCTCCACTGCCCTACGAATAGGTTAAAAATACCAAGGCTACCACCACCAACCACATCAGTAGTTCCAGCAACTATTTCAAGTGAGCCAAGCACTCATGAAGGCCGACCAGCTTCGTGGCAGTCCTCATAGGCTGGGGACTGCCCATCCTACTCTGGAAACAGCAGCTCAGGCCCCTACTTGGCTCTGCACTTCCTGCTAAGGGTCTTGGGCCTCATACTGCAGCTGCCCATGGGTGTGGACATGGGGAGAGTTCTAGGGAAAGGACTCAATTTCTCTTTCCTCACTCAGCTGTTTCCCAAGAAATAAGAAACTGCTGGGACCCAGCCAAGAACAGCTCCAAGCAGTGGGGGATGCCTACCTCACTGGGTACCTCCAGTTAGTGTTCAGGATACCTGGGAGGTCCTTCTTGCCTCCCCCTTGCCCTCCAAGCATGGCTGGGAATTTCCCACCAGCCAAAGAAAGGCTGAATTGAGAAGCCGCCCCCACCAGTCTTGGGACAATGGAGCCTTATGCCCTCCAAATCAGAGCCGCAGTAGAAGGGCCAAAGGCAGGTGGGGGCCTAACTGTCTGTACCATGGTAAGCCCTGCTTGCCAGAACCACACCCAGACCCAGAGCCAAGTGAGATCCCAGGGGATACAGGACAGAGCCCTAGATGGCCCACCCAGGCAGGGAGGCACCGGGTGCATCAGGAAGACAATGCCAGTCCCTCAATGGCCCTCTGTGCGGGGGTTCCCCTCAGGACAGAAGGAAGGAACCATCTCCGGTGCTTGCTTCCTGATGGGCGGGTATGGAGGCTCTGGAAAAGCTCCAGCCCGCCTGCGCACATTGGGGTTCAGGCCTGAGCCTCTAAAGAAAGACAGGGATTTGGGAATGGCACAGGATCCTGGTCTTGTCAGTTGTACCCTTTGGTAGAGGTAGCCGGAATGGCCTGAGGAACTGGGGCGGGGGAGAGGCCTAAGGAAGCAGGCACTCCTTCCGACTCGCCGCCACAACCTTTCATCTCCTGCCAGCATCAGAGACTCGGTGGCCTGTGGCCACTGACAGGTGTAAGGAGGCGAAGTCCCAGGTCCCGGGTCCAATCCCTCCTTCCCCCGCCTCCGCGGCGCCGACCCCCGCCCGCCCCAGGATCCAGCCGCTTTGTCAGGCCGCGGGCGCGGGGCCTCCAGTGCCACACAAAGCTGCTTTTGTGTCAAGCGTTCGCCACGGGACCCGGTGACGTCAGTCTGCGTGACCAGCTCAGCAGCTGCGGAGAGGACGGGCTGTGGCGCCCCCTCGCGGCCGGCGAAAGAGGCCTCGGAGCCCCGCCCAGTTGGGGCCGGTCTTTCGCCTTGTCGTCCGGATTGCAGACGTAGCCCGAGGCTGCCCCTGCAGTTCCTGGGAGAAAACCCAGGCATTCAGCACTGCGCTCCGCCCAGCACTCAGCACTTCCCTAGGCTTTGTTTTCCTGCATCAACCTTCCAATGCAGCCAATGACAGACCCCCAAGAACCCCGCCTTGACAGCCGGTCCCCACCCCTGATCTGGCGACGTGGTTTTCTGGCCCTTTTTTTCCTTTACAAAATGATTAGCATATGTTAATTACTGATAATAATGAATTTCATTATAACGTTTCGGGCATGTATAAAATGCGTTCTTTTCCAACACCTATTACTCTCTTGCACCTCCACTGACCTCCTTCCCTTCCCAACTAGCCTCTCCTCCACCTTGTTTGATTTTTAAATGACTTGAGCTGCTCCACAGGGTTGTTTCCAGGAATATGAATACCTTACCAGGGCCTACAACACTGAAGAAAATGTCTCTTCCTTCCTCGTCAACCAGTTAGGGGGACAGTTGTTGAACCACCACCTCATTCCATGACAGGATGCTGACCAGCCCCATCCAGCCTGGAAGAGTGTTTTACAACATTCCACCTTTCTGTGGTTGTTATATTCTTTGTCCTGATTTTCAAAGTTCCCTGAGTCTTGGAGGTGACTTGGTGTTTTGAGTCTCAATATATAGCACAAGCTGGTCTGGAACTCTTGGTCAACCTCCTGCCTCAGCCTCCTGCAGGTTAGAATTAAGAGCATAAGCCACCACTCCTAACTTCTGAGTGTTGGTTAAGCCAAGGAGTGCAGCCTGATTATCTGTGTGACTTCAGCCCCTTTAAGCTGGGTTTCTGAGCCAGCAAGTCAAAAGTCATTATCTCTTACATTAAAGACTGGCTAGATACCTCTCCTACTCCGAACGTCAAGAACCCTCTAGAAGACCTCTCAAGGTTCCGAAGATCTGAAGGCTGCCCCAGTCAGCAAACTGTAAAATTAGGAACAGGAGGCTGCATAGCCTCTAACATGTACGCTGACCAAAGCTCAGAGAACTGACACAGACGGAACTCTGCCTAGAAAGTTGAATGTCCAGGGTTTGAGCTACCTTCTTGCTCCGTCCCAAGGAGAAAGGAACACCCGGCAGTTCTTGTTTTCTTTCTACATTTTATTATTTCAAATCATGTGAACAATTCCATAAAACATGTGAAAAAAGCAAGGAAGTGTTCAACGCTGGAGGTCCCGGGCCTGGGGCGAGGGCGTGAGGGGCCTGACCCTCAGCAGGCAGCGGCGGTTCCTAGATTAGCGCTAAGGAGCTACATTTAGGTTAATGGAGCCTGGGCCCAGGGCTTCAGGGCAGGGCCCTCAGTGACATTGGCAGTTGTCTGGAACAGCCCTTGGAATCCAATTCCGTGGAGGGCAGGGCAGGGGGCCGCCCAAAGAGGGATGGGTGTAAACAGGCAGACACACTCAAGGCACGGAATCACTGGAAAGGGGCTGGGGGCGGGGGGAGGGATGCTGGTCAGGACCTGACAGTTTTAAATAGGTTTCTCTAAAAAGTTTTCTAGATTTGCAGTTTTCCTTTTTTTTTCTCCTTTCCTTTTCCTTTTTTTTAAAGCTACGAGAATGAGCAGGTGGGCTTTGTCTCCAGGAATGGTGGTGTCTCTCACGCTTCTTGTGCTTTTTCCTTTGGGGCCTCCAAGCGGCAGAGAGTGGGGTAGGCAGGAGGCTCCCTGTAAACATTTGGACTTGGGTCAGGGCTGGTGTTGGACAAAGCCAGGGGTCTAGGCTGGAGGAATTGGTACTCCTCCAGACATAGGCCTTGGGAAACTCTGCATGCGCTCCCCGCTCACCCCAGAACAAGACAATGGTTAGAAAACCCGAATGGATGCCCAGTAAGGAGGTACCATGGCCACTCCCGGCACCTCAGACAAAGGTGGGTTTTAGACAGGGAGGCCTGTGGCAACCCCTCCCCCAAGTCTAGAGCCGAGGGAGGGGACAGGGGAGCTGAGAACAGAGAGAAGAGACAGGGGAGAAGCAGCTGGGGGAACAGGCAGGGAGCATGGTCTTCTTGCCCCCATCTTCCTCACAGGTAGTGGGGAGCAGAGTCAGCGGTGGCCCTGGAGGTGGAGGACAGACACAGCCTGGGTTACATGTGGCTCCTCTTCTTGCCTCTCTAAACAATGACCTTCTCCCCCACCTACTAGTTACCAGGGACACAGCTGTGCCCAGGGGCCAGCTTCTGTTGCTGGGTTACAGGATGTCTATCAGTCACTGCGGTCATTGAATGTACACCAGGGCCAGTGGGGCTGGTCTGGGCCTAGGACTCTCAGGACTGAGACACAGACGTCTAAGAACAAGTGTAAAGCTGGTCAGTGAGCAGTGGGGTGGCTGGGTCTCCTTCTGCGTCTAGACTAGGCTAGTACACCACGGTGGCAAGGAGGCAATTTCTTCCAAAGAACATTGACCGCTCCTCTAGCTCTGGCCATGTCCTTTCCCCCCCTCCCTTGTCCTCTGGTCCCTGACTGCCCTGTCCCACCTTTTCTCTCAGGCTGAGTACTCCCCAAGGGTCTCCTCTAAGTCCCCAGCCCCTCACCCTCTCTGAACTCTGCGGTCTCACTATGTTGTTTGACAGGCCCCTGACTCACCATCCTGCCAGGCCCACTGCCCCTCAGAAGAGGCCACAGTCCTTCAGGTTGTTCTTGATGATGACGTCAGTGACGGCATCAAACACAAACTGCACGTTCTTGGTGTCGGTGGCGCATGTGAAGTGCGTGTAGATCTCCTTGGTGTCTTTGCGTTTATTCAGGTCCTCAAACTTGCTCTGGATGTAGCTGGCTGCCTCGTCATACTTGTTGGCCCCTAAGGAAGACAAATGAAGAATTCTGTATGTGCATGTACAGCAAAGATCTGTGCACGATAGACAAGCATATAACGCACACAGCACGTTCATGTGTAAGTGCGTGTTGAGTATGAAGGATATTTCCCATGTGTGTATGCTCAAGGGAAGAGGCCCATGGGTGGTAACAAGCCTTCTGTGTGTAGACAGTATATATTCCAGAGTGAGGTACTGCAGATCCTGTGTTTTTCCTTCTGTCCAGATGGGGGCATATGTGAGCCACCAGAATCTATTGGGATGGCCAACCCTCTCCCATGACATAGTCTTCCAGGAGACTGACCTGTGTACTCAGGGAAACAGATGGTCAGGGGGCTCTGTGTGATCTTCTCTTCAAACAGGTCCTTCTTGTTGAGGAAGAGGATGATGGAGGTGTCTGTGAACCACTTATTATTGCAGATGCTATCAAACAGCTTCATGCTCTCATGCATGCGATTCTAAGGAAAAAGATGCGAGTCGGTACTGATCCCCAATCACTGCCTACCAGGCTCAGCCTCCACCTCCAGGGCTCTAAGTCTCTCACCATCTCCTCATCCTCAGCCAGCACCAAGTCGTACGCGCTCAAGGCGACACAGAAGATGATGGCCGTGACACCCTCAAAGCAGTGGATCCACTTCTTCCGCTCAGATCGCTGACCACCCACATCAAACATCCTGTGGACATTGGGTCAACTTAACCCAGGGAGCAGAGCCCCAGGGGATGCATCCTTGCATTTTGCAGGCTGGCAGACCAAGGACAGAGACCTGGCCAAGGTGGGACAGCTGCCATCAGAGTCACCACAATCCTGGTTGAGCTGGTCAGAGGGACAGGTTGGAGCCACATGGGACAGAGGCGGGAGAAGCTATTAGTAGGAAGTCTCTACTGATAACTAGGTGATGAACCTCAAGGACCTGCCTTCCCAGTACAATCCTGAGGACCCTCAGTGGGACTGGGGAATTGGGTCCAATGATACTGCCCTTGACCCTGTCCATACACACACTCACTTGAAGTGTAAGTCCTTGAAGGTGAAGTGTGTTTCGACGATGCCTGTGGTCTTCACACGGGTCCGCAGCACATCCTGCTGTGTAGGGATATAGTCACTCTGTGCTATGCGCTCCAGGTCATTCAGGTAGCTGCAGGAAGAGAGGAGATCAGAGAGGCCCAAAAAGAGCATCCTGACCAACATACAAAAGCCTGCTTTTTTCCTTCTCTTCTTTTCTCCCTTCCCTCTACTCCAGGCAGGGTCTAGTTTATGAAGTCCAACCTTGTCTCAAACCTATAATCCTCCTGCCTCAGCCCCAAGCACTTTGATCACTGCTGTGCCTGCCATTCTTGCTTCATTAAGAAATGTGGGCTCAGTCCCCTTGTTTCCCATCTATATAGAATGGGACTGGGAGGTTATGGCTCTGTGACCCTAGCAGTAGGGTTCTCAACTTGGCCTGCATTCAAGAGGAGTCAGACAGAATGTTGGAACTGCAGGTAAAAGTGGGAGGGGGCAAATTAGTCCTTCAGGGAGAGATCATGATGCTAATCGGTGTAATTAAGATACCCACTGCAGAGCAACCTGGTGTGGTCCTTTCATAGGGGACTAAACATGTTGGAGCCTGCCAGCCCCAGTGGGTCCTTTGCCTGACACTCAGTAAGATTTGAGCTGAAGTGGGAGCACAGACACCTGCTTGGCAGAGATCCCTGGGGCTCTTCATCACACACTCTTTATTTAGTATCAATGCCTTTTGTGCAGAGTCCAGGGCCCAGCTCTCTATCTGCCTCAATATCCCCGCTGACTTCAGGCTGGGTCCAGGCCTTGAAGTGGCTGCCCTCTCTTAGACTTTTGTTCTTGGGGCAGGGGTGCTGGGACCAGCAGCCAGCCAAGCTGGGCCAAAGGGAAATGACCTCAGAGAAGCAGGGACAGAACAGAATAACAGGAAGGGCCACAGGGGACCATGACGCACTTGCTGTGACCTGCGTACCGTGTTCCATACCCTGTGACAGAGCCCCTAGCCTGAAGCCTCAAGGTGAGTCCCACACAGATCTCTCTTCTCAACAGGCGGGCTCACCCTAGGATCCCCTGCTCTCCTGTGGTCCTGCTGGACTGGGACAGCTTAGTGTAGCACCCCACACTCCTTTAGATGGGTCTGGTAAGGACAAACACAACACAGGCTGAGCAGGCCCGGGGTGACCACCCCAACTCCTAAAGCAGAGCCGGGCGAGCAACAGGAGGAGCTTAATACTCAGGGAAGAAAGACAAAGGAAAGTCAAGGAGGTGTGGAAAGGGGCCCGGACATGGCCCCATCCTTCCTTCCTTGAGTACTGGGGACAATGAAGTAGTTTTGGTTGTCAACTATGAAGCTGACAGGGTTCCCCGCTCCCTGCCTCTATAATCCACAAGCTCAGCTGGTGGCTAAGCCCGTGATTTCAGGGTGGAGCAGTACTGAAGCCCAGAGGCCTCTACAGATTTGGCTATGATCCCAAAACTACCCGAGGGTAGGAATGACACAGGGGAAGTTAGGCCGTGCAGAGAGGACAGAAGAAGCCTGGTCACATGACTGAGGCAGGACTTGGGAATCCTAATTAGGCAGATCTTCTACCCAACTCTTGTGAGGTCTAGTCCTGCTGAGCAGGCTCAGGATCGGATGGGCAACAGAGACCTGGAGGGCTGGAGGCTGGGCTGGCTGACTAAAGCAGAAGACGAGTTCAGCACCCTGCCTCAGTCCTGACACATGGCTGGTCTGCAGGGGAATTTAGAATTGTGTTCTGGCCTAAAGGATCCAAGTCTGTTGTGCCTCTGAAATTCCTGGGACACTCTGTGATTCTCCAGCCGAGCTCTGGGCTTGGCTTGGATCCAGAAAAGGTCAGAAGCAAAGTCCAGGCTCCAGCTGTACACACATCTGTCGCCTCAAAGACAGACTCTTCCTTCTCTGTGAGGCTCTGAGCAGCAGGCCTGAACTCCTTCCTGCATCCTCAGTGACAGTCTGGAGTTTAACATGTGCCATGTCCCAGCCTCAAACCCCTCCCACTTCTTGATTTCCTACCGACACCTTCAGCTGTCATTGCTTAAGGACCTGTCTTTTGCACTCATCACTGTGTCCCTGACACTTTGCACAGAGCAGGTGGCTGCAAATGTTCTTCAGAACGATCATGTGTGAAGACAGATAAGGCTAAAGTAGCCTGAAAGCCTCTGTGGCTGTCATTTCTTCAGACCTTCGGATAGCAATCCCAGCATTCCCACCCAACCCACTACCAAAACTTCAGTGGACAGTCATCAGCTTCAGTACCCTGGGACCCTGACATGCCCGGTCCCTTGCAGTACTCACTAAGCGGCTGAGTCATTGAGTTGATATTCCCGTGAGCGGCCAAAGCAGGCTTGCACACCATGGTCAGCCCAGAGCCTCCGGATGACGCCCGACAGGTCTTCCGGAAGCATGCCTTGCTCCTCGGCAGCACAGGACAGTGCGAACAGCTGCCTGGCATCATCCTGGGCACAAAGACGGGGGGCAGTCAAGACAGGTAAAGAAGCAGACCCCTCTCTGACCATTAAAGGAAGGGAACACTCTAGACCAGGGCCCAGGCTGGTGTACTCTCAGGCTCCCTAGGACAAGACTTGCCCTGAAGGCTTCTGGGAGACAGAGAGAGAAGGGGTGAGGAAATGCACACACCGCACGCTGGGGGTCAGCAAAGTCGATCTGCAGGTTGCCCATGGCTTTGACGATGGCCATGATAGACTGGATGGTGTTGCTGTAGACAACCGCACGGTACTGCCGGCACTCCTCCTCTGAGTAGCCATCCTCGTGGATGATCCTGACAAACAGAGACCAAGGGTTATGGTCCACAAACCACAAGAAATCACCTGGCTACCTTGGAACTGCTGGGGACTGCTCCAAAGATGGGGAACAACCCCTGGCCCATGGGGTCAGCGATATAAGTAGCAATGAGGCCCTCTGGGACAAGTGGAGACCAAGCAGGGGAGACTACAGGTCCAGAGGAAGATGACAAACACCAGTGACGCCCCCCCCAACACACACACCACTTACTTCATCTGCTTGACGATGGTGCTCTTCCCTGATTCTCCAGCACCTGGAACAGAGGGGATAGATATCAGGACGGGCACAGTGGGCTCCGTATCCAGGCACAGCCTAGCTGCCATTAGCTCTGAAGGTCCTTCCTACCGTCCACACATCGATAGCACAGTGAGGCAGAGGGAGCTGTGGCTTACAGGGGCCACAGTGGCTAGGGAAACCTAGAGCATCTGCTCCTTGGCAGGCTCCCTGCAGGCCTCTGCTTCCCTACGCTCCACTGTCTGTCAGGATTCCTGTCACACCAGCCACCTCTGTCCTGTATGAGTTCAGGAAGTTGGCAAAGACGCAGGTCCACATTGTGTACTCTCACACAGGCTTGCCACCCTGTGCAAGAGCAAGGAGGCTGGCTGGAAGGTGCCCTCAATACTGCAAAAGGGCAGGAAACCCTCCTTTTCCCAACCCTGAGATTTAGCTGTGTAGCAGCCTACAAGGGCCAGAGTCACATTCCTGTCCTTTGGACATGGCCCAAAACCCAGCCTCTGTGTTCTGGACCAGTTCTGTCCTAAACAGATGGAAAATAGAAGCAAGCGCGCGCACACACACACACACACACACACACACACACACACACACTCACACACTCCTCCCACCTCCTCCCTCTCACATGTACACAAGCTCGGACTCAAGCTTCTCTCGCATGGCAGAGCCCCGTCTTCCTCGTTTCTCTGTGACTGGGTCTGTGGTTTGTTTTCTCTCCTGTGTTTGCCTCAGCGACTCCATTAAACAAGTATCTTTTCTGGTCTCACTTTACAGAGGGCACTGAGGTTCAGAAGCGTACATTCTTGGAGCAGGATCATACAGCCAGCATTCAAGATGGCATCACAATGCCAAGATGAGGCCCCAGCCTCCTTCCCAGCCTCTGCTCCTGTCCCTTCGCCAGCTTCAGTCCTGTGCCTTCCAGGTACTGCCTGCTTCTTGCTACCTGCTTATACCTTTTCCTGGGTAAACCTGCCCTGTGTTCTCTTCACAGTAACCATCTCCAAGCAGTTCACAGAATTGACCTACGGATGGGTCGAACTTGGCAATCTGCCCTTCTATTAGGATCATATAATAGGGCTAACGTGTTAACGAAACCACCATCAATAATAATGTTGGCTTCGAACTTGCAATGAAGTCAAAGATGACCTTAAACTTTTGATCTTCCCTCCTGGAATTATAAATGTTCATCAACATAGCCACTTTTTTTTTTCAGTATTATAAATTTAAGGCAGGGTCTACTATGTAGCCCTGGTTGGCCTAGAACTCAATATGTAGACCAGGCTGGCTTCAAACGCACAGACATACCTATCTCCCAAGTATTAGGATTGCAGGCAGGCACCACATACGAAGCCCTTTCTACAGGCTTTAAAAAATATTTTGGGGCCTGGAGAGATGGCTCAGTGGTTAAGAGCACTGGCTGCTCTCCTCTATAGGAGAAACAAATACTTTTTTTAAAAAAAGTTCTTTATTTGTTTTTGTTTATAAATACACTGTAGCTGTCTTCAGGTCCACCAGAAGAGGGCATCAGATCTCATTACAGATGGTTGTGAGCCACCATGTGGTTGCTGGGAATTGAACTCAGGACCTCTGGGAGAGCAGTCAGTGCTCTGTCCTGTATGAGTTCAGGAAGTTGGCAAAGACGCAGGCCCACATTGCGTACTCTCACACAGGCTTGCCACCCTGTGCAAGAGCAAGGAGGCTGGCTGGAAGGTTCCCTCAATACTGCAAAAGGGCAGGAAACCCTCCTTTTCCCAACCCTGAGATTTAGCTGTGTAGCAGCCTACAAGGGCCAGAGTCACATTCCTGTCCTCCATCTCTCCAGCCCCCACATTTAAAAAGATGTGTGTGCATGTGCATGCTTCTAAGTGAAAATGCATGCTTGTAGGTGTGAATGCATGCTTGTAGGTGTGAATGCATGCTTGTAAGTGTAAGTGCTTATGCATCCAACCTGCAGCAGTTAGTTCCTCCCATCACGTGGGTCTCAGGGATCAAATTCAAGTTACCAGCTTGGTAATGAGTACCTGCCCCGGCTGAGCTGTCTTACCAGCTCCCATGCCCAATTTTTATTTATTTTTGTAATTATGTGTATATATTTGCTTGTGTGTGTATGTGGGGGGGGGGGGGTTACGTGCACATGCATGCAGGTACCCACAGAGCTCACTTAATGTGGGTACTGGGAACTGAACTCAGGTCGTCTGAAAGAGCAAGAAGCACCCTTTACTGCTGAGCCATCTTTCCCGCCAAGTCATGCCTAGGTTTTTATGTGGTGCTGGGGTTCAACTGAACCAGGGGTTCACACAGATAAGCACTCTAGTACACCTGTAGAATGCTACGGAATTTACTAGGTGCCTTTTGTTATTGTTTGAGACAGGGTTTCTTTCTGTAGTCCTGGCTGTCTTAGAACTCACTCTGTAGACCAGGCTGGCCTAGTACTCACTGACATCCACATGCCTCTGCCTTCTGCGTGCTGGGATTAAAAGCGTAGGCCACCACTGCCTGGCTTACTAGGTACTTTTATCTTCAAAACAAACCTGAGGGAGGTTCTATTCTGACCTCATCTCCAAGAAAACTGAGGCACATGCCATAATATAGTTAGTCCTTTCTGAGTGTCGTCCACTTTGCTCTATACAATCCCTCCTAGAGTTCATATGTGCCTGGGCCCAGCTGCACTTGTCACTGTGCTCCCTCTGACCCCAGTCTCTGAGGTGCCCGAGAGGTGGTAGGCACCAAGTAAGTGAAGACAGACTTTATCAAGTTTTAGTTTCCTCTACCCAAACACATTATCTCATTGGGGAAACTGAGGCACAGTTGTGACCCTCACAAGAGTAAGTCTCAATCCAGCAGCTTCTCTGAGGGGAAAGGTCTGAACCCTTACAAATGCTAGCAGGTGCCTATAATTACTAAGTATCCAACTGTCCCAATCCTGCTTCCCAGGATGGTGCGGGAGCTATTATGGGACAAATGCTGAGGCTTGGGCAGGCTTCTGTGGGATTTGTTCTCTTTGGTTACAGTCATCCCACCAAAGGGGGCTGTGCACAGCAGTGGAATGAGGCTCCCTCACATTTTACAAGCCCAGAGGTGAGTTCAGAAGGTCCGTAAACCCTGCCCACACCACCTGATCACTGAGTACTAGGGCCATTGGGCCTTAATATCTACCTAGAGAAGAATGGGCACAGTGGCTCTAGCTAGCCTTCCTACATGATTCCACAGGGCAGAAGGAAGGGGATTCATCTTGGAGCCGAGGGAGAACCAGGCTTGGCCAGGACCAAGGCCTGATTCAGAGAATAGAGGCTAAAGATATGAAACTTGGGTTAGCCAGACAAATCCCACTTACCAGACTCAAGGACAGGTGGGAAGGGTAGAGGCAGTAGACGTCCAGGGCACAGGAAACCTTAGATGAAGGTTGTCCTTTTACATGACTTTGGAATTCCTGACTATGGGAAACACTGGTTTCTCTACTGGTCATTGTGGGTAAAGAGGGCATCAAATCCTTTGACCGCTCTCTTCATAGGTACTGTGGGCTCCTGTGACCCTGCCCAGTGCCCAGGATGATGGCACAAACTTGCTTTGCATTTGATTTCCCTAGCAAAGTGGCAGACACGAAGAGGATCACACCTGAGCAAGCCAAGCCAGGAACCAGGTTCATATATTTCTTGCCTGAGTCAGCTGAAGGCCTGCTTCCACACTTCCCTAATGCCTCAGTTTCCCTTTCTCAGGCCTCTCAAACTCTGAGTTAGGTAGTATTCTCTCTACCTAGCAGGGGTCACTGCAAATAGCCCCATTGGACAGGTGAACAAAACAAGGTTATGGGGTTTCCCTGGGACCTAAGGAGGTCCTTTTGTCACTGCGGCAGCAGCTGTGACTCAAGCAGGAAGTAGTGAGAGGCAGGACAAGGGTGTGGTTGGCAACCAAGCAGGAAGTAGAGATACATCAGACAGAGCTGGGGAAGTAGAAGTGGGACGGGCAGTGAAAGGTGGTGAAGACCTTGGCTCTCAGGTAGGCCAGACTTGGTGTTTCAGGAGCCCTGGGGCCACATCATTCTGATCCACCCCCCCAACCCCATGGTCTTTTCTCCATCATGGCACATTGCTCCGACTGGCCTGGAGAGTGCTTGTACTCACCCAGGTTCCTTCCCTGATAGCCCCATGCCTACCTCAGGGAGAACTTCTGCAGACGAAGGTGCTGGCAGGGAAGCCAGCCAAACAGAGAGAAGCAGGAGTCAGCCTCTCTTGTCCCCACCAGCTGCTCCATCCCCAGCTGGATGAGGCCAGTGGGGATCGACAGAGGGTCCCTGGGGGTGGCCCTGACATTCCCACTAGGTTACATCTCTTCCCACCAAAGAAAACACCTCTGTAGCTTTGGCCCTGAGTACAGCTGCTGGGCACACTGCAGGAGGGCAGTGATCTCAGAGGCTCCTTGGCACAGAACATCTGCTTCTACATGCAGCACGGAGCTCCCAGGGAGAGAACAGACTGAGGGAAAGACCGTTCTACCTCACTCCCTGGCAAGACCTCACCACAGACTGGGCCTATTACGATCAAACACTTGGTGTTCATCTAGGCCACAGCATGTAGGGCTCTACTGTGTGCCCTTCTTGGACCCTCCACCTCCTACCTGATGCTTAGGTCTGATCTGCAGGGAAGCTGGGGCCTGCTCTTGTCCTTTCAGGCCTCAGTTTCTTCAAGTTGCCAGCCGGCCTCCTTTTTACTTTTGGATCTTCTCCCTCCCCAGGATCAGGGGGGAGGGGAATCTAGATGGGTCTAGTCCAACTCTGCTGCCCAACTGATCTTTTCTGAGATTTCCATTAGCTTCAACCCTTTCAGATCACTTGTGAAGTAAAACAACGATGTTACCTTCTAACAGGAAAGGAGTGAGAACTGGAGTCAAAGCCCTTCTCCATGTGCCTCACTCAAGGCTAGGACGCAGATAAAAGTTGTAACTGCGGCTGGACTTGGTTCAGCAGTTAAGAGCACTGGCTGCTCTTCCAGAGGATCCTGGGTTGACTCTCTCCCTGCATTCACAGGGCAGTTCACAACCATCTGTAACCACAACTGCAGATCTGACGCCCTCTTCTGGCCTCTGAGGTATCAGGCAAGCATGTACTACACAGACATGCATGCAGGCAAACACGCATACACTTAAAATAATTAAAAAAGACATTGTGGGGTTGGGGATTTAGCTCAGTGGTAGAGCACTTGCCTAGCAAGCGCAAGGCCCTGGGTTCGGTCCCCAGCTCCGAAAAAAAAAATGAAATAAAAAAACTTTTTAAGAAGGTAGTGTCTGGGCATGGTGGCACGTGCCTACAATCCCAACACCCAGAGGCTGTGAGGCAGGGGATGTTGAAGGTAAGGAAAGCCTTGGCTACATGTGAGACCTTACCAAAAGGAAGTCAGTCGCCACTGTTTTCCTAGTTGGGGAAGAATACAGATTTCCCCCAAACATCACTACTTACAGCATGCAGAACGGCCAGCTGCTCTGGTCACTGTAATGGCACGGCACAGAGTGGAGTGCCACAATAACTCATTTCAAGTACAGCTTCTGAAGACTCAGAAGGAGCAGGGGTAACAGGCGAATACAGGGTGGGGAGGGCACCCTGGGGAGCCATAGTGCCACCCGGGGGCATGGGTCAGAGGTCAGAGCTCTCTCCTGTCACTGGCACTGTGCTCTGAGCCTACACACACACACACACACACACACACACACACAGAGAGAGAGAGAGAGAGAGAGAGAGAGAGAGAGAGAGAGAGAGAGAGGTCCCCCAGCTGATGCGGTGCCGTCCGCTGACTCCACACCCTCAGAAGGCTGGGAGACGGCCTCCCTGGAGGCAGCTCCTGGGCTGGTGGGCTCCCTTGGCATTCCTGGGCTAAGGAGAATAGGCAGCTGACGTGGCAGCCCGAGGGCAGAGATTCTCAGGAGCAGCTGGGACCACAGGGTAGGCTTGGGCAGCAGCCCAGCTCAAAGCCACAGCACCAGGCACACCCACGCTGCCACCAACCCGGTGGGGCACAGTGGAGATGGGTTTGAGCCCTGGTATGCCCACCCCACAGGTAGCCCAGCCACTAGAGAGGTGCTGTGGCCTCACTGCTGTGTGATCTCTGCCACTCTGGATCCAGTCTGTCACCTCCTTGCCCCATAGCCGAGGGTCTCAGGCTCAGCTACCACCAGGGGGAGCCGAGCAGCCAGAGACAAAGAGGAGATGGAGGCTGGGCAGCATGGGGAATGTTTTGTTTCAGCAAAGCTGCCTTCCCTGCTGGGGGTGGCTGGGGGAGGTGCCCAGACCCTCAGCCACAACCTCCTCCCTGGGAAGCCCCCAGCCAGCTTCAGAGTCGGAGGAACACACAGGAACAATGGAAACAGGAGGGAAGAAAGGAGGGGGAGAGGGCCCAGCCAGACAAAGGCCCTGTCGGCTCCACCCCAGGCCTCTCTTCCTTCCTCCAGGTGTACTTCCCTGACCCCCTTAAGCCCCCAAGGAGCTCAACACAGTCTCACACTGGGGCAAAGGAGGATGACACGGGTTTTGGAAGGATCCTATAACACTTCCACCCAAGGCTGTGGCCCAACCTTCCACCAGATGCCCCAACAAGTCAGCCATGCCATGCCTCCTTAGGTTGTAGGTCTGACCACCCGTGAAGCGCCTGGACAGGTCACTGGTACACCTCTCTTCCTAACAGCATTTTGAAAAGACTCCTTTAGATATTTTTTTTTTCAAGAGACTGAACAATGGCTGCCTGTCCTGAATTACTGTGGCAGACGGAAGTGAGGTGCCTGTAGCCCAGGCCTCAGTGTTCCCATCTGTAAAATGCACCCCTCGTGGGAATGTGCCAAGTCCAAAGCCTGCCCAGAGCAGCTTTCCTATGGTTTTCAGGAACTTCAAACTGCCTGAGGGCCCAGCTGGAGCCAGCAGTTGTCTGTGTCCACATAGGCCCCAGTACTGAGCACAAAGGCAGGGACAGCCTGAGAACACACACACAAAGGATTGGGTCCTTCTGTACCCAGGCCTGGGTGATAAGGAGGAACACTGCACGGCCACCTCACCAAGAGGGCCCGTTCTGACAACACAGCGGAATCCTCTGGAACCTCCCACGGGAAGGAGAAGCCCCACAGACACGAGATCTGGGGGTCAAGAAGCACGAGCATCCGGTGCCATTGCTCTCAGCCCACACAGCAGCCAGCACACAGTAAGTACCATAAACACTGAGGCCACCACTGAGCTAACAGTCACCACAAGCCTTGTAGACAGTCTGCCTTTCCACCTGTCTGGCCAATCCCCAACTGAGGCCACCAGCGAGAAACTTCGGCGCCTCCCAGCATTTCTCTGGTCGGTCTGTTTTCCTCAGATTGGAGGTTACAGGAGGAAGAGGCACAACAGGGAAGACACAATGCTAAGTTAGTGACTGTGACACGGATGTTATAAGGAAGGTGGGCTGAGAGGAAGGTGGGGAGTGATTCCGGAGTAGCCAGCTGTGGAAAGAAGTCACAGCAGCAGGCAGGCTTCTGTCAGAACAGTAGACAGGCTAAGACAGAATCATGGGTCTCACCCTTGAGGGCATAAAAGGATTTAAGACTCCTCAAGGTGCCAGGAGGTGTTGCGCACTTTTTTTTTTCTTCTTCTTCTTTTTTTTTTTTTGCGGAGCTGGGTACCGAACCCAGGGCCTTGCGCTCGATAGGCAAGCGCTCTACCACTGAGCTAAATCCCCAATCCCCGGTGTTGTGCACTTTTAATCCTAGCCTCGGGAGGCAGAGGCAGGCGGAACTCCAGCCTGGTCTACAGAGTGAGGTCCGAGAATTTGCTATACACCAAGAAACCATGTCTTGAAAAAGCAAAATAAGAAAACAAACATACAAATAAGACTCCTCCACCTCTAGGCTAGAACCCCAAGCACCCACAGAGCATCCGTGCATCCATCTAGAACAGGTGCACCAGCATCGGCCTGTCATCCTAACACCAATCCTGGCAGCAGGGCACAGACGGCAAGGGCTACAGTGGTGGGACAGGTACAGTGGCTGCTGCATCCTAGGCTAGCACCTCTGCTTCTATGCCCTGTCTCTCCACTGGTGGAGAAGGCCTATTCCAGCCTCACAAGATTAAAGAGCCAAGGTTCAATCAGAGGCATCTGTGTTATGAGAAGGGAAACTGAGGTGCACTGACGGTATCCATTCGGGTTCAGAAGTCGTGATGGGCTGAAGGCCCCTCACCAACCCCCAGGCAGGGGAAACCCAGAGTGAGCTAATACAGGCTGCTGTGCCGCTTCCAGGCATTCATCTCTGCCTGTGGCTGGCCTTCCTGCTTGGGGGGCAATGGCCGCTCAGGAATCTAAGAGCAGCTTTTGGCCTTCCTGCTGGACCTCCCACTGGTGTCCCTCTCCCAGCCACCACTTCCTGTGGCTAAAGGAGGGGCCTAGAATCCTCAGAAGCACCGCCTCTGACATCCTGGCCCCAGCAGTTGCTAAGGCAGGACAGGACAAGGCCGAAGCCACCCCCTGGACTGGCCCTAACTCAGTGATGGAGTGTGGAGGCCGGCAGAAGCTCACAAGTGAGCCTGGGCAGGTGTGAACCTTCTAGACCTTCTGGCTGGCAGAGACCTGGGTGACTCAGGATCCACCTTCTGCACTAGCACCCTCTAGCCTCTTCCCCTTTCGGGCTCCTCCTCCCCCAGCTGCTTCCTCCTTATTCTCTGATGTGGACACCATTTCCCTAAGAGGCCCAACTACATGACTGTTCCCACTCCTGCCTAGGCACGGTAGGCACACTCTGAAGCAGTTGGATTGGGAGCACATCCTCCAAGGCTCAAAGAAACCTCAAACCGGTACCCGTCAGGGCCTTGTATGCAAATTCTGAGAGCCAACCCTGAAAGGTAGACCAGCAGTCACTGCTTAGCCCTTCCCAAACCACCAAGCATCAGGCCCCTGAAGCGGCAACAAGGTGAGGGCGGGGTTGGGTTTAGTAAGAACAAGAGCTTTAGGCAAAAGACAGGGTGTGGCCAGACAGTGGAGGCCCCACCCTGCACCTGTAGCTGTAGCTGAGGCAGGGGCTTCCTGAGAGCATCGGTACCGGGCGCTCTAAAGGGTCCAATCCTTTGCTCACACCAAAGCACCCCTGAAGAACATTTTTAGGTAGGTGTGGCCTGACAAGAGCCCACTGACTCCTGCCTCTCTTACCAAATCCCAGATGGAACCCTCAGGGCTGAGACTGCTGCAGGCCTGTACCCCATCCCTGGGGCCCACTCCTCCTCCTGTCTCAGCAGGAAGGTGAGCGAACAGGCAGCAGCACTCCAAGTCACCTGTCAACCTCTGCTAGTAGCAGTGATGGGTGCCCTGGTCCCTCGGTAGCTACTTGGGTAAACAAAGTTGTTTCCTGCCAAGTGAACCAGGAACTTTTAGAAACAGTCTGAGAGACTCAGTGAGGGCAGAAGCTCGAGGGCAGGATCTACGGGATCAGTGTGTTTCGCAAGCGGTCCGAGTGCCCGATCCTCTATCCAACTGCTAAAGAGGCCTTGAGACCTCGCTGCTACAGATCATGGCAGCCACGGCCCTATCCCCGGCTGTCGCTTGGTGAACAAATAAATAAATAATCACCTTACTTTTCAGATCCCAGGGCCAGCCCTGCCATATTGCAGACTCAAAAGGAGCCCTGACCAAGCCCTGGCAGCTCAGGCTGACTTGACAACAGTAGGTGGCTTGATGCTGCCTGAGGGCCTGTGTAGAAGCCTGTGTCCCTCGGCTGGCTGGACTACCACCCTTCAGCCACAGCAACAGTTCAATTCCAGTACTGACCACCTGTTAGACTCTGTTCAAAGCCCCAACCTCCCCCTCCACCCACCAGGGATGACCCTGGCTGAGATGTTCTGATTCACCAGCTCAGGAATACCCCTTAGTCTCTGCTGATTCCTGTGCCTGCCCAGGACTGTGTATAGCTTTTTTTTATTTGCAATACCAGCACTGGAGTGATGGGCAGGGCTAGGAGGCAGACAGAGGAGGTTAGAAATGGCTCGGGAACACCCCCCCCCCCCGCGCCCCACTCTCTCCCTGGCGTGGGAGCTCGTCCAGGCCAGTCTGGGCAGACAAAGCCTTGCCCAGCCTGGGGGAGGGGTGGGAAGAGACTTGGAAGCCCAAGCGGACCAGCCCCCCATTCAAGTGCTAATGAGCCCCAGCAGGGAGAAGTGGGTTAGGGAAGGGAGGCCATCTCTGTACCAGCCCACCTGGCTTGCAGAGCTGTGCCACACCCCCAAGGCTGGGCCCTAGAGACTGGGCCTTAAGTCTCTGGACCGTCAGTTACTCCGTTCTTTACAAACCCTGGCCTCCCACTTGCTGTGAGCTTCCTGGAGGCAGGAAAGGGAGTTCCCCGTGAGGGTCCCCATACTCTATGTATGTACCAAGGCAGCTCTGTCAGAGATAGGAGAGGGTCCCTCATCTGGCTTTTGTTTGTTTACCTCCAGGCTCTGGTGCACCATGCCCATGGTCCCCTGAATTATACAGAATAGGCACGGCTCTCACTTGAAGCCGATTTCTAAATGAGGCAGAAGATGGGACCAGGATTCTAATTTTTTTTTAATGTGCACTGGTGTTTTGCCTGTATGTATGTCTGTGTGAGGATGCCAGATCCCCCAAAACTGGAATTACAGATGTGAGCTGCCATGTGGGTGCTGAGAATTGAACTCGGGTCCTCTGGAAGAGCAGTTGTCAGTGCTCTTAAATGCTGAGCCATCTCTCCAACCCCAGGATTCTAACTTACATCTACATGGCCCTCCGGGTGGTCCAACCAGGGTGAGCATCCAACTTCATGCCAGGAAACATCCACCAGAGTCTTGGGAATCTAGGCTACAACTCCTGTCTTGGTGCCCTCAGTGAACTGGGTTTCTGTCCCCAGTGCCTAGCTAGCCAGTTTCCCAGGCTAGCCCTCCCATCTGTCTCTCAGTTGGCAGCCCCAGGATTACCCTTTCCTTCTCTCACTCCTGTTCTCTCCCACCCCTAAAGGATGTGGCCTGCTCCAAGATGTGTTCAGGAGCTCCACGTTCTACACATGTACTAAGTATGCACCCATACAGCATGCCAGCCTTTTGCTAGTCAGATAGGACACAGGCTACACAAAACTCTCTTCCTTTTGTAAATCTACAAAGGCCTGGCTTTGATGAACGAGCCTGGATCTCCTGCAGCACTGTTCCAGGTTGAGCCCCAGAGCTCTCAGCTGCCTAGACTGTCACTGGCTGGAGCTCTGCAGCTGTCCCCAATCAGAGGTGAACTGAGGAGTCTGTACAGCCACGCTCTCACATATAGTCCCTACTATGTGCTGCGCCCTGGCACAGGCTGCAGGCTGGGCAGTGGGGGCTCTGCAGTAGACAGGGTGAGGACTGCCCCGAGGCACCTGCACAACCCGTGATGGGCCAAGAACCCAAGAACTTTTCTTTCAGCATCTCCTCATTGGCCATTAGTGTTCCAATGAGCACTCGTCACCTGCTCACAGTGTGCCGAACCATGACTCAACTCGGTGAACTCACCTACTCACCCCCCAACCCAAGTTCACCAAGTACATCCTCCATTCAGCACACAACGAAAAGGACACCGCTCTGACTTGTTGCCTCAAGGGCCAAAACCATGCTCTAGTGGGAAATTGGGAACCCAGGGAGCAAAGAGGCCACATTAGCCTTGGTGGGACCTCAGGAAGGGTTCTGGGAGGAGATCCGTCAATGGAATGTTAAGGAACAATTAAGTACGGAAAATACAAAGTCTTACAGCAAGACAAATGCAGCATCTACACTCTTGAGACTTCGTGGAGCCCACAATGGACACGGTTTCTCCTGGTGTGTCCAGTTCAGGTTGTCACCAGAGCCCCCAAAATCTATCTGGGCTTAGCTAGTCGGTCTGCTTGAACTGGGTGGGGGATTCCCTAGGGGGCGGACCTGCAGTCAGACTGCTATCAGCTTCTCTAGTTGTCCGGCCAAGCTGCCAGGGGAAACTAGCTTGCCAGTGTGTACCACATCTGCCTCAGCCCTGGTGACAGTGACTGTGCCCGCCTTCTGGCAGGGATGCAGGGTATGGAGGGAGACAGTGTGCGGGTGGGGCAGCAGGCGTGGTTCTGGCTGGGAGGGAAGATTGGCACTTTTCCAGCTTAAGTCCCCGTTGCCTGGACAGAGTCTCTGGCTATGTAGATCTGGTGCTCAGAATTTCTAAACTGCTACAGCTAGGGTCTCAGTGTCACCTTACTCCTTCATGGGAAGTTGATTAATTCAAGTCAAGACCCCTTCCCAGGTAGCAATGACAGACTGGTCATGCAGACTGGGTTGTCCACTTCAGGCGGAGCTCCCTGGCTGCACACCTTTTGCAGGGTCTTAGTCTCGCCATGGGTACTCCTGTGACACAAGCTAGGAATTTCATTTTAGACGAAGGAAAGGCCAGAGGGACAGGATCTTGGGATAGGCTGATCCGTGAGAAAGTGCTAAGTAAGAAGGAATACCCGGTCCCACACAGCCTGGCCCAAAAGCTGAGCAGAGCTCTAAGGGACAAGCCTGTCAGCATAGAGGAAAAACAGGCCAGGAGTCCTGTGCAACCCCCTTCCCCCTGCTCTCTGGTCCAGATCCACATCTCTTTGGCCACCACAGTAACTGCAGTAAACCTGGGAGGGGCTGGTAAGGGGCTCCCGGCTGGGCACCGGGACGTAGCGATCCCGGAAGTGCCCTCCCTAGGCCCAGCAGTAACGGACATTCCGCCGCCGCGTCGACACCCACTCACTGCTTGCCGCACTCGCAGCAGAGACAGGAAGAGGCAAGCGCCCAACGCAAAGCAGCCCAGGAGGCTGGGCCGCCGCCCCTTCCCGCCCCTTCTCTTCCTCCCCGCGGCAGCAGTGGAGCGGATGCCATTTTGAAACCTCCGGGGCTGTGCCCCCAGGCCGGGTCCGCCGGGACAGTCAACAGATGGATCCATAAAGACATACATGTTGTTTCTCGGCCACAGGCCTGGCAAAAAAGCCAGGCTTTTCACAACATGCAGGCCCCAAGGCGGCCCTGGGGCTGAGGGGCCACACCCCCCCACATACTATCCAGCCGATTACGCTGCTGCGCGGCTTCTGCTACCGCTAGGGCCTTCCTCTCCACAATCCAGAGGACCCAATCTTCTCAAGTCAGGCCCCCATAGGGAACCACTCTAACTACCAGTGGGAGTCTGGACACAGCATCAGGCCCACTGCCTTTGCCAAAGCCTAACTGGGATGCTTGAGAGCACACGGGGCTACAGGCAGCTGACTCCTACTAGCCCCTCATTCAGCCTGCCCACCACTCTCCATCACAGTATTCCTTTAGGGAACCAACAGGTCCACTCAGTATCCTAGGCCATATCTCAGGCGTTTCAGCCCCGAGTATGAGAACCCCAGCACCCGTCAGCAGATCTCTACAGGCATAGAGGGCAGCAATATGTCGGTTGGCTCACTACTTCCACTTCCCCCCCATCCCAGCAGCCACCATCTTCCTTGGCCTTGGAAGTGGCTACAACCCTAACTCCTCCATGTTCCCTCCTCTTGCCCAGACTCCCCTGGCCCTGGCCCAGACAAGCCTTGGGACCTAGGGAACACATTCCCAAAGAACGGAACTTCCCACAGATGCTTGAGGCCTGGCCCCGTTCCCCCAGTGTGACTATTAAGAGCTTCGGTCCAACCTCTTGGAAAGGGTCTGCCCAGCTCAGTCTAGGCCCACTCCAGCCCCCCGGTTCCCCTCCTATCAAGGTCCACCTGGAGCAAGAGGGTGCAGATCAAGGGAATGCCAGAGTGTGAGAAAAGACTTAAAAGAGGGCCAGATGATACCTGCAGAGAGAGATATCTGGTGACCTGGAACAGAGGCCCTGAGGGGAATCCTGCTACAGAGAACTTGAGAGTGGTCAGTTTCCCTCTTCAAGAGGTTCTTAAGGGGTCAGAGTGCACAGAGGGAGAATACAGATTCCAGAGTGAGGAAAAGAGGGAGTGGGTTGAGGCTTGACAGGGGTCCCAAGGAATGCTCATGCCAATAGAAACAGAACAGGTAGGGCTTGAAGATGGGAACCTGTAGGGTACTGAGGGTTTAAGTAAAGCCTAAGAAAGTGGGGAATTAAAAGGCAGGGGTTAAGTTCTCTTGAGACTGGATAGTAAGGGTGGGGGGGGATAGCCATGCAAGGTTTGGTGTCTGGGATCTGGGATGAGTTGAGGGTCTGAACTAGAGTCTGGACTAGGATTATAAATCTAGACCAATCCGGAGTTTCGAATCTTAAAAGGGTGGGTCCTAGGGGTTTCAAGCGCAGGTGTAGGGTCCAAGGCTAGGCTGAGTAGTTTCAGGTCCTTCTCTGGGGATTAGCGTTGAGAGTCAAGGGTCCCAGAACGGGGCGCTGCCTCACCTAACAGAAGCAACTTCACCTCCCGTGCCGCCTTCTCGCCGTCCTCCCGCAGGTTCTTGTCGATCATCTTAGAGCGCTCGGCTGCCGCCTTGTCCTCGGCGCTCACGGTGCAGCCCATCCTGCCGTCCGCCGGCCCGGCCTGGCCCCCACACGGCCCACGGCCCGGCTCGGCCCCGCCCGACCCACTCCGCTCCCACCGCCGGCCCTCTGCGGGAAGCTCTCAGGTCCGCAGTTCCGAGCGACTGCGGGAGGCGCCTTCCCGGCCGCCGCGCACCGACGGCGGGGCGGGCCAGGGGTGGGGCCCGGGCGAACCAAGCTCGCGACTGGGCCGGGGCGGGTCTGGAGGAGGGGCCAAAAGAAATTTGGGACTGGTGATTGGTTGGAGGGCGGAGCCAAGGGAGAAGTTAAGCTCAGTCTAGGCTTGGGCTGAGAGCGGGGCCGCAACGAGGGAAGACACCAGGGGTAGAGCTAACACAGGCTTAGGCCTCTGGGCGGGCTGCAGGAGGAGCTCGTCTCCGATTGGACGCTGAGAGCCTGGGGCTCTGTTTCTGGACTGAAGGACCAGTTGATCTAGTAGCCCAAGGGTCAGGAATACCTGCCCTCGCCACAGGCCGAATAGAAACCAGGACTCTCTCAGCATTTATGAATTATGAGAGTAAGATGGAGGAGGTGTGTCTTCTTCACTTGCTTTTTAAAAGTGAACCAATCTTATTTAAAGATCTCCTAAACTCCGCGGAGGGCACAAGATGTCTTTCTGGACCTCGGTTTTCTTTAAGGCAGCTTCTTTCCCCATTCCTGTCTAGGTTGAACAACGTCAAAAACAAAAACCAGTTCACTGCCGCTTTTACACCTTTAAGTGGACTATCTTTTGTCATCTAAACTTAGTTCTTTTGCCCGATAGGTTGGGAAGCATCGTCCTGCAAGCAGTGGTCGGGGGCTTCACCCAAAGACCAGTGAAACTGGACTCTAGCGGGAGAGATAGACGGAAGAGAAATTGCCATTGGACTTAGGGAAACAAACGATGCATGATTTATAAATCTGTTCCTTCCATCCTCGGTCAGCTTCTAGAGGCTTCTTCAGTCCAGTGTCTCTTCTGAATAGTGGCTGTAATCCTGAGGTTGGGCGAAGGTAGAAGTGGAGATGCTTCAAATTGTGATCTGCTTTTTAACAGGGGCCTGTGACCTACCTCCCGCCCCCCAACTTCGATTGGACGATTGAAGTGTTTTCCAAGCATTACCCAGTAAGGTGTTCTGAGCGGCCCCAGACTAAAGGCAGACAGGGACATTGCCATCAAGAGTTGGTCATAGCCTCCTGTTAATACAGCACTCCCTGGATGAAGAGAATGTTCCAGTTTCTACCCTTCAACTTGCTTGCTCACTCTGGAGTGTCTGTGTGTCTCAATCATCAGAATGTCTGTCTTCCCTGTTGAGGAGTCATTAGCCTGCGCTCATCCAGTGGTTCCCTCAGGGTACCTGCCTGAAGCCAAAGCAGGCCTTGCCCTAGGCATGCAATAAATAGGATATGAACATATATCGCTACCTATGGACAGTGATAGGCTCTACATATCTACCCGCCTGTAGGACTTACCTCCAACACGACAGATTCACAGAACGCACCATGAATATGAGCCCACAGCAGAGCATGGTCCACTACACACAGACTACAGACAAATCTCTCTTCCAGCCAGCCCCTTCCCCCTCTGCCCCGCCCTGTGCTTCAGAGCTTTGCTCCTCTGGCCTCCTAGTTTGCTCCTAGCAACAGCCAACAGCTCTCTCAGTTGCCAGGCAACAAGCGAACCTGTCAGCCCCTTGGAGGCCCCACTCTAGGGAGGTGGGCAGCAAACAGACCCCAGTCTGTGGAGGAAGAGCAAGCAGCCGCCTTTGCTGTTGCCTTTCCCCTGCAGCCGTTGCCGTTTTGCTTTCCCCTGGCCTGAGCTAGACCCTGTAGCTTGTAGCTCTTGCCCCCTTCCCAGCGGCCAGCTCCCTGCCTCCCAGTCTGATGCTCTTCCTAGGGAGTCTGGCAACTCCTACTTCCAATGCTTTGGCTGCTCGTTTCCATGTGAGTCGCTGCCATGGTTATGACCAGGCCTCTGCCCTCCAGTCACTACCCTCCTTTCCTATCCACTCAGAACTATTCACATGGTTATCTCATCTGACTTTTTCCAGTCCTACGTTTTAGCCTCTCCCAGATACCTCAGACTCTCTCAAACCCATGGTGCCTCGAACTGAGTATATCCTGCCCTACTGGTACAGGTTCCTGGGCAGTCACTTCACGGTTCCTCCCACTAGCCAGAGCTAGCCCTTCACAGCCACCAAATATACACACTTTAACGTGACTGAAGGAAAGCACATCACTTCCGTTTTACAAACCTCCTCTGGCTCCCTGAGGATAAAGCTGGCAAAAGAGTGGTTTAAACTTCACTAGAAGTCAGAGGGGTAATGGTGGACACCTTCAATCCAAGCACTCAGGAGACAGAGGCAGATGGATCTCTGTGAGTTCAAAGTCAACCTGATCTACAAAAAGAGTTCCAGGTCAACCAGGGATACATAGAGACTCTGTCTCAAGCAAGCAAGCAAGCAAGCAAGCAAGCAAGCAAGCAAGCAAGCAAGCTTTGCTAGAGGTAGAGCAGTCGTTGCCTAAAAGGACTCTGGGTGGGAGGCTTGCTGTTTTACTTTAGACAAGTGACTGATGGTTTCTACATCCTGGCTTCCTTACCTGCAAAATGGGTCTATACCCAATGCGCAGGGTCAAGGGAGGAAGTCAGTGAATTGTTCAGGATTCGTGTGTGTGTGTGTGTGTGTGTGTGTGTGTGTGTGTGTGACACTGAATACTTCAATGTGGGTAACTTGTTAAAATAGTGATTTTTATAAGACTCTGAAGAAGCTGTCCCCACTCAAAGGACAACCTCTGTGTCTATCAGGGCCAGGCTGGGTATGTCGGTTCATGACTTCAGTCCCAGCACTGAGGAGGCAGAGGAAAGCAGATCTGAGTTTTAGGCCAGTCTGGTCTACATAGTAAGTTCCAGGACAGCCAGGGCAGTACACAGAGAAAGCCTGTCTCAAAATAATAATAGTAGTAGTAACTAGTAATAGTACTACTACTAATAATAATAAAATAAATCAGGCTTACCTTAGGCTGACCTTAAGCTTGTGGCAATCCCCCTGCTTCCAACTACTGTGTCTGTGTGTGGTGTGTGATGTGTGTGTGACACTGAGATGGTATCACAGGAGCAAGGCGAAGTCTGTCCCCGGGATTACAGGAACAGGCCACTACAACACCACCCTATCCTGCCTTACTGTCCAACTCCATCCCCAAACCTTTTCTTCATCTCGTGGCTGTGGAAGAGATCTCTCTTCATTCACTGTCCCTCCTCCAGCTCTTCTGTACTGGAGTGAGTCTGGTAGTGGGTCTCACCAACCCAGGCTCCTGTCTCTAGATTGTATATGGATCATAGGTAGAGATTTGTCAAACTAAGTTAATAAATTACCCCAAATCTACTCTATCTTACTCGGGATATCCCTGTCTTAGAGGTGAGTGTATACCACTATACAAATGTTCGCCCTAGGTTGGCTGTGGTGCCCACACCTGTGATCCCAGCGATTCAGAGGTGGAGGCTGGAGTATCAAGTTTAAGATCATCCTCAGCTCCATAACACATCTGAGAGCAGCCTGGGTCACAGAGTGGGCACCCTGTCTCAGATCCTCTCCCAACAATAAGAAAAAAAAATGCCATTATAGCACATGCAGAGAAAGAGAAAACTGAGGTTGCCTGGGAAGTCCAAGGGACTTTCTCGGTGGAAAAGAGAACAGTGAGGGGAACACTACAGAAAAAGGCCTGGGGAGCTGCAGTGGTGGCTCAGCAGTTAGGAGCATGGGCTTCGAACTAGGCAGTGATGGCTTAGGCCTTTGATCCAAGCACTCCAGAGGCAGAGGTAGGTATGTGGAACTCTATGAGTCTGAGACCTGCCAGGTCTATGCAGAATGAGTTCCAGGACAACCAGGGCTACACAGCAAAACCCTGTCTCAACCCTCTCCCTCAAAAAAAGGGGGGGGAGGGGCTGGAGAGATGGCTCAGTGGTTAAGAGCTCCGACTGCTCTTCCAGAGGTTCTGAGTTCAAATCCCAGCAACCACATGGTGGCTCACAACCACCTGTAAAGAAACTGAAACTGTCTGGGGGTTGGGGATTTTGCTCAGTGGTAGAGCGCTCGCCTAGCAAGCGCAAGGCCCTGGGTTCAGTCCCCAGCTCCGGAAAAAAAAAAAGAAATTTGATGCCCTCTTCTGGTGTGTCTGAAGACAGCTACAGTGTAGAGGGAGTCTTGAGCACCAGAGGAAACCTGAATTGTCCCCGGTCCAGTGAGCCCAGCACCACCTAGACTTGATCATGAAAGAAGGGAGCGTAGGTCCCACAGTGGGAGCGAGCAGCCCCCAGCTGGAGCACTTAGAGGAACTGTTGTCTCACCCCCTGAGCCAGAGCAGCCTTGTGGCTCACCACAGGCCACAGATCGTGTCCAGCTTGTCCTGAGTTCCTGTCAAGCCACAGTCCTGACAGGGTGAGGAACAGAGACCCCCTTCAGTGGGCTATGACACTCAAGCCTACAGGCACCAGGAAGAGGAAGCTGCTAGCACTTCCCCAAAGACAGTTTCAGAAGGGGTGTGTGTGCTGCCCTGGACCCCAGGGAGGTCTAGAGTCCAAGATCCTGAATACCCCACCTTCATGGCGATTAGGTGGCAGGGAATCCCAGACAAAGACCTGTGACCATCAAATCACTACCTGGAAACAAGACCTTAGCAACTTCTGCTTGAGGATCTCAGTGTCCAGAACACTTGTCCTGTCTGCCTACACACACACACACACACACACACACAGCCACCGCCCGCTGCCACCGCCCTCCCCCTGTCCCCACGGAGCTCCGCCCCCTGGTCTATCCCCTGAACTTCCCTCTTTGTGCTTCTTGGCCTAGCACTGGTTCTGAGATTGGAGTGCGTTATCTTCCCATCTTCCCAGTCCCTGCCAAGACACTTTTCTCCCAAAAGGAATGACCAAGCCTGGGGGCCTAGACCCTAAATTTCCCCTTCTTGATCTTCTCTTTACAAATAATTAACTTCAGCTTAGAGAACTGAAGACCCCAACTCTGCCCAGAAGTTTCTGGAATGGAAAAGGAAAAGATTGTACTCCCTCTTTCCTCCCACCCTCCACCCCCAACATATGGGAATTTTCACCTGCTCAAGCCCTGGGAACCTACTGAGTGTCAAAATGGGGTTGAGAACCCTAGAGCAGGGAAGGCAGGGGAACCCCCACCGTCAGGAGCACACATTGAACAAGTAAACAGGGACCTTCAGGGTAGCACCAGAATTACAGGGAGGTATGTGCGGATGCCAGCTTGAGGAAGGAAGCTGTGTATCCCAGAAAGGGATCCGTTCTGTGACAAGCAGAGAAGGGGGAACAGATTCAGCCTGTAGCAAACAAAAAGGTATTGTTCCTGGACCAGAAGAGAGCCTGGCTAGTGACCTGAGATATGAGTAAGGTTATCAATGTGAGAGATGTCACTGAGGAGGAAGAACACCTAGCATCTCCAAACTAGGGACCCGTGTCAAAAATGTCTCTTTGTCTCACTTGTTCAGGCATTCAGTAACATGTCCGACATAAACAGGAGGAATGGCCCTGGTACCTTGCAAGATGGCTCTCAGGGCTTTACGCCCAAGGACTGAGACTCCTTTCTCTTAGTGCTGGAAGAGTTCATGGCCCAGTCTTTCACTGTGCCTGCCCAACATTCAGACTCAGAAGGCTACCTCCTGTGGGACGCCCAGGGTCCTCGGAGGGCCTAGGAAATGGTAATCAGCCTTATCCCAGGAGCCTCTGCTTTGCTCAGGTTGTTGCCCTGTCCTCTTTTCTACGCTGTCCAAAGGCTATGGCTGCTAGCCTCTCCCGTGACTTGTTAGTGCGGTCATTAGCACTGCTTCCTGGAATTTAATTTAATGAAGAGGCAAAAACAGCTCTAATGAAGGTGATGTAACAAGAGCGGGAGAGCTGTGTGCACCTTGCCATGTGGGCACGAGAGCTTTCTGAGGATGGGGATCCGGAACAGAAAGAGAGAGGAGCTTGTCTGGGGAGGAAGTCTGGTCACTGGGCCAGAAAAGGACAGGCCATTGAGCTGCCCTGTAGGAAGCAAAACACTACAACCAAAGTGAATCAGACAGTTGAGAGGAGCCTAGTGAGGAGCTATGCAGGCTGCTGGAGAAGCAGCCTCCGGGAAGCCATTCGCCAGTAAAAGGGCCCTAAGATGAGGACCAGAGTCATCATAGTATCATCACAGCAGGCCAGCGTGCAAACTAGCACCAGAAATGGGGAGGTCAGATCATAAAAGGCCACAGGGTGGGCTGGAGAGATGGCTCAGCGGTTAAGAGCACTGACTGCTCTCCCCCGGAGGTCCTGAGTTCAAATCCCAGCAACCACATGGTGGCTCACAACCATCTGTAATGGGATCCGATGCCCTCTTCTGGTGTGTCTGAAGACAGCTACAGTGTACTTATATATAATAAATAAATGAATTTTAAAAAAATAAAAGGCCATGGGGTGAGAAAGAATCAAATCTATGACTCTTAGTGGTGGGGGGAAAAAAGAGGCCAGGCAATGGTTGTGTACACCTTTAATCCCAGCACTCCAAGACAGAAGCAGGTGGCTCTCTGTTAAGTTCGAGGCCAGCCTGGTCTATAGAGTGAGTTCCAGAACAGCCAGAGCTACACAAAGAAACTCTGTTTGGAAACCAAAGAGTCAGACTGTATTCTGAATTCTAAGTACCTTAGGCAGAGTGATAAGACCTGACATTGTATATTTTAAGATTTGTTTTTTAATTAATTATTTATACGATGTCTCACTACGTAGCCTTGGTTGGCCTGGAACTCACTATGTAGACCAGGCTAGCCTTGAACTCACAGAGATCTGCCTGTTTTGCCTCCCAAATGCTGGTATTAAGGCATGTGCTACCAGTCATTTTAAATTTATTTATTTATTTATTTATTTATTTATTTAATATATGTGAGTACACTGTAGCTGACTTCAGACACACCAGAAGAGGGCATCGGATCCCATTACAGATGGTTGTGGGCCACCATGTGGGTTCTGGGAATTGAACTCAGGACCTCTGGAAAAGCAGTCAGTGCTCTTAACCACTGAGCCATCTCTCCAGCCCCCAGTTTTTGTTTTATAACATTTATCTATGTTTTGTCTACATGCATATATGTGCATCATGTGTATGTGCCTGGTATCTCTGGAGGCCAGAAAACTGGCACATCCCCTGGGATCGGAGTTCTGATTGTGAGTTGCTTGTGGGTGCTGGGAACTGAGCGTGGGTCTTTTGCAAAAACAAGTGTTCTCAGCCAGTGAGCCATCTCTCCAGGCCCAGCAGTTAAGACCACTGGCTGTTCTTCTAGAGGATCTGGGTTTAGTTCCCAGCACCCACATAGCATCTAACAACTGTCTATAACTCCAGTTCCAAAGAATCTGACACCCTCACACAGATATAAATGCACATTTTTTTAAAAAAAGATCTAAGTTGGGCATTGTAGCACACACGTTTAATCCTACTACTTGGGGGGCAGAGGCAGGCAGATCTCTGAGTTTGAGGCCAGCTTGGTCTACAAATGAGTTCCAGGATGGTCAATGCTACAGAGTGAGACCCTGTCAAAAAAAAAAAAAGTAAGAATTATTTATATGAGGGTTTGCCTACATGCATGCATTTGAAGGTCCGAAGAGCCATGTAGGATCCCCTGGCACTGGACACAGTTGTGAACTACCATGTGGGTGCTGGCGACCAAAGCCCGGACCTCCTGAAAACCAGCTTTTAATCACTGAGCCGTCAGCTTTCCTGTGCCTCCTAACACTTTTAAATTATTCTGTGTATGTGTAAGTATCTGTGTGTAAGTACATGCATGGGAATGCAGATGCCCTTGCAGATTAGAAGGTGGGTGTCAGATCCCCAGGAACAGGAGTTATTGGCGTTGGTGAGTAGCCCAACTTGGGTGCTGGGAACTGAACTCTGTTCTCTGCAAGAGCAGCAAGTGCTCTAAACAGCTGGGGGAATCTCTCCGGTCCTCAAATCTAATATTTTAAACACCTCTCTGACTTCTATGAACAATATAGCCTAAGGACAGGAGGGAAAGCCGGGAGGCAGGGAGTAGCCGTCATGTGAGAATGATGTAGTGAAGTCTGTGCTGTCTGTGAGAAGAGTTTAGGTACGTGTATACAAATACATCCAGAGATTGGTTTTTATCTCGCTTCCTCCAGCAAGCCCGGGACTGGTTGGTCTCTTTTTGGCCTTCCCTGACCGCTTAGCCTTTTCTCCAAATACAGGCGGTTATAAAGAAAAACCTTTTAAGGCCGGGCGTGGTGGTCATTCCAATATTTGGGAGGCAGAAGCAGGCAGATCTCTGTAAAGTCGAGGCCAGCCTGGTCTATAGAATGAGTTCCAGGCTAGTTGGGGCTACATGGTAATACCTGGTCTTAAATTATTGTAGGTGTGTGGTGGGGCGCACATGTGGATGACGAAGGACAACTTGTAGAGTTGGTTCTGGCCCTCCACCTTTAAGTAGGTTTCAAGGATTTAACTCACATTGTCAAGTTTGCACGCAAGGGCCTTTACCCATTGAACCATCTAGCCGGCCTAAGAACACTTCTAAAATCCCCATAATGGTTTCTCCACCTTTCTGAACCTCTCCATCTACAGAAAGTATTCCTGCCAGCCTGACGGAGTCCACCAGACTACTTCACTCGGTAAAAAAAACTGTGAGCTGCTCTGGCGTGGATCTTATATCTGCGCAATGAACACCCACATGGGGTGCCGCTTGTCTTCAGACTCTGCACCACACTCCTCTAACACATCTCAGCGCTCAACATCCCTCCCTCCCTTCCTCCCTCCCTGATTCTCTGGTTACATTCCCACAAAACCAAGCCCACGACGAGTTGAAGCCGGAAGTGGTCTCCTGGAGAGTTGCCCGCCTCTTCCGGGATCGCTAGGCCAGAGCGCGCGATTTCGGAGGTCTCCTCCGCGGAGGAGCGGCGCCCTCTGGCGGGCTCAGAGCGCACGCGGCTCAGGAACCGTAGAGGACCAGGCTCCTCATCTTCCTCTCTGTAGTCCTACTCTGGCCTCGGCCAGCACTTGTGGCTGTTGCCACCTTTCCAGGTCTTCTTGTCTCCTGCCTTGGGCTCTGGTCTCCCCTCCGCGGAAGCGTCAGTACGTGGCCGCCGTTGAAGCCTAGTTCCACAGAGCAGCCCTTGTTTGGCATCTTCTTGCTTGCCCTACATCCTCTGTGGTATCTTGTCCCTCTTCCCTTGTCTGGTACCAGAATCCATCCATCCAAGCCGTCTTCCTGTGTAGCCATTATTTTTTTTTCTGTGTAGCCATTATTAACTGGTCCTTAGAACACCTCCAGTGACAACTGTCTTTTCTGATGCTTCATACACCGTTCAGGATTCTCCCTCTCTGTTTTTACTTCACAGCTGAAACTGGAGATTAGAAGGTGATTTAGGTAGATCTCCACTGGATTTCTTGCCTGATTCCTGAAGACTGAGGCTCAGGTCAGTCACTGTACCCAGTCCAAGATGTGCATTGTGGAGGCAAAAATGCACCATGGAGTTCGACCCTAAAGTCATGGGTAGGATAAGGACAGAAACTGAGTTATACCTGAAGGGGCTCAGAGGGACTGGGTTGAAAGTATTCAGCAGCTCGATGCCTGACAACCATGTGCACAGCCCTGGGTTCCACACCCACCAAGGGAGAGAGGGGATCTGGGTATTTGCTGGGAATATAGCTGAATTCTCAATTGATAGAGGGCTTCGTAGCATACATGAAACCCTGAATCCGTCCCTGGCACTACATAAACTGGACACGATGTCACCACATGCCTGTGATCCCAGCATCTGGCAGACAGAGGCAGGGGGAAAAGGTCCATTGTGGGGTCTCATCCAAGGTCAGGTAGCAAGTGGGTCCAAACTGGATCCCGGTGGTATTTACCTGTCCACACTACCCTGGTGAGATGCAAGCCTTCTGGGATCAGCCGGATTTTTTTTCCACCCCCTCTCCCCCTTTTCTGCCGGCTTCTTAGGGTATTATCTGGGTCCCTGCACAAGCCAGACTCTGGCTATTGACCACCAGAGGTCAGCAGAGGCCGCCAGCTGTACATTTGGGCTTCAGGGCTCAAGGTTAGGGATGAGCAGGCGGGCTGTGCTTGGGCTTGGATCTAAAGGCCTTGGCTTGTTGATTGGAAGTTGTTAGTTTTGTTTTGCTTTGTGAACAGAACCTGGTTTGTCTAGGACTCCCTATGTGGACTACCTCCTATTAGGACTGTAAATTTACCACTCCCTCACCAAACTCTTGTGAGATTTTGAGAGCAGATCTCTCTCTCTCTCTCTCCCTCTCTCTCTCTCTTCCCCCCACCCCCCACTGTTCCTATGGAGGTCAGAAGAAGGTGTCAGATGCTCCCAACCAGAGTTTCTTCGTGTGGCTGTGAATCACCAGGTATAAATGTGAGGAACTAGACTCAGGTCTTCTGGAAGAGCAGCAAGCACTCACCTGCTGGGCCTTCTTCTCCAGCTCCCTGAAAGCCATTTTATCCTTTCAGATTTTGGGCTGTTCTTTCTAAGTCACTCACTTGCAATGAAGTATCACTGCTACACGTTGTTGAAAGAAAGGCATTGCTTAGACTTACACTGAGGTCAGGGCAGATCCCCATCCTGTGTCCTCTAGCGTCTTCCCACTTGTCCCTTTACTGGACTGGGCTCATCTGGGACTCAGTGTGTGCTGGCTTCCAGTCTTGTTAGGAGGTCCCCAGCCACATCACACTCTCTGATTCCCAGCTGTCACTGTTCCCCCTTCCTCTGCTGTCTTCTAGCTCGGTTCCTCCAGCCTCCTTCTACCTAACTCCAGCCCACCCCCGAGCCAAGCTCCCATCTCTTATCTCCTTTCAGCAGTGATTTCCAATCAGTCTGTCTGTGTTTCTGTCTGTCTTCTGTCTTTTTTTTCATTTCCATCCCATGATTTAAATTTTAAAACATGTGTATAAACACATACACGCAAGACCCATGAAGGGCAGAGGCTCAAAAACCCTCTGCGGCTAGAGTTTGAGGCTGTCGTGAGCCTTCTGATGTAGATGCTGGAGCTCAAACTTGGGTCCTCTGGAAGAGCAGTACAGACTCCAAACCTCTAGGCTATTTCTCAACTCAGCAACCAGAGCGATCTATATAACACCTAGATTTTCCAGCTGGAAAAAAAAATGTGCACATCTTTAATCCTAGCACTGGAGAGGCAGAGGCAGGTGGACGTCTATGAGTTCAAGGTCAGCCTGGTCTACAGAGGGTGTTCCAGTCTAGTCGGGGCTACATATCAGAGATCTTGTCTCAAAAGGTTGGGGGACAGGGGAGGCTAGAGAGATGGTTCAGTGGTTAAGAGCACTGACTGCGGGGCTGGGGATTTAGCTCAGTGGTAGAGCGCTTACCTAGGAAGCGCAAGGCCCTGGGTTCGGTCCCCAGCTCCGGAAAAAAAAAAAGAACCAAAAAAAAAAAAAAAAAAAAAAAAGAGCACTGACTGCTCTTCCACAGATCCTGAGTTCAAATCCCAACAACCACATGGTGGCTCACAACCATCTGTAATGAGATCTGATGCCCTCTTGTATGGGATGCTCTCTTGTGCCGTGTAGGCACACTTGCAAATAGAGCACTCAATGAATACATAAATAAATCTTTTTTTTCTTTGTTTGTTTTTGTTTTTTGTTTTTGTTTTTGTTTTTTTTGTTTTTTTTTTACGGAGCTGGGGACCGAACCCAGGACCTTGTGCTTGCTAGGCAAATGCTCTATCACTGAGCCAAATCCCCAACCCCTAAATAAATCTTAAAAATATATATTGTCGGGGTTGGGGATTTGGCTCAGTGGTAGAGCGCTTGCCTAGCAAGCGCAAGGCCCTGGGTTCGGTCCCCAGCTCCGAAAAAAAGAAAAAAAATATATATATATATATATTGTCGGGGGACTGGAGAGATGGCTCAGCAGTTAAGAGCACTGACTGCTCTTCCAGAGGTCCTGAGTTCAAATCCCAGCACCATATGGTGGCTCACAACCATCTGTGATGGGATTTGATGCCCTCTGCTGTTGTGTGTGAAGACAGCTACAGTGTACTCATATACATAAAATAAATAAATAAATATCTTTAAAAAATATATATCATCTATTTTGAAAAAAATGAACAACCAAGGGGTTGGGGATTTAGTTCAGTGGTAGAGCGCTTGTCTAGCAAGCGCAAGGCCCTGGGTTCGGTCCCCAGCTCCGAAAAAAAGAAAAGAAAAAAAAAAAAAAAGAACAACCAAAAGCACAAAGGAAAACAAGCAAACAAGCAAAAATAAAAACCAAAAATCAAAACAAAGAAAATGAAAAAACCCTTAGAGTCCAGTAAATCAGACCTTTCTCCTCTTCCATTTCAGGGCCTGGCATTGGTTCTCATGCTGGAAAAAAAAAAATCTAAACATCCTGTGGTTGACAGGGCCCAGAGTATGTCCCCCTCCAGTGCCCACTGGACATGTCTACTTTTATCTGCTTCTCTCAGCTTCAGCCTCCGTGAACTCCTGGCTGTCCCTCATATGCTAAGGTATGTTCCACTGGCTGGTCCTGCTGACTACAGAAATCCACGAACTTGCTTTTTTGTTTGTTTGTTTGGGTTTGTTTGTTTGCTTTGTTGTTGTTTTGATTTGTCAAGACAGGGTTTCTCTGTGTCCTGCAACTTACCCTGTAGATCAGGCAAGCCTGTAGATCCACCTGCTTCTGCCTCCCGAAGGCTGGGGCTAGAAGTGTGTGCCACTAAGCCCCAGGCTCATACTAAGTATCTTCTAACAAGTGAGGTAACTGTGTTCATGATTAATGCCTCTCTTCTTTCTTTTCTTTTCTTTTTTTTTTCTTTTTTTCGGAGCTGGGGACCGAACCCAGGGCCTTGCGCTTGCTAGGCAAGCGCTCTACCACTGAGCTAAGTCCCCAACCCCTAATGCCTCTCTTCTAAAGGTGCCTCCATCCTTGGTCACTGTCATCTAAGAGTGTTTGGCATGTGGAAAAGTTTCCATAAAATATTTTGGGATGACTGTAATATAGCTTGGTATGAGACCTTGTGCCTATTGTGTGTGAGTCCCTGGGTTTGATCCCAGCACCCTCCCCAGAAGTGGACCCGGGAATATAGCTATTTTGTCGAGCACTTGTCTAACATACATGAGACCCTGGGTTCAATACCCAACACCTTGATAACAAAGCAAAGAATGAATGGGTGAGTCCTTTTTTTTTGGAGTGTACACATCGGCGAGGAGATGTGGGTAAAGCCAGCTGCTGGACAGCGAGGGACCAATATATTTTCCTAGTCTGTATTATCTTTTTGGTTTCACCTCTCGGGAGGAGAACTGGAAGCTTGGGTCTGCCCGGAGTTACCCAGTGAGATCTCATCTTCTGTCCCTCAACAGGGAAAGAAAGAGTAAAGGAAATATAGACGTAGGCTTTTGGGGTGGTCTAACATCAATATTTCAAATAAAATAATTTTCTCCAGAGCCTCTGCTTATGTGCACCTCTCCCATGCTAGACAAATACTCGACCACTAAGCTTCTAAGCAGAGAACATTTTTCCCTCTCAAAAGCATAAAGAAGAGCGGGGAAAACCTCAGAAGTTATTAAAAACATACAATCCTTAAGGAGACCCAAAGGACCATGGACCTATCCTCACAGAGGCGCAATCAACCTGTCCCCAGACTTGGTGGCCAGCGACAGGAATCCTCATTTTACAGTCATGGGGATACATACATGGCTCCAGAATCTAGTACAGTGCCTACATCACTTGCCCCCGTTCCTACTGGAGCCTACCTCCCTGCTCTAGCTGGGCGTGCAGAGGGGAGCTCTAGGGTGTGGGTCCTCCTTCCCACCCTGGCTCTGTGTGGGGACTACTGTCATCACATCTGGACTGAGAAGCCTTCAGCTTGGCTGATGTCTCGTTGCTGTGTTGTCCTGCATCCCTCTTTGAGTAGGAGATATAAAAAGGCTCTAAGATCTGCCCACAGGATAGCATCTTCCTTTGATTACCAGCACCCGAGTGAGCTAACCAGGCATTCCAGGCAAGACGATGTGATGTGCCCCATCTAATGGAGAAGAAACAGGTGGCCCACAGGGGACAGTCCCTTCTGACAGTCTACCTTAGGTCCCATCTACCCCTAGGTCAGCGTCCAGACGTTTCTGGTGGCCACAGGGCTCGTGGTTGAAGTCAGGCCCCTGGAACCGATGGGAATAGGACTCAGGAGCTCCCCTCTGTCTAGCTGGCACAGCTGTGCGCCAAGCAGCCACCAGCTTGAAGAAGTTCTTTCTTCAGGGCTTTCCCAAGCTGGCAGTTGCCTTTCAAGTTCAAACTGGATTTTTCTTGCTGTCCTTTCGCTGGTGGCCTATCCCAGCTCAGGGTCTTTCCTAATGAGGGTTTGGTGCCAAGGTCTGGGCAGTTCTATCCCTTTGGGTTGTAGCTGATTCAGGCCTGCGAGTTGCCGTGGGTAGCTTCCCAGTCCCACTTGGGCCAGGATATCTGACTCTGCCTCCTCGAAGTCCCTGCCTTGCCTCGGACTTAGCCATTCAGGACTATCCCAACTCCAGTGAGATTCGCTAGCCTACCTTCATTCATAGAGGTGTTGATTATCAATAAAAAAAAAAAAAAATCAGTCCTACAAGGGAAAGGATCCCTGGATTTCTGTCTTCAGCCTGACCGAGAGCTGACAGGAAGCCCAAGAGCTGGTAGATTGCGGGCCCTATCCCGAGGCTTCTGCACAGCTCAGCTACCCACAGCTCAGACCCCGTGGAGCTGCTGGGGATGCACCTCACGTTGCGTCCTTCCGCAGGCTTCTCTCTGTCCCACTTCCTGGAGCTCATTAATTCCTCCCCACCTCACCCCGTGAGAAAGCCAGGTCTGTGCTGAACTTGGCCCAGGCCCAGAACTGGGTCTGAGCACGCCACTGCTTGGTCTGACAGGCGGGAGGTGGGGTGGGGGTGGAGGGTCTTGTTCAGTTCCCACTCTCACACAGGCAAGCGAACAGGAGAACCTCCAGTCCCTCCACCCCCAACCATCGTTATTGATCCCTACCCTATTTTCAAGAAACCCGACGACTGTGGAGACCAAAAATATAGAACACAATCGGTCTGCATATAATATTTATAAAAGGCCAGCCTCCCCATCCCTGTGCCAGCCTGGCTCCTAGGGTCTTTGACTCCCAAGGGCAGGATACTCTGGGCCCCGCCTCTCTTCTCCCAGCAGTGGAATGTAAGTCATAGCTCGGGCTTGAGGTGTGGGAGTCCCAGCCTCCCCAGGACTGGTGAAGGTCCAACAGCAGGGATCTCTGGGGGTACACACCAGCCCCATCCTCAGCAGAACCTGCTGACCCCAGATATGGGTTGGGACAGTGTCTCCTACGGACGAGATGGAAGAGGAAGGGCCCCTGTATCTAAGACTTGGGGCCCCAAGTGTTGGAAAAGGAGCTGGAGACCAGGGACTGTGGGCTCCCAGCAGGACTAGGGGATGTCTTCAGACCTGGGTTCTGGCTCTGTGTGCCCCTGCAGCCTGTGTGACCTCAGGAGGTGGCTGCTAGGCCTCAGTGTACACAGCTGCTGGAGGAGGATGGAGGGTTTCGGTGGGATCTAAGGCGACAGCCCCACCCTGTTCCTAGTGCAGGAAGCCCCTGCAGCTCTGGAGCCCAGCAGGGGTGGTCCAAGGGCCTTGGCTCTTCAACAAAAACCTTCCGACGGAGAGGATATGGGTGGAGCCAAATGCCATAGTATTTACAGAGTCTTTCTCCCCTGTCTTTCTCCCCTTCCTTAGCCCCTGGCTGGGAGCAGGGGCTGGAGAGAGAGAGGGCAGGGGGTACTAGGAGGAATAAACAGAGCAAGATGGAGGTCATCCTAATGGTTTCCTCCATGTTGGCTGGTCCCAGAGACCCAGTCAGTGATGATGAAACTCAAACTCATGGTCATCAGCAAGAAGCCAACCGCAGCAAAGCAAAGGGCCTGTGGAGGATCAGAAAGGAGAGTCAGGCCTGAGATACGGACACTTCCCCTAGCTCTACCCCAGCCCCTGGGCTTCAAGGCCCCTCCTACCAGGATTTTGGGGGTGGATCTCACAGGCTCCTTCTCAGTGGGCATGATTCGGAAGTAGAAGATGGCAGGGAAGATGAAGATGAGGCACGGAGCAGATGTAGCACCTGCAAAGAGCAGAACTTAGCGGCAGCCGCTCACGCTCGCCTATCGGCCAGGGTCTGAAGTGGACTCCCAGGGAGGTCAAATATTCTTTGTTGGGGGAGAGCTCTGCCTGACTCTGAGGAGCCCACTAACCTCTCTCTCTTGCTCTCTCTCCACCAGCTACAAGGCTGATGGTGTTGGTGGGTAAAGAAAACATGCATGAATGAAGAAAAGAAAGTTACAAAGCCCTTTCCTGGGGCTGGTGAACTGGCTCAGCAGTTTCCAGAGGTCGTGAGTTCAATTCCCAGCAACCACATGGTGTCTCACAGCCATCTATAAGGGCATCTGATGCCCTCTTGTGACATTTGGATGTACATGCAGCAGAGCACTCACATACACACACACACACATACATACATACATACATACATACATACATACATACACACACACACACACACACACACATGCAAGAATACTGGTTTCCTCACACAGCTTTTTATAATTTGGATTTTGAATGCTCTCAGAGGCCCAAGTGCTTGGGGGTGTCTCTAGGTTCTGAAGTTGGTGCTGTTTGGAAGGGGGTGGGACCTTTAGGAGGCAGAGCCTTGAGGAAGATCCTTAGGCACGCATATGAGCCCCTTAAGAGGACTGTCTGTAAGGCCCTGTCTCCTCTTTCCCTTTTAGCTCTTGGCCACGGGGTAAGGAGTTTTGTTCTGCCATGCACTTCTGTCAGGATGGGCTATCTCACAACAGTCCCCAAATCAACTGGTACCAGTCAATCATGGCTGAAACCTGTAAAAGTATGAGCCAAAATAAACCTTTTTGTTTGTTTGGGAACAAGGTCTTACGTATCCCAGGACAGGCTCAAACTGTATAGCCAGGAATGACCTTGGACCCCTGCTCTTCCTGTCCCCACCTTCCCAATGCTGGGAATATCGCTGCAATCGCTTGTTTACATGTGCTGAAGTCTAACCAGATCATCATGCATGCATAGTCAGGCAAACAGTCTAACTGAGCTATGTCCTCAGTCCTTCAACCTTCTCTCTCTCTCTCGTTTTCAGTTTTTATATTTATTGCTAGGTATATGTGTGTGTGTGTGTAGCTGCATGTGTGCCATTGTGCACATGTGGCCATCAGAGGACAACCATTCAGGGCTCAGTTCTCTTCTTCCACCATGTGAGTTCTAGGGATTAAACTCAAGTTGTCAGGCTTGGTGGCAGGCACTTTTAAGCCACCTCATCAGCCTTACATTTTTTTTCTCTATAAGTTAATTGCCTCGGGTATTCTGTTATAGAGACAAAGAGCTGACTAACAGTTTCCTGAAAGACTTTTCCATCCCTTGAACAATGCATTTCAATCTGTGGACTTCAGTTTGACTCAGATTTTGAACATATGGAAGCCAATCTTTCCAAGAGAATCACAATTCTCAGCCCCCAGATCAGTAAGGCGGACTGAAGAGTAGGGTTAAGGAATCAGTTCTATGACTTGGGTCACAGAGCATCAAACTTGGAGTCTAACAGTCTTGGAGCTAAATTGGGTCTCTCCACTCATCAACTGTAGCTTTTATGTCCCTCTTATCACACTGGACTTTGGCTTCCCCATATGTAAAATGGGCTAAGACATTATGAGATCTTTTGTGGTTGTCCGAAGTGTCTTGCTATGCTGTCTGTGGTAGTTTTAAACAGGCTCAAGCGAGTCTCCTGTATCCTCTCAAGCTAAGACTACAGGTACATGGTACCATGCCCAACCCAGTGAGATCCTTTGTGGAGACTTTGGCCTGGGCATCCACACCATCATCTATTAAAAAGTACCAACTCGGGGGTTTTGAGCCTTCCAAATGGATTATAATAGTAAGGACAAGATTTCAGGCAGGAGGCCAAACTGTGTACACAGCGGGACATCTCTCACAAATGTAGGGTGTGAACTCAGGGGTCTACCAGGATCTGTAGAAGTGAAATGCTGTGTGGCTCTACTCAGCTCACACAGCAGGGTCCGATTCTCACCAATGATCCCAAATATGCCCAAGATGTTGGGGGCGAAGATAACCAGCAAGTTGATGCAAGTAAGGAGGCCGGTGGCAATAAGCACGTGCCGCAACCAGCTGAACTCCTGGTTCTGAAACAGCATCTGCTGGATGGCCCGTCGTACCTGGGGCAGGGGGAAGAACCGTCAGTCTAGTGGCCTGCGTGAGACCCTCCCTTCAGCCTGCCCAGTCACCTGCCTGCTGGCTCACCGGGAACAGAACGATCGGAACCGTAAGTGTGACCGCTATCAGCACGGCCACGCGCACACACAAGATCAGCACATCAAATGGGTCCACCTTGCTGTAGGTGTGCAGCAGCTCTGACTCCACCCCGTCTGTGGCAGGCAGGGAGGGTGGTCAGCAGGCCAGGGGGCGGTGGACCCTGACACTGTGGGGAGTGGTACTCAGACTCACCTCCACAGCTGCAGGACAGTCAGGCATTGCACACCTAGCGAGTGCCTATAGTCACTGTGGCCACCGACTAGCCCTTGCCTCCCAGCCTGGCCCCTGATCCCACCCGCGCCGATCCAGCCATACCATAGAAGGTGAGGTAGCCGAAGAGGGCAGCCAGGAAGTACATGACATACATGACAGCAATGGACAGGTTGGAGATGTGCTGCATCTTCCTCTTGGAGGGGCTGCAGACAGTAAGAGACAAGACTTAGTAGCATGCTGAGCCATACGGTGACACCCGTTTATACTGGAGGGTCCCCCCACCCCGCTCCCCAGTCTCTTTTTTTTTTCCTTTTTTTTTTTTGCCGGAGCTGGGGACCAAACCCAGGGCCTTGCACTTGCTAGGCAAGCGCTCTACCACTGAGCTAAATCCCCAACCCCCAGTCTCTTTCTTGACTCTGATTCCCACTCTTATCAACCATGGAGACCTCTGGTCCGGTGATCTGAGTCTCAGCTTATCTCCCTCCAGACAGACATCCAAGAGCACATCTGTCCTCTCCAGACCAACTCAAGGCAACCGCTGCCCCTCCCCCAGCCGCAGACACCTACTCCTTGAGCTCCGTATATATGGGCAGCACCTCAGGGTGGCAGACAAAGGCGAAGGCCATGATGGGGATGGTGTATGCCGTCTGGAGACACAGAGGATTATGTCAAGGCAGTCCTGCCCACCCGGCCCCTCCCCACTCCCCTGGCCCAGTGTGGCCTGTTGGAACCTGTGAGTTGAGTGTGAAGTAGCTTGGGGTGCAGAAGGCTTCAGCAGTGTCAGGTTCGCTCTGCAGCTGCGACTTCTCCTCCACCACCACCATGTGGCTGAAGTTACCTGTGGCATTGACCAAGTTGTGTGCCAGTGGGCAAGGCACTTGGAACTTCTTGTAGATGACCTGGGGTGGAGAAACGCGAGAGCGGCAGAGTCAGGCAGAGCTGCCAGCAACGGGACTGGGAAACCATATTCAAGATTAGAAGAGCTGTCTTCTCACTCCAGCTTCCCAAGAGACCCTGACCCCCTCCCTCTGATAAAGGACTCCCTTGGGCCACTGATCTTTCTGACCAACATGGAGGGTGGCTCACTGCGATCAAGAAGAACACCATGCAGCTGAGAGAGAAGCCACTGGAGTAGCCCAGGTAGCCTGCAAAGGAGGGAAACTGTGAGACTCCGGCCTCTCCGGTGTCCCTTGGTGTCCCCCTAAAGTGTGACCCTGCTGTCTCACCAAGCTGTCGCATTAGTGCCAGGGGCAGAATGATGATGACGGATACCAGGATCACAAGGTAGTTGCCATCCATGTACCACACCCTGTAGGAATAGACGGAATCCTGTTGTGGTTTGCCCTGGAGTTATCTGTATTTTGATGCTAATTCCACTGCCCCAAGGACTGCTGCCTAGTCACATGCTCAGGACTCAGGTGACTTCACCAGAACCTTCTCCCCATTGCATCTGTAAAATACAGGTGAGGGGCAGGTACAGGATAGAAGGAGGCCTGTCATTGGGTGAGAGGAAGGATGGGCGGGAGAGAAGTTTGAAGAAAGAGGAGGAGACTGGAAAAGGGAGAGAGACTGGAGGGAGAGGGCGAGAAGCCATGGCTGGTGACATTGAGATTCCGCTCTATGGGTTGGAGATTTAGCTCAGTGGTAGAGCGCTTGCCTAGCAAGCACAAGGCCCTGGGTTTGGTCCCCAGCTCCGAAAAAAAAAAAAAAAGAAAAAAGAAAAAAGAATAAAAAAAAAATAAAAAAACTGTTTTAAAATGAAGCATCTGACTACCCTGTCTCAAAACTGTTTCAGCATCACTCCATCCATTTCTTCTCAGATCTGTGCAGCATATAGTTCCTGAGCCTGTACACATATTCCACTTCAGAATAAAAATGTTTAAAAAAAAGGGCTGGAGAGATGGCTCAGTGGTTAAGAGCACTGACTGTTCTTCCCGAGGTCCTGAGTTCAAATCCCAGCAACCACATGGTGGCTCACAACCATCTGTAATGAGATCTGATGCCCTCCTCTTCTGGTATGTCTGAAGACAGCTACAGTGTACTCATATATAATAAATAAATAAAAATATTTTTAAAAAAAGATTCTGCTCTATGTATTTACAGGTTGTTGTTAATGTTTTTTAAGGGATGGGTGGTACCAGGCTTTGTATGTTTAGGTGGGCAATTATATCTTATCAATTGGGCCAAAGGTTTTTGTGTTGTGTTTTCTTTTATGTGACGGTTTGAGTATAGGAAAGTGTGCGGCAGCAGGAGATACTGGGCCGCTGTAGAGTTGGGATGTGATATCTAGCAGATATCTTGGGGCACTGAGGTGCTGGGTCTAGCGGGATAAGTGACATCCATACTTATTTAAATTTTTTATATTTTTACCACAACAGAATCCCTGGTCAGAAAGAAGCTCCTCAGTCTGCCATGGGGCCACCAGCTTCTCTAGTTGCACACCAGTGACCCTCATTGTGTGCCCAAATGAATATTTAACCCTAACTCCAAGTCTGCCTAAGCTTTATCTAAAATGGGCCCATGGCCACACTCCTCAGTTGGGTGAGCTGGCCTGGGACAGAGCTCGTGCAGGTCCCCTGTGACTACAGTTGCTGGTAGTGTTGTCTTAGAGGCCTGGGTCCAGTCCCCTGAAAGGACCTGGCTCAGGGAGCATCTTTATTTTCTAGGGGGGGTGGGGGTCTCAGGAACTTGCAAGTAATGTGTGCCCCCTGTGGTCTCTCTCGGCACCTGCATCTTGCATTATTCTGGCCCTTCTTTCTCCTGGAGATGAACTCGGGGCATAGATAAGGGTAAGAGGAGCAGGACTTGGGCAAATTCAAGGCCCTTCCTAGGGAAAAGCCAGTGGGACCCTAGGTGCACATCCCCAGTCCTTTCCTCTCAGCATTGTTCTCAGGCACAGCCCCTTTGCTTGTGGGCACTGTGTTGTCCACAGCAGGGGAAAGCCTCTGATCCCTTCCCCTAAATACAAAACAAGGTTGATGTTCAGCCCGTGCTAGCTAAGTAGCAGGCACCCCCACACAGGCCCTGGGTTTAATCTCTTGGTAGTGGCGGCTAGGGCGGGTGACCCCATGGTCAGGAATAGCAGGTGCTTAGAGTTAAGCCTGAGGCCCTTCTGCTCATATGCAGGGTCCTGGGTCACATGGGCCCGCTTTCGGTCTCTCCGGGCTTTCCCTGGATGCTCTGCACACAAGCAGGAACTGAATGCAGCTTTCTTTGCAGCCCTCTGCTCTCCCCAGCCGTACTTCTGCCTTGTTTCTATCAAGCTAGCTGGGTACCCATTACATCCACCCCCATTTCCCATGCTCACGGGGTTGGCTTCTCCAGATTCAGGAAGGTCTGTATGACAAGAGGCAGTTCAGACTTGATGATGTACAGATAGCTGGACATGGCTGGGAAGGAGGCAGGAGGATAGCCGCTGAGGTCAGCTGAACCAACCAACCTTCAGACCTGCCCAGTCTGCCTACTGCTGCCCCAGCACTGCCTCACCTCCAATGTTCTGAAGCGTGATGGCCAAGGCTGCTGCCAGCTTTCCTGGGGTCCCAAAGGCACGGTAGCCCAACTGCTCATAGGCACGGATGCCTGCAGACACAGGAAGTCAGGATAGCTGGGGGGCTTGGCCCTCGTCACCTCAGCCCCACCCCTTTGCAAGCCTACAAACAGCTCACCCACAATCCCAGAAGACTTGAGGAGCAGGTGAATGGAGTAGCTAGACAACAGGGCAACCGCCGTAAGCAGGAACCTAGGGGACACGGAGGAAAAAAGGCCACCGGGTTGGCAAACAAGGAGTGATGGGCTAGAGGAGGCTAGGAGGGAGGGGTCTGTGACATAAATGTCTGAACTCCCCCGACGGAGAGGGTGCAAGTCAAGAGACATTGTGAACGCTACTCTCTTTGACCCAGGGTGCAGTACGACCCGGGTCGGGGCACTCTGGGTCAAGAGTGTCCTGTGCCTGTCCTCTAAGCACCTCTTCTTCTTGAGTCTTTGGGACAAATATGTTTTCCAGTCAGGCTTCAGGGCAGAGCCACCAAATCAAGGCCTCGTGTGGCCACACAAGGGCTGGCCACACGGGTTCAGCCATCGAGTGTAAACGTAGTAGAACAGAGTCAGGCCTGTAAGCCTGGGCTTGTGGGTTTGAAGAACAGTGAGGTATTTTTGCCTGGCTGTGGGTGTTTTTGCAGCGGTGGACTGGGTGCAGGGAAAGAAGTGCCCACCCACTGGAAAGTGAGCTGGAAGGTCCTGGAAGGTCCTGGTCAGCAGCTATTTAGGGCTGTTTTCAGAAGCACTCACAGGAAGAGGATGATGCCCGTATTGGCCATGGCATAGGCGAGCCCCAGGATGCCACTGCCCATGATGGCGTTGCTGAGATTGAACACCGACATCCCAAACGATGTCTTCCCCTCGAACTGCAGGCACCAAAGCGGGATGGAGAGAAGTGGGGAGTTAGCGGAAGCGGGGTGCACTGTGGTATTCTTCCTTGTTGCCTCCCAGCCTACCATGGCATTCCCCAGAGCACCTCAGCACCAGAGGCCAGTTTCCCCACAGCCCCCCAATTCCCTCAGGCTGCCCGGCTCACATCGGTGAAGTGTGGCTCCTTGCTGGAGCTTTGCTGAAGGAAGCCCTTGCCCTCTCCACAGTGTTGGGCGTCTTCAGCCCTGTAAGAGGAAGCCAGAGCATGGGACTCAGTCCCAGCCCTGTGTCTTGTCCCTCTGCCCAGGGATGCTCTGAGCCACCACCAGCTCCCTTTTCTGCTTACCTCTGGGTGTCTGCCGTGGGCATGCCCACTGGTAGAAGCCCCTCCAGGTGTTTGCCATTGGGCACCAGCTCCACCATCTCTGTCTGTCGGGGTATCTCCATGGCTCTGAAACCACCCCAGAGCACCGCTCTCACACAAACACCGTCAGGTATCTGTGGATCAATCAGTTCTTCTGGTTATCCTTGGGGTCACGGTCTGGTCTCCCACATGAAGCCAATGGCCGTAATACATCTCTGAGATGTCACTTGGGACTGACGGGCGCATGAAAGCTCACCGAGACCTGCCACTTCCCCAGGCCTTTGGGGTGTGGAGCAGAACTTGAACACCTGAGCTCCTAGGACATCCTGATGGGACAATAAGTCCCCTACATCGACTAGTCCAAGCAAGCTGCAGGGGCCTCAGTTTCTCTACCTGTGAAGTGAGGGTCATTTGGCTGATCTGAGCCGATACCTGAATGGCACCAGAAGCCCTGAATGCTAAGCCCTAGGTTCTGACCCCACTTGGCATGTGCGCCTTGGACTGAATCCCCTTCCTCACAGTAGTCCTGGGACACAGTTTCCTGAACTGGTCCTGTGTGCCAGGGGCCTCCTGGCCAACCTAGAATGGCACTACCCGACGGCTGGAGGCCTTGGGAGAGGGTGAGGGGTGTGGGCTCTGTTCCCAGCTGCCCGGCGGGCTCTGTTGGCAGTCAGAACAAAGGGCTCTCTGTGGGCTGAGTGCTGGCGCTGTGGACAGCAGGCGCAGAGGGTGCCCCCTCCAGAGCCAGGAGGCCTGAGGCAGTGCTGGGGCTGGACACCTGGGCTCATCCAGCCCGGCTGTGGTGAAAGGCCCTCAGGGGCCCTTCCAGGAAATGGATGCCCCAGGGCACACAGTTCATGGGCCACTTGCTCTTCATGCTCCTCACAGCCCTGCTTTCCTTCTAACATCTCCTCTCTTGCCAGGGAGCCCCTAATCCACGGGGCCTGCCATCCAAGCCACTCTCTGAACAGAGTTCTCATGTCCCTGGACCAGGAGTTGCTCAGGGCTTGGCCGGCTGAGGAGAAGCCCATGTCACTGCTGGGTGCCCCTTCTCTCTCTGGGCTTGGCCAGGCTGAACTGCAGATGATCCAGCTTCCTTGCCCCGCAGCGAGCACTGCCCAGACAACTCACTGGCTCCCCTCCCGTCCCTGGGGCCAGGGGTTACCTACCGTGCCCAGATGTCTGGGCAAACTGAACCCAGGCTCTGTCAGGACATCCTAAAAGGCTAAAGTGGCAAGGAGGGGCACTGAGCCAGACGGGAGACCAGAAAGGGCTGTCTCTGCAAGGCAGGAACGCCAGAGGCTGCACCTGAAGCAAACGGAGTACCCCAAATGCAGCTCTGAATCCATTCCCCCTACTCTGGCTCCCAATGGACCTTCTATGAAGTGGGATGCTCCACGGAGCTCAAATAAACACCCAGGATTGATCCTCAATCCTACAGGGAGCCAGGCTCAGCCTTAGGTCCCCACACCATGTAGACATCTCTCCCGACACCCACCAGAGAGCACCCTCACCCACTGCCCTAGCCCAGAGCTCAGACCTCGAATACCTTAGCTCTGGGAACTCCACGCCCAGCACCATTACCTATGTCTGTCTCCCTGGTTGTCAGTTCTGAGTCCTTTATCACCCCAGCCTACCTACCCAGGACCCTGGCCATGTGGACCTGTCCTCTAGGGTTCTCTCTTGTAGATCACCCATCATCCCTAGGCTGTCCTCATGCTGCCCTTCTATGCTACCTTGCCAGGATCTCACCTAGGTGTAAGGTACCACTGCCAGGTCTCCAAAGCCCCCTGACACTCAGTAGGTTGCCCTTGCTCGGTCCCCACCCTGGGCAAGCTGGGACAAGCCCTCGGTGTGTGCTGAGTCAGCAGTCTAGACCAAGCAACTGTTTCTGTCATAATGACAGAGGCCCCCAAGGGCTTGCCTGGGCTGGTGTGTGCAGGGCTTCATTCTATTCTGGCATCGGGATATGGAGCAGCCTAGCACTGCATCCAGGGAGACTAAGTCTGTGGAATGGCTATGGGAGGTGCCTAAGGTTCTGGCTCTAGGTTCCCTGTCCCCTTTCAGGATGTGGGCTAAAGCCTTTGAGTCCTGATGGCTATTATTCATAACCAGTCATTGCCGGGCCTCAGGCTGCCCTGAGATCCCAGGAAGGATGCAGAATCTTTGTCCTTAAATGACCTCCAATCGGGTAGAAGTGATGTCCTTCCATGTTCCACTACAACCAACCCCAACCGCCAACATTTTACATCTTCTGCTGCAACTGGATGTGAGGCAATTCTTCTGGGGCTTTAAAAAAGAGAGGGGAGTTAGGGATATAATTAAGTGGTAGAGTCCTTGGCATGCAAAAGACCAAAGGTTCCATCCCTAAAAGTCCAGTGCAAAAAAAAAAAAAAAGTTAGGGGAGAGAGATATCAAGAAAGGCTTCCTGGAAGAGGCAGTGTACTCAGAAGCTCCAAAGTATGAAGCAAGGAAGAGAGGCTTAAGCAGGGAGCACATAGGCTCTGAGGTGTGGTACCAGCAGGCGGTGAGGGGAGAGGGAAGAGTCTGTGAGCATAGGCAAACCTTCCAGAGCCATAGAGGCTAAGTCAAGGTCTGTACCTCAGCGTAGGCAGGTTTCAGGACCAGAGCTGCAGAGTGGAGATTGGCTTTTATCCTATAAGGGGGATCTCAAATACTTCCTAAGGCTGCCAGCCCGTCTCACGGCTCCTACCTTAAGCCTGCTGTCTCCAATGGTGGTGAGAACCCACACTAGCCCCCAGCCAGGATCAGCCTCACAACGCAGAGACCCTCAACCAGGACCTTGTTGCCCCCTGATATCTAAGGGTCCTGGGAGGCTAGACCAAAGCCAAAGACAGAATGAGGGAGCTCTTGTGAGGCTTCACCTCCAAGGGCTGGTCAGAGGACTCCAAAGAATGGTCAAGCCTTAGGATAGGGAGATCGCTGAGCCCTCGGCCAGGCCACCAGAATGGTATCAGTCAGAGCAGTATGGGCAGTTAGCTGAGGGCCTGGTCCAGCACACCACTTGGAGGCTTGTTTGCTCTGCTGGGAGATGGGAGGGAGGAGCATCAGGAGGACGGTGCATCAAGTAATGCCTGCCTGCCCACGCAGGCATCACAGAGTGAGAATTTATCAGGCACACCTCGGCAGGTGTTGACTTTGGCTAATTAAAGACTTCTAGGCCCAGGAATCCAGGCCAGGATGGGCTGGTTGCTTGCATCAGCCACTATGGGAACCACAGCGTTCTCTCCCATCCGAGTCCCTAGGCTCCATTTTTCTCCTCAGTTCTCAGGGACCTAAGTGGGTTTGCAGGTGTGGGCTGGCTACAGGGTGGACAGTACTTCTCCCAGTCCTGCAAACATATGTTCTGATGGGGGTGTGGATGTCATATGAACTTCACTTCTTTTTTTTTTTTTTTTTTGGAGCTGGGGACCGAACCCAGGGCCTTGTGCTTGCTAGGCAAGTGCTCTACCACTGAGCTAAATCCCCAACCCCATGAACTTCACTTCTATAGCTCAGCCTTCCTACGTCTTGGTAGCCTTGACCTTAGCCCAAGGAAGACCTGGTAAGAAGCAAGTTGCTTGGGGTGAAAGGTCACAGAGCCTCCTAGTAGGGGCTTCATGGTAGAGAAACTGCTATTCCAGTTTAGCCATTATGTCAGATTATCTCTAGAGACCTGCTTCTCCAGGTTTAAAGAGGGGACTCCATTTTGGGAGTAAATGTGCATTACTGGGGAATTAGTACATGGCTGACATGTTTGAATTGTAGGTCCCTAACACACCGCCACAGGGACTGCTGGGAGCCGCTGCTATAGGAGACTGAGCTCCAGGGCAGGTAGACTGATAGAGCAGTCAGTCATGCCTCCTTCCTCCCCCAGGCCGCAGCTTCATACTTTGGTGATAGAAGACCCCAGCCTGTACTTAACCACTACCTCATTGCTGACACAATAGAACAGGAGGATGAGACATGTGGCCAGTGTGTGGCCGGCACAGCTGTCATGAAGAGGTGTGTGTGTGCAAGAGCAGGCAAAGTCAGGGAAAAGGTGACAGTCTGGAACACTGACACCCTAGCCACTCCATGCCTCAGCTCCTTGGCCCCAGGATCTGTGTAGCTTGTGCCTGTGTTCTGGCTATCCGGAAGCATCTAGGAGGATCTAAGAAGCCCAGCTGGGGCCGGAAGGTAGACTTTCCTGTGACAGGGTACATTTCCTAGACAAGGCAGATGCTTACAAGCCACCTTGGCCTCATCTCCCACCGAGACCTGGACTCTTGCAGCTCAGTCTCTAAGGGAGACTGTTGCCAGCACCTCTCAGTCCAAGCTGTCCAGAGCCAGCAGCAGCCCCCTCCCCCAACCCCATTGCCAGCTTGTTCAGAGGGATGTGTAGCCAGAAGTCCTGCTGAGGCAAAGGACAGAACATCACGTGACTGTGGCCCCCAAGAGGCAGGGGAGACCCCACGCCAGCCAGTCCATCTTCCTCCGGGCTGACCCGGAATCCCCTGGAGGTGGCCAAATATTTGGACAGCCGGGCTTCTGGCCTCAAGGAAAACTGGAACACAGGCCTGGGGCAGTTTGGGACTCATTGTAGACCCTGATGGGGGGCTAAAGTAAGGTCAGCTTGGAGGAGGGGAGACATCCAAGGTCAGGAGGATTGAGGCATAGAGGAAAGATCTGAGGGGAGAGAATGCAAAAGAAAACACACATTTCACACATGCGCCCATGCATACTGATCTAGACAGACAACCAGCCAGACAGATAGGGGCCCAGGGAGCTAGAGAAACATGGGTGGATATACAGGGTCACGGATAAAAGAAAACAGAAATAATCAAAAATCATACATAAGTAGATGGTTTGCTATTCAGCCAGGGAGATAGAGACAATGAGAGAAGTTAAGAAGATGGTGTGCCAAGAAATGGCCAGCAAAAGACAGAGCTCCACAAGGGTAGTGGCACAAACCTTAAACCCTAGCCCTTGGGAGGCAGAGACAGGGGGATATCTATGAGTTAGGGACCAGCCTGATCTATATAGCAAGTTCCAGCGCAGCCAAAGCTCTGTCTTAAAAAACCACAGAAACAGAGCTGGGCCAGCGGTGACACACACCTTTAATGCCAGCACTTGGGAGACAAAAGCAGGTGGATCTCTGTGAGTTCAAGGCCAGCCTAGTCTGCCAAGAAGTTCCAGGACAGACAGGATTCAGAGAAACCCTGTTTTGAAATAACAAAAAAACAAAAAACAACAACAAAAAAAACCCCACACAAAACCAAAGCAAACAATCAAACAACCCCTGCTCCAACAAAGACAGAGTCCTAGAAGGAGCAAGAAAGGAGAGGGCGCCAACATGGCCATGTGTAGGGTATGAGGCAGGTGTGTGTCAGGTTCTGTAGGTATCATGGAGTGTCTAGGCAGAACCCAGGAAGGACTCCACAAGGCCACCACTGCATCTTCAGGTCTCCATAAGTTCAAGTTATAGCCAGCCAACCAGATGCCATGTCACATCCAGTGGAGCCAAGTCCAGGAAGGTCACAAGGCCAGGATCTACTAGAAAGCTCAGAGACCTCAAGGCTGGTTCCTGAGACTTTATTTACCTGAACAAAGGAAAAGACTAGCAGAAGCGGTGGTCAGCTGAAGTGACTCCTATTGTCAGTGGTCATACACAGGTGCAGACGTGCTGGCTGAGAGGCTGTGTACAGGACGTGGCCCGCAGAGCGGAAATTCAAAGCCAAGCAACCGTGGGCCACTGGCAGGAAAGCCCCTCCTGCCCCAGCAGCTGGTCCTTCCCGTTGGCCCCCAGAAAAGCTGCTTGGTCCTTTAGAGCTCCCACCCTATCCTCCTGTGTCTGTCTGTCTTCCCACACAAAGTCAAAGGCCCAACTCTTCAGTATGCTTCCACCCATCACATTGTGAGTAAGACACATAGTAGGTACTCAATAAACATTACTGAGTGAATGGAATGGATTCAAAGCCCTCTCTATAAGTTCTCAGTTTAACTTTCCTACTCTGTGAGACCCGGTCCCTGGTGATGTCTACAATAGAACTCTTCCCACAGGGCCCCTTCCTACAACAGCGCTCGCGCGCGCGCACACACACACACCACATTCCAGCCTGCTGTGCACACAAATGCCTACACGGCATTTAGTCCCTAGCAAGCACTACCATGCAAACACGCTTTGCCCTCACTCTTTGTGCTTCCACTCACACCCAGTGCAGACTCCCAGGGTGTGTTTCAGACAGATCTTTTCCTGGTCCAGTCTGGAGTTCATGATCTACCTGCCTTCGTTGGGGCTGCTTCCCCATTTGCCAGGGCTCCAAGGACCATGATACAAGTACAGGACTAAGCAACTCTTTCGGCCTGGCTTTCTGGAGCCTTGGGCTGTGGGATACAGCAAGCCTGGGGTAAGAATCCACACTCAACAGGATGGCTCGAGAGTCAGTGAGGAGGTGGGCTCCCCAGACTCAGGCAGAACGAAGCTCTGAGACATACCGTTCTCATCTTTCCTAGAGACACGGTCCGTGCTCAAGCTCAAGAAATCAGAGATTACCATTCCTGATTCAGCTATCCCAGCCTCTCCCTAACGTGCCAGGCATGGCCCTATGCACTCCTGATCCCTCCCATGATGGGGCTTCCCAGGTTTCCACAGCTGTGCAGATGTTCGCTATTTCTAAATCGAACTATCCTTGGATTTATCCAGCTTTCTAACACACAACGAGCGCTCTAAGGGCCTGGGTTCTCTTCAGGAAAATAAGCCCCCATCCCAGACTGTGTGCCAGGGGACAAAATAATGGCGGGACATGGAGAAAGCAAAATGGGTAAGAACAGGACTTGGGGACTAAAGGAAGGGTGCCTTGGAGATGTCCTCCACCCTCAGGGTGCAAGAGCCTTTGATGTAGGCCCCCTCCCTCTGCAAACAGGAGAAGGAAGACCTGCATGCAGGTCTCAGGCCACGTGGCGAGGGGGAGCTGGGCTTGGGGCGCAATTCTCACGTGCCCATCCTTGGCCCCCTTCTCTAGTGTAAACAAACGGCACACATTCGCTGTAGCCAATAGAAGGGGCCAGTCCAACAGGGGCGGGTTCGTGAAAACTGAATCCTGGGCCCTGGCTAGTACTCACACCTCGGCCAGCCAGGTCCACAGGTGGACAGGAGCGACCATTGCACCCCGCCCTCAGGCCAAAGAGCCATAAGAGCCACAAGCAGTGCCCGCTGGCCTCACTGCAAATGGCACTGGTTCTGGGGCCAGCATGTACCCCGCGGCCCCTCAGGCGTCCCGGCCCGATCTGCCCTCAAACTGCCCAGAGAGCGGGATAAATATACCCGGACTGCCGGCGTGCCAGCCGGCAGATCTGCCTCTCAGGCGCCCGTCGGGGCAGCGCTCCAGAGTCTACTCCCGGCCGTTCTTTAGCTGGTGCCCGCGGGTCCTGACTCGGGAAGTCGGTCCACTGAGCCTCAAACTAGGCGTCTTGTGGATCTAACCCCGGGCTGCTGTCCCCTTCTGTCCTGCTTAGCTCTTCTAAGAAGCGGAATCAACGAAGTGCCCCTCCCGGCACTCTGGCGCAAGCTTGGAGCTGGGTGCCTACCGGCAGGCTCACAAACCTATGCTCTGGAGCTCGCAAGATTCTGACTCTCGGAAAGCTGGGACGCCTGCCCAGGTCTCGGGGTACAAGGAAAGCTGCCCAGAGCCCACTCTGGACTGGGGGAGTTATAGTGGGTTCGGCCCGCCCAGCACCCCTGGGCTGGTGGCTCTATATCCCCGGCCGTACCTGGCCTCGTGGTGGGCACGTTCAGCACTCCGTTCCAGAGGGTGAGATCTGCTCTGCTCCAGGCTGAGCGCAGGGCTGCAGCAGCAACTGCAGCGGCAGGGGATGAAGGGTTCCCGGCCCCGCCCCTGGCCCGCCCCCGACCCGCCAATCCCAGGCTGCCCGAGGAAGGAGGGGCTGGTCTGGGGAGGAGCGGGGCCCTGGCCGGTTTGTCTCAAAGGGGCAGTCGGTGCCCTTGGTGCCCTCGGTGCCCTCGGAGCCTATAAGTATAAAAGCCTGACTGGGGTCGCTTGAGCCTTGAAGGATGGTCAAAGCAGATATCTTTGTGAGGACTGCGGCTGCCCTGAACCCCTGAAACACTCTGCCTACATTTCTCTAACACAACCCCCACCCCCGCCAACCCCCGGCCGCCTCCCCAAGAGAGAGATCTTCAACCAACAGGAATAGGAATACCGATAGGCTTAAAACTTCAGCGAGGGGCTTGGAATGGATGGTTTTCAGACTTACGCCTTTTCTACCTTGCCTGGGCCGCCTTTGCTTGTCAGTGGTGGGAGAGGGGCTATCTGAATCAGTTTTTTCTTCACCCGAGATAGTATCCTTGAGGCTGAAGCAGATATGGGCTGGGACAGCAAAAACAAGGGGAGAGCACATTGCCTCTTTTCAAGCCCTACCCTATGCCCTCCACTCTAGGAGTGAGTGACTGCCGTCAGCCTGCTCATCAGAAATGGGGAGAGGGAGGCAGGACTTGTGAGGAAGAGACTTTTGGAGGAGGGGGCTCATTCTTGGCAGGCAGGCAGTGCTACCTCTACCTGCTTCCCACCTAGGGCTCCTGTGCTCAGAGGCAGGTGGTCCGGTAGGAAGGTAGGGGAGGTGTTGACCTTTCAGGCTATAGGGGCTGGAGACGACTCTCAGGACAGCTGTGCCCCTTGTTTCTCAGCCACTGGCTCTGATCCGTTGAATTCCATGGCCTCTGCTGTTCTCCACCAAGCTGGACTTCTCTGTCATATCTACCTCCTGATGTCATATCTACTTCCGGATGCTGTGAAGCCTTCAGAGGCCAGGTCTCAGCCCTTCCCTGCCCCGGGCTGGGAGTCAGGACTCCTCAAATCTAGAAGTCCTGGATTCCCTTCCTGCTGACTCACAGCACCACCACAGCCAAGCCCAAGCGTGCCTCAGTTTCCCTCTGTATCAGAAAGAAATATCTGACTTGCCCTCTGGCCAGAGAGAAGCAGGGTAAAGAGAAAGCTATAAGCCATGAACAGACTAGATGCCGCCTAGGAGGGCCAGGGAGCTGAGGGAACTGCGGGAAACGGCCCTGGGGTGGTGACAGCTCCAGGAACTCAGGCCATCCAACCTACCTTTCCGGTAGCTAGATGACAGGAAGGAAAGATTTGCATCCTTAGCCGAGGTTGACATAATTGCCAGACCAGAGCTTACTTACCACGTTGTGAAGGGCCATTAGACTCCCAACCTCGGGGAAAAAAGCATGAGAAAGTGGGTAGGGTGGCACATGCCTGCAATCCCAGCACCTCGGAGCGGGGAGGAAGAAATGGCTGAGACAGATTCACCTTGGATACTCAAAGGAGATATTTGTCAAGGGGTAGTGGCACCCACAAGCAGTTCCTGAGGGTCCTAAGTATGCTCAAGGTCACTCAGCATGTGCACATTGGAGTCCTTGGTCCAAACTGAACAGGCAGAGACTGGCTGGGCTGGGCTGCTGTGGGAGGACTGGAGACTAATGTGATGAGGGGGTCCCTGGGTAAGGCCAATCATGTTTAAGCTGGGGGAAGGGCCAGTGTTTGTTGTTGCTAGGCCTGGAACCCTGCCAGGGTAAACAGAGCTCTGAGGCCTTCCTCACCACCTGCGGAATCTCCCAGCCCAGTCTATGTTAGCTGCACAGCCAGGATAGAGCAGCCAGGCACCTTCTTCCAGAGCTCTGAGAAAATGCCTGTCCTTGTATCCCACCGCCATATTGGGGTAACTTTCTCAGGAAAGGCAAAGCTTTATTATCTGTGGCATTAGGCCAGCCCTTGCCTGTATTCCCTGGTTTCCACATTTCCGACACAGGCCTAAAAGACTGCCAGCCATGTGGGATAGAACCTAGAATCCTAGGATCTTACAGAGTCTCCTTAGATCGTATTAGCTCCGCCCCCTTGCCTCTTCCTTAGCCCTTACCTGGCCAACCTCCAATGAGGCCAGGCCCTTCTCACCGTACCATGCTACCCATTTCTTCCAGACCCTCTGGAACATTGATGCCCCATCTTCGCTTCTAACCTAGGCCATCTTGGATCCACACATTCTGGGGGCATCTGCAGGCTCCTCCCTTACACACACACCCCAACCTGTTGCTGGTCAGCCCACTCCTGACACGGCCTGGCTGACCACACTCGGTCCTTCCATTTTTAAGAACATGCCAAATGTCATGCTTCTGTGCCTCTGCCCTTGCTTCACCGGCCTCAGATCCTCACAGTCCTAAGTCCTTGGCAACCTCCGATTTGTCCTTTAGCACTCAAAGGTACCCAAATCACCAAAGAACCAGCTCTTCTAGGCCTTGCAGTGGCTGTCCAATCAACACCCCCCCCCCCAACGCACTCAGTTCTAGCGTCAGCATCTTCATGCGCTCTGCGTGGGACACGTAGATGACAAATGTCTTTCGGAATCAGTGCATGAATGAATGACATCGCAGTGGAGGAGGAGCCTGAGGACCAGACTCAGCCGAGGGGATGGAAGCAACAAGTCGGGGCTGGACAAGAGCTCTCTAGGGAGAGCCCTGTACACTGTATGATTGGCACTCGTAGGTTCCAGGCTATGTATAAGGGTGAGATACTTGTTAAGGAAACAAATTGGGGACTTAAAAGGGTTCACAGAAGAGGGGAATCTCGCTTCACACTCCAGAGGGGAAGACCCAGAGCTGTGCTCCTGACTACACTCGTTCGTTGTTCAGTGTTTAGGAGGCTCTCTCCGGGCATAATCAGAGTTGAATGTCACACCACAGAATGCACAAGTCCCCTGATCTAGTCTTCCCCAGCTTGGGCCCCTAGAGCTGGTAGCTTCCAGGCCAAGGCCTGCTTCTGCAGGTCTGGTATGCCTGCCCTCTCTCTCCCCTGAGATCTGGCCCCTAGCTTCTCTGGCCACTGAAGCAGTTTAATGAGCCCAGGTCACATGGACCGTGCTGCTGCCCATGGGCGGGTTCCCAGTGGTCATCCAGCCAGGCTTGACGTCAGTGGCATTAACCATCCACTTGTCTAATCTCTGGTCAGTGGCCGGGCCAGGCGAGACCTGTGAGAGCCAGAGTGAAAGATCATGAGGGCCCTCAGGGACACTCTGAGGTTGTAGGACAGACAGGATGGCTGGAGGGCACATAGTAAATACCTCCACTACATGACAAATATGACCGTGGTGTTCTGTCCAATCCTCTGCCCTGGACTATGTATCAGCCACCAGGCACTAACTGAGCTGATTCCTCACCGTGTGTTTACACTGCGGCGGTAAGTGGGGCTAAGGATTTCTGCCTAGAAGACTTCCCTCACACACAGTGCAGCTTAAGGCCAGGCATGGTTACCATCACAGAAGACTCAGAAATATTATTCTTCTGTCCCAGACACTGTACTTCAGGACCATCCTTGGTGGGTGGAGTCCAGCTCACGTATAGATTTGAAGTTCTTCTCTCCTCCTTACTCAAGAGCTCTCCGAAAACAGGGCAGCTAATGAGGGAGATACCATTAGTCTGCCCCTCCTCCCTTTTTGGCTTGAGGTAGGGTTTCTCTGTGTAGCCCTGGCTGTCCTGGAACTCACTCTGTAGACCAGGTTGATTTCAAATTCACAGAGACCCTCCAGCCTCTCCCTAATCCTGGATTAAAGGTAGGATATATATACATATATATCTTTCTAATTTTCTTAAAAATTTTTACTAAATTTGTACATTTGTTGGGCAGTGGTGACACAGACCTTTATTTTTTTTTTTCTTTTTTTTTCAGAGCTGGGGACCGAACCCAGGGCCTTGCACTTGCTAGGCAAGCGCTCTACCACTGAGCCAAATCCCCAACCCCGACACAGACCTTTAATCCCAGCACTCAGGAGTTTGAGGTCAGCCTGGTTTACTAAAAACAAAAAAATCACACTCAGTCCCTCTCCTCTCCCTACACCCTTTTCTCTTCCTCTCTCTCTCTCTCTCTCTCTCTCTCTCTCTCTCTTTTCTTTTCTTTTCTTTTCTTTTTTTTCAGAGCTGGGGACCGAACCCAGGGCCTTGCTCTTGCTAGGCAAGCGCTCTACCACTGAGCTAAATCCCAACCCCTTTCTCTCTCTTTTTGAAACAGGGCCTCACTGTATAGAACTCTGTATATAGACCAGGATGACCTTTGACTCAGAGAACTCTCTCTGTACCATCATGCCTGCCTTTCTCTGTTTCCTTCAAAAGAGTTTGCACTTGCGCTTAGTAGAAAACCCAGGTTGCTTTCTAAACCATCACTGCTTTGTTCTTGTTTAGATCTTTTTTTCTCACGAATTAATTTATTTACTCACTTTATGTCCTGATCACACCCTATCTCCATCCCTCCTTTCCTCCCAGTCCCACCCTTACACCTCCTCCACCCCACCCTTCATCGGTACCAACCCACCCTGGCACAGCAGAACTGAGCCCTTTCTCTCCCCGTGAGGCCTGACCAGTCAGTCCAGCTAGGGCAAAGGGATCCAAAGACAGGCAACAGAGTTCGAGATAGCCCCTGTTCCAGTTGTTAGGGGACCCACATGAAGACCAAGCTACACGTCTCTTATACATGTTCAGGAGCCTGGGTCCAGCCCATGCATGCTCTTTGGTTGGTGGTTCATTTCTGTGAGCATGGGCCCAGGTAAATTGATCCTGTAGGTCTTCCTGTGATATCCTTGATGTTTTGATCTTTTTGTGAAGACAGAGTTTCACATGCTTCACGCTCCCTATGAATCTGAGGTGGTCCTGAACCCTGATCCTCCCAAACTGAATACCGAGGCATGCACTACTATATACTCTGCTAGAATATGTGTGTTTGTTCTTTTTTTTTTTTTTTTTTTTTTTCTTTTTTTTCGGAGCTGGGGACCGAACCCAGGGCCTTGCGCTTGCTAGGCAAGCGCTCTACCACTGAGCTAAATCCCCAACCCCCTGAGCTAAATCCCCAACCCCGTGTTTGTTCTTTAAGTATGTGAGTGTGTGCACACACACCTGCCTAGCACCCGTGTTTCCCCGGGGACTTAATCCAGAACCTTACACGAACATACCGTGGATTAACCATGTGTACCACCACATTCAGAGTTTAAAAAAATTTAATGACTTTTCCTGAAGTATATCTCATGAATATCACTGCTTTTTTTTATTTGCCACTAAAACAGGGCAAATAAAATTATGTTTTGCATAGAAATAAAATTCTTAAGATTCAAGGAATGCGTGTGTGTGTGTGTGTGTGTGTGTGTGTGCGCGTGTTTGCGTGCATGTGTGCGTGTGTGTGCGTGCCTGTGTGTGTGCGTGCCTGTGTGTGTGCGTGCCTGTGTGTGTGTTGGGGGGCAGACAGTGACAGAGTACTTGCCCAGCATGTGTGCCAGGTATGACTGAGGCGAGGAGAACAAAACAAAGCAGTGACATTTGGGCTATGGCTGTAGCTCAGCGAGCACGGACACGTTGTCTCGTAGTGAGGCAGTAGGTTCAATCCCGACCACTGACAGAAATGACTGTTAGATGACTAGTTTTTTGAGTTTCATTTATTTGATTGAATTTTTTTTTAAGATTTATTTATTTATTTATTATGTATAAGTACACTGTTGCTGTCTTCAGACACACCAGAAAAGACATCAGATCTCATTACAGATGGTTGTGAGCCACCATGTGGTTACTGGGATTTGAACTCAGGACCTCTGGAAGAGCAGTCAGTGCTCTTAACCACTGAGCCATCTCCCCAGCCCCTTGATTGAATTTTTTGTTTTTGTTTTTGAAATAAATTCTCAACTGTAATCCAGGCTGGCCTGGAACTCACTATGTAGAGCTGGCTGACCTTCTTGGCTCTCCTTTTTAAAAAAAGATTTATTTATTTATTTCATGTATGCGGGTACACTGTCACTGTCCTTAGACACACCAGAAGGGGGCATCGGATCCCATTACAAATGGTCGTGAGCCGCCGTGTGGTTGCTGGGAATTGAACTCAGGACCTCTGGAAGAGCAGTCAGTGCTCTTAACCACTGAGTCATCTCTCCAGTCCCCACCCCTCCCCCAACCCTCTTCTTTTAAAGTGATGTGAGCCCCTGTCCCTGACATCAATATTAAAAATTTAAAAGCTATTTTACTGTTCATACACACAGATATACACATCTCAAAAAGAAAGCAGTGGCTGAGAATTTTCTAGCATGGACAAAATCCTGGCTCTAATCCCAAGGCCAAGAGCAAAATGGGGGTGTTATGCAAGAGGAGCCAGGCATGGTGGTTTGTGGGTTCCTAGCACTTAATAGGTGGAGTCAGAGTTGCTAGTTCTAAGTCAGCCTAGGCTACACAGTACAACAAGGCTGAAAAGCAAAAGAAGTCAGGTGCCGTGGCAAGGCCTGCAGAACCTGAAAATTAGGCTGGCAAGATGGATCAGGGGTAAAGGGTTTTTTTTTTTTTTTTTTTTGGTTCTTTTTTTCGGAGCTGGGGACCGAACCCAGGGCCTTGCGCTTCCTAGGTAAGCGCTCTACCACTGAGCTAAATCCCCAGCAGGGGTAAAGGGTTTTAATGTTAAGCCCTAATCGCTTGGCAATGGCTTGGTAAAGGGGAGAGAACAGTTCCCGCTCAGTTGGCTGACTCCACATGTGCACTGAGGTGTGTGCGTCCCCCTCCCCTTCCACACACACACAAAATAAATAAATAAATGTAATAAAAAATTAGGAACAGGGTCTGCCAGTGATGGCACACGCCTTTAATCCCAGCGCTTGAGGAGCAGAGGCAGGTGGATCTCTGGGAGTTTGAGGCCAGTCTGGTTCACATAGTGAGTTCCAGGATAGCCGGAGCTAAGAGAACAGTGGCTCAAGAAACCAAACCGGGGTTGGGGATTTAGCTCAGCAGTAGAGCGCTTGCCTAGAGAGCGCAAGGCCCTGGGTTCAGTCCCCAGCTCCGAAAAAAAGAAAAGAAAAAAAAAAAAAAAAAGAAGAAGAAGAAGAAACCAAACCAAACCAGAACAAAACAAAACGCATCCGAATATTATTCAGCGATAAGAAAGAGGGGAATTGGGGTTGGGGATTTAGCTCAGTGGTAGAGGGCTTGCAAGCGCAAGGCCCTGGGTTCGGTCCTCAGCTCCAAAGAAAAAGAAAAAGAAAGAGGGGAACTCGGACACAGGCTACTGTATGGCTAAACATCAGTATTACCTCAGTGAAGCAAACATCTCACACACAGACAGACATGTTGTCTGATCCTGTTTGTGTGAGACAAGACTGCTGATTGCCAGGGGCTTGAGGTGGGAGTTACTGTCTAAAAGATAAAAATGTTCAGATGTGTAGGATGGGAAAGGTTCTAGTGAGAGATGGTAATGATGTCTGAACGACACTATGAACGTATTCAGGGTCACCAACACGCACATTTAAAGAGAGAGGCCAGGCTGTGGTTGGTGGCTCAGGCCTTTAGCCACAGGACTCAGGAGGCAGAAGCAAGGGGATCTCTGAGTTCGAGGCCAGCCTGGTCTACAGAGTGAGTTCTGGGACAGCCAGGGCTACACAGAGAGACCCTGTCTTAGAAAACAAAATAAGTAAAACAGTTAAGATGAAGTTGTGGAGAGGGATAAGAGCGTTTGCTGCACATGCCTGTGGACCTGAGCTGGGACCTGTAGGAGAAGATGTAGCAGCTCACATCTGTAGCCTCGGAGTGCTTCTGTAGCAAGGAGGGAGGCACAATGGCCGGGAAGCTCATGGAGTACTCGGCTTGCCACGAATGAGAGACTCTGCCTCAAAAACAAGGTGGGAGGGCTGGGGATTTAGCTCAGTGGTAGAGTGCTTACCTAGGAAGCACAAGGCCCTGGGTTCGGTCCCCAGCTCCAAAAAAAAGAACCAAAAAAAAAAAAAAAAAACAAGGTGGGAAGGCAAAACTAACCTCTACCCTCTCATATAGGCCACGGCATGTGTGCACCAACACCCACACACACATTCTCTGTCTCTGTCTGCCTCTGTCTATCTGTCTGTCTCTCACACACACTAATAATTTTTTTTTTTCAGAGCTGGGGCTGAACCCAGGGCCTTGCGGTTGCTAGGCAAGCGCTCTACCACAGAGCTAAATCCTCAACCCCACTAATAATTTTTTTAATGTAAAGCTTAGCTGGGCAGTGGTGGCACATTTCTTTAATCCTAGCACTCAGGAGGCAGAGGCAGGGGGATCTCTGAGTTGGAGGCCAGCCTGGTCTACAAAGCAAGTTCCAGGACAGCCAGGGCAACACAGATTTTGTTTTGTTTTGTTTTGTTTTGAAACCCTGTCACAAAAACAAATCGAAAAATAAATAATATGTAAATTCCATGGTATATATATTTCACCACCACTACCAAAAATGAGAAGGAAAAAAGAAGAAAAAGAGAGAGAAAACACATCTAGGAGCAGATGTTTGTCTGCATGTTATGTTGCGTACCACAGTGAAATGTGGAGGTCCGAGGGCAACTTTGAGTCGGTTCTCTTCCCCCACCTTTATGTGGGTTCTGGGGATGGAACTCTACTTACCCAGGAAATGGATTCACCGAGCTATCTTGCTAGTCCTATTTCCAATTTGAAAGCTGTGAGCCACCACACCAGACCGTGATTTGTAAAAAAGAAAAAAAATATATTGACAGAGTCTTTCTGTGTAGTCCTGGTTGGCCTGGAACTTGCTGTGCAGATGAGGGTGACCGTAAACTCAAGGAAATCAGCCTACACAAAGGCTTGTACCACCTTGCCACTTCCTGATTTCTTTTTCTTTCTTTTTTCTTTTTTTTTTCCTTTTCTTTTTTTCGGAGCTGGGGACCTAACCCAGGGCCTTGCGCTTCCTAGGCAAGCGCTCTACCACTGAGCTAAATCCCCAACCCCTTCTTTTTCTTTTTTAATTAATTATTTATTTTATGTATTCGACTGCACTGTAGCTGTCTTCAGACACACCAGAAGAGGGCATCGGATCCCATCACAGATGGTTGTGAGTCACCCCATGTGGTTGCTGGAATTTGAACTCAGGGCCTCTGGAGGAATAGTCAGTGTTCTCTATGGCTGAGCCATCTCTCCAGTCCTCCTGATTCCTTTGTTTAGCTGTGACTTTGTTTTTGTTTTTGATACAGTGTTTCTTTGTATAGTCTGGTTGTCCTAGAACTTGCTCTGTAGACCACGCTGGCCTCAAATTTACAAAGATCCCCTTCTCTGGGATTAAAGGCTTATGCCACGGGGCTGGGGATTTGGCTCAGTGGTAGAGCGCTTACCTAGGAAGCGCAAGGCCCAGGGTTCGGTCCCCAGCTCCGAAAAAAAAGAACCAAAAAAAAAAAAAAAAAGGCTTATGCCACCATTACCCGCTCAATTTTTTTTTTAAGATTAAATTTTTTGGGGTTTTTGTTTTTGTTTTTGGGAGCTGGGGACTGAACCCAGGGCCTTGCACTTGCTAGGCAAGCGCTCTACCACTGAACTAAATCCCCAACCCCTGCTTTTGTTTTTTTTTAAGACATTATTTCACTATGTTGCTCTGGTTGTCTTAGAACTCACTATGTAGGTCAGGCTGGCCTCAAACTCAGAGATTCACCTGCCTTGCCTTCAGAATGCTGGGATTAAAGACGTTAAAAATTATGTTACAGGCTGGAGAGATGGCTCAGTGGTTAAGCCATGTTAAAAATTATGTTACAGGCTGGAGAGATGGCTCAGTGGTTAAGAGCACCCGACTGCTCTTCCAGAGGTCCTGAGTTCAATTCCCAGCAACCACATGGTGGCTCACAACCATCTGTAATGAGATCTGATCCCCTCTTCTGGTGTGTCTGAGACAGCTACAGTGTACCCACATACATGAAATAAATAAATCTTTAAAACAATTATTTTACTTTATGCCAATGGATGTTTTGCCTGGATGGGTGTCATGGATGTCTGTGTCCCATCTGTGTGCTGTGTGCTCACAGAAGACAGAAGAAGATATTGGGTCCCTTGAACTGAGAGTTACAGGCAGTTGTGAGTTACCATGTGGGTGTTGAGAACCAAACCCAGGTCCTCTGGAAGAGCAGCCATAGCCTCTTAAATGCCAAACCATTTCTCTCCAGTTCCCTGATTTTTTTTTAAATACTGTTTTGTTATTTATTTATCTTTTTTTTTTTTTTTTGGTTCTTTTTTTCCGGAGCTGGGGACCAGACTCAGGGCCTTGCGCTTCCTAGGTAAGTGCTCTACCACTGAGCTAAATCCCCAGCCCCTATTTATTTATCTTTATGTGTGTGTCTGTATGCGGGGATATGTGGACGTGAGTTCAGGCACCTTCTAAAGCTAAAAGAAGGCATCAGAGCCTCTGGCCTTGGAGCTACAGGTGGTTGTGGGCAGCTGTGAGAACTGAGCTCAGGTCTCTGTAAAAGCATTATGTGTTAACCGCTGAGCCATCTCTCCAGCTCCCCTAAAAAGGTGCGTGTGGGATGTGTGCATGTGGGGTGTGTGTGTGTGATCTGGATCTTGCCCTGTAGATTGAGATAGTCTCAAACTCGCAGAGACTTGCCTCTGCTTCCTGAGTGCTGGGTTTAAAGCCAGGCACCAGCCCTTGGCTATCACTGTTGCTCTGGAGATGATACCTCCTTTGCCTCACCCTAGTCCTGGCCACATTCACATCCACACTTTGAGATCCATTACCTTCTCCTGGAATCTGGCCCTGCCTGCCTCTTCCACCATCTCTGCTCCTGCTCCTGTGCCCACAGGTCCAAGTGCTCAGCCAGCGCCAGTGCAGTCTACTGTCTGTCAGACAAACTTTTGTCTCACATCTCCCTGTCACTAGGTGTCATCAAAGAAGCATGCCAATAATCCCAGCACTCAGAGGCAGGAAAATGGTGAGTTCAAAGCCAGCCTAGTTTACCCAGTAAGGCCCTGTCTCATAAAACAAGTAAACAAAACCTTCCTGTTGATCTGAACCTGTCCCAATCACGTTTCCTGTATCTCTCAGACTCGGTCTGACTTCATGAGTTGGACCCACTAATCCCTTCTGTGATCCCACAGCCCGGGTCAGGCCAGACACTTTACCTTGGAAGGGGGTCCTCTTCCTACATCACTGATGTCTAGTACTGAAATCCCTACATCACTGATGTCTAGTATTAGGAACGCATGAGGGCTAAACTTCCCCCACTGACTCAAAGAAGGACAGCAGACCTGGTGCAAAGATTTATTGCTGAATCTGTAGTTAGCTAAGGGAAGGAGAGCTTGCCTCTACCAGCAACACTGTCTCTGGTCTGCAGGCTTAAGCAAAGGTGGCAGGAGAAGTGGCTGGGAGATGTGGGGCATTGTCTCTAATGGTTTAGGCATGGTTTTTCAGTCCTCCCTCCCAAGCTATAGGGCCTGAATCAGAAGGGACGACGTGGTCACATGGAATTGCCTGTAACCTTACACGGGATATTCTTTACCCATGGTTGATCAATAGGGGCTGGACTCTGCTCTGAGCCACCCCTCAGTGTGGCTTCATTATTGGTCATCCCTATGTCAATAACACTGTCCTTCGATACAGCATACCTTAACCAGCAAGCCCTGCGTATTGTGTGTGGGTGGACGAGGTGTGGTGTGGAAGTGTCCAAGGACAGAGGGGCAAGACCCAGAGGGAGAAGGGACTAGGAGAAACCCTGAGCCCAGTATTTGGGAATGGGTTTGGCTTGAATCTTTTCCTGGCACCCAAGTCAAAGTCACTAATTTCTCTGTGCGAGGCTTCAAAGACCAGAGCTTGGACTTTGGACTCCTCAGGCTACTGGGAGGGACAGCCACTGACCACTGGGTAGACAGGTGTTGGAGTTGTCATATGCAGGCAGCAGGCTGGACCGGCCTACTTCTTGAGGGAGGGAGACCTCAAGCCCTTCGTGGAAACTGGGGAGGGAGGGCTGTTTGGTGAACCGGGATCTGCTGGTGAGCTGCTGCTGATGGGGGTGGCCGATGATGCTGGAGACCGGTCACTAGGGCACTGCTGAGTCACTCTGAGCTCCAGCTGTCCCAAGTCCTGCGGTGTCCTAGCTGAGGCTGGCTGCCGTAGGTCCAAGAGGCCAGTGCAGCCAGGCGGTGAAAAGCAGGGTAGAGTTGGGTACTTGGGGGAGGGTCTGCACGTCAAGCCTCAGAGCTTTGGGTGTGCGGCTATGGGAGAGGCAGCTTGAGGAATAGACGTTATTTAAGGGGACTACAGGGCTGTAGGGATACAGAGTCTCAGGGTACGGGGCAGACATGAATTCAGGTATCTGTGAAGAGAACAGGAAATAGGACCTCAGCCCCCTTGAACAGCAAAATAAATGGGATTAGGCATTGGGGTGGGAGTGGGGGCAGCCCTGGAATTTATGCATCCGGAGGTTGGGGAGGGATAAAAAGGATGTGGAAACGGGGTTGGGGATTTAGCTCAGTGGTAGAGCGCTTGCCTAGCAAGCACAAGGCCCTGGGTTCGGTCCCCAACTCCAAAAAAAAAAAAAAAAAAAAGGATGTGGAACTAATGAGTGGGGGGAGGGGCCTCTGGTAGTGGGTGGAACCTGAGAGTAGTGGGGCGGGGTTTAGGGGTGGGCAACAGGGAACGCGGCAGTCTGAGGCAGTGAACTTAGTGAGGAACTAGGGGCAGGGTTAGGGCCCTGAGATTAAGGCGAAGGATGGTGGAAGGTCTGGCTAGCTAGCACCCCACCTCAGAAGAGCCCGCAGTCTTTGAGGTTCTCCTTGATGATAATGTCGGTGACGGCGTCAAAGACAAACTTGACGTTCTGTGTGTCGGTAGCGCAGGTCATGTGGGAATAGATCTCCTTCACATCACGTCGCATGTTAAGCTCCAGGAACTGCACTTTGATGTAGTTGCCGGCATCGTCGTAAGTGTTAGGTCCTGCGGCAGAGGGCAGCATTCTCTCTGTGAGGAAAGGCTTTTTCCCGCGGGAAGGAGAGCGCGGCGGGAATCGTGGGGCTGTGGCACCGCCTGGCGGTCGGGACTAGGGATCTCACCATCGTAATCGGGAAAGCAGATGCTGAGGTGTGCCTTTTTTATCTTCTCGGAGAAAACGTCCTTCTTGTTGAGGAAGAGCACGATGGACGTCGTGGCGAAGTAGCGGTGATTGCAGATGCTGTTGAACAGGTGCAGGCTCTCGTGCATTCGGTTCTGGGGAGGGGAGCGGCTGTTGGGCACCAGGCTACACAGGTCGCTGCTGTCCCTTGGTCCCTGACCTCCCGACACTAACCGCTCCCAGACAACTTCTGTTTTCGTGAGTCTCACTGGCTCCCCCAGGCTCCACCTCCCTTCTCAAACATTCAGGCCCAACTCACCACTTCGTCGTCCTCCACCAGCACCATGTCGTAAGCGCTCAGCGCAGCGATGAAAATGATGCACGTCACACCCTCAAAGCAGTGGATCCACTTTTTGCGCTCAGAACGCTGCCCGCCCACATCGAACATTCTGTCAGGCATAGCCAGATCCAGATTTAGACCGGTGTATCAGGTCACCTGGATATGCCCACTGTTACCCTTTTGTCATCCTAAGCTGGCTGGAGAGCCCTCATACCACTTGGCATCTGAAATGGCCGGCCTTTCTCCTGGCAAAGGTAGGACCTTCACTCAAGACAGTGAAGTTCCAGTCAGGCCAGCTGAGCTCTTAGAGCAGGGGTCTTACCTGAAGTTGAGGTCCTTGAAGGAAAATTGAGTCTCGATAATACCAGTGGTTTTGACACGAGAACGCAACACATCCTGCTCAGTGGGCACGTATCCTGGAGTCACCAGACGCTCTAGGTCTGAAAGGTAGCTGAAGAAGACCACCCAGTATGAGTGGGTGAGTGGCGTGGGTGTTCACACCGGCAGGGTCCTGCCCACCCACCCCCTCTGCCCCCTGGCATCCACTGGTGTACTCACTAGCCAGCAGAGTCATTGAGTTGGTATTCTGAGGCTCGGTCAAAGCAAGCTTGGATACCGGAGTCCTTCCACAGGCGCTGAATGATGTCTGACATCTCCTTGGGCATTGTGCCTTCCTCAATAGTATCCGCCATGTGCATCAGCTTCCGGGCATCGTCCTGGGGGTAGGGCAAGGTAGTGGTTGTGAATCTGAGCCTAGCCAGGTGCCACGAGCCCTCGAAGCCTAACATCAGCCTGCCTCCAGCCTCACCTGCCGAGCCGAATCTCCATACTGAATGTTGAGCGTGGTCATAGCCCTCACGATGGCCAGGATGGACTGCAGAGTGTTGCCATAGATGATGGCGATGAACTCGAGGCATTCTTCCAGCGAATACCCGTCCTGGTGGATAATCCTACAGCCAAGACCAGCAAAGTCAGTCTCCAGGGTCGGTAGGAAAGGACAGGTTCTAATGTGCATGTACCCGCCCACCACCAGGGGCCTTAGGATGGACAGGGAACACTCACTTCATCTGCTTGACAATAGTGCTTTTCCCGGATTCACCCGCACCTGAAAGGAAAGAGGTGGTGCTTCAGAGCCGCACTAACCACCACTTCTTTTGGATCAGAGCCTTAGGGTGCCAACTAGATCTCTAGATACAATTGCCCTCATCTCTAGTCAAAGTAAAGCCTTTAAGACCGCTGAAGAAAATGGTTGTAGGTGACAAAGGGGACCTACATCTGTTGAGTGACCTCAACTGTGCCCAGAGGGAAGGAGGTTTCCCAAGACTCTGATGTATAAAGTCTTAATTATGTTGAGACCAAAATAAGGAACCCTCTAGTGCCACCTTGTGGAGTTGGTCAGTACTGCATGCACAAGATTATCTGAATGGGACCGGCAGCCTCTGCTTTTCCTAGGGAGGTGTCTCTGAGAGGCTCAGAGGGAATTAGCATCCTTAGGTGGGGGAGAGGACAGAACTGACATCCTTCCTGAGCCTGCAGCTCCTTAAGGGTGCTGGATACAATTAATGGGATTTCCGGCTTAGCCGTGGCCTTTCTCCTAGGGCTCTGGCTTAGTACCTCTGCCTGTCCTTCTGAAACAGTGACTTTCTGTTGAATTAAGCAATGGCAGTCCCCCCATCTCCCCTCAATATCCATGGGATCATGGGATCAGCTTTATTTATCCCATGTAGGCTTCACTATTTTTCCACGTTCTTTTTTTCTTTTGTGTAGGCATGGCTGTTCTGGAACTCCAAGCTAGCCTCAGACTCAGAGATTCACTTGTTTCTGCCTCCCAGTGCTGGGACTGAAGGCATAGACCACCACTGCCTGGCATCGTTCCACTTTTTAAAGCTGTTTCACGGGTCTACCGATGACCACGCTCTGGCACCCAGTGCCTTTGTGGACCTGGTGATCCAAGAGTTATTCTCAGACCTCATTCCCAAGGGAGAAAGAAGAGCTGAGCAGGCCTGGAAAACCATAGGCTATAGCTCAAGGGCAAAAATGTGTCTGAAGACACACATTTATACAACGGTGTGTTTGGTATACACTTCAGGGTGTCCTCAAGAAGTTGCCCCAAGTGGGGTTGGGGATTTAGCTCAGCGGTAGAGCGCTTGCCTAGCAAGCACAAGGCCCTGGGTTCGGTCCCCAGCTCCGAAAAAAAGAAAAAAAGAAAAAAAAAAAAAAAAAGAAGTTGCCCCAAGTACATCGCCTTGGGGGACTAGGACATCCATCACCTGTCAGGCCTTGCCTGGGAATGGCTCGCTCTGTGCTCTCTGCCCCACCACACTGTCATTCTTCCCCAAAGGAATCCCTGCTTTAAGGAAAGGCTCTTTGTCCAGCCCCAGGCCGCTGACCCACAGCTGTCCCCTTCTAACACTGGCCCGCACCCCTACCCAGAAGCAGCAGCTTCACGGTCCGTGCGTCCTTCTCAGCGTCTTCTTTCAGCTTCTTTTCCAGCTCTCTGGAGTGCTTCTCCTCAGCGCTGGCCCCAGCCCCCATGGTCCCAGCAGCAGGCAAAGGGACAGGGTAGGCAGCCTCTGGCCTCCTCAGACAACCTTCTGGCCCCAAAGCCAGCAGTCAACTGGCGCTTCCACAGACCTGCACAGGCCCTGGTGGGATTGCTCAGTGGGATTTGAGAGTTAGGGTTGCCTGAGGGCCAATCAGAGACAAGGACAGGTGAAGCTCAGTCTCCTAGCCTTTTAATCAGTCTGGCAAGGCCCCAATCCATCAACTGCTGACTTGGCACCCCTTTACCCCCCTCCAGTTCTCCAGAAGAGATCCTAGAGAGTCCTTCCCCCGTCCTATATGCATTTATTTGGTGGAATTGAGGGAACAGACCCTTTAGCACAGAAGTGGTGGGACTGGGAGCAGGGCTGGCAGGAGACTGGAGAAGCTGGCCCAGAGGACCTCCTGCTTGCCCAGCTGAGGTCACCACTCCTTATGCTGTAGGCTTACATGAACTTGGAGGAAGGTGGTGCCCAAATCACAGCCCCATTTTACTGATTAGGAGCAGCTGACAGGGTCACATAATTGGCAGTGGCTTAGAAGAGTGGGGTGTCTCCAGATCAGAGGGTTCTGTGCCTCCCAGGAGCCAGGAGGGAATAGGTGACTTTCTGTTTGCCTCACGCTCAGGGTTAAATGTGACCCTTCTAACATGTCCTCTGCTGGTGGATGGGTGAGTCTGCTACACATACAGGCCTGTGTGTGTCTTTCCGTTCCTTACTAGGATCAAGCGAAGTAATGAGTAGACACACTGGGGCCTGTATTCCGCATGTATGTGAACCTGTTACCTGCATGTATGTGTACCTGTTATCTGCATGTATGTGTACCTGTTAGTAGCTTTTTAAGTGCACGTGCCCTTACATACCTGTTTGCATGGCTATGCATGCAATGTGTGCATGTAAACTGGTGCCCTGTGTGTGTACACGCTGAAGGTCAAATCTAGGGATTCCTGCGTGCTACACATGTGCTTCACTGCCGGGCTGCATCTCCAGCATCTTGTGCATTTCTCTGTGTAGGCACCGGTGTTTGTGTGTTCACTGTGCTGTGCTTTGTGTGGATTCACAGCTGTGCACGTGTGCCTGAGCGTTCAAATACAGGCAACTATGGTGTTCGCACTACAGTGCACTTGCCTAAGTATTTAGATGCACACCTGTGTCCCTACGTGTGCATACATGCTTGTCTGTGGCAGCCCATGCACATGTCTGGGTGTGCATGTGCATTTAGGTGTAACAAAGACCACTATAGAGGTGGCTAGATTCAGTGTATTTTTGGCAAGTCTATTGCAGACTTGGAGCACCCCAGAGTACGGAAGAGTGGGGTCTCACTCATAATGTGGGGGCTACATAGGGTGCCACTATAACCTGACAGCCTTTACTCAGGGGTCAGGGGTAGCAGTTGAAGTCTGGAGTCTGCTGTGCTGAGCAGCAAGGTGCTAAAGTCGGTTTGTGACTCTAAAGTTGGAAACCTTATCTTGGGCTCCCTCTGCTGGTCTAGAACCCCTTTCCTGAAACCAGACTCAACTCTGTGACAGACTACAAGGGGGTGGGTGCTAGGGTCCCAAGCACTGAGCATCGAGTTGTCCCTAAGGGTGGTAGGAAGTAGATACCCTACTCTGGCAATCTTTGTCATTCATCCTGAGTGAGGAGGGCTCTATTCAGAAGCAAGTTCCCTCTGTCACTTCAGCCCTTGGGCTCCACCCACCTTCAATGGCACAGTGTAAATGGAGACCTGAGTGGTCTCTGTAGCTTAGGAAATGCCTGAGCCCTCGTTATTCAACCAAACCTGTCCTCTACACAGATTGTTTCTTCAAGGTAGGGTTCCTCTGTAGTCCTGGCTATCCTAGAACACACTCTGTAGACCAGGCTGGCCTCAAACTCAAGAGATCTGCCTGCCTCTGCTCCCCGAGGGTAGCAGATCCATTGCCTTCAAGTTTCCACCTGGCTTGCATCTCTCAGCAGTTGTGGGCCTAACCCGCCTCCATTCCCACTCCAGCCACCAAGGAGAGAAACCAAAGTCTAGTCCCAGAGCCAGCGTTTATTAGCAAGATGGAACCCAAGAGAGACTGCGGCCTGGGCAGCAGAGGCTGCAGGAGCCCCCCAACCATCTACGCCACTGCCACCAGAGCTATTTACACCCATCACCTGTGGCAGTGGGCAGACGTGAGCCTTGGGGATGTCAGACAGGCCCTGGGCCTCCACCATGGCCCATCTATCCTCAGGACTGGGGGTTCTTTAAAACCATGCCTGCACCCAGCCCCGCCCGTGCGTTGGGGCAGCACAGGCAAAGCTAAGGAGGTAGAATAGGCTGGACCTTCCAGGACAGGCAAGGAAGGAAGGGAGAAGAGAAGGTTCTGCCTCACCCAGACAGACTTCTCTTCTGTCCCCAATAAATAGAGAATAAATACCTGGGAAAGATTGGCCTTGACTGGGCACCTCTGACCCAGGCAGGGGCCTGTATCCTGTGATGGCCCCCTTCTCCCGCCTCTGAGTGCCCTGAGCCCCCGCCCCAGACTCCAGAGCAATCCCGGTGTCCGCGTCTATGCCAAGGCACAGCTGACAATGCTCGTCACCAAAGGTTTATGGTCCATGCCCCCACAAGTAGGGCTCGCTCCCTCCCTGTGTTTTGTAGAACTTGGCAGCTGTTCAGCAAGGAGATTTCCACGGAGTCTGGGGACTGTGTGGTCTTGGGGTGGCCCTGGCAACTCCCTAGGCCAGGATGGGCGTGCTCAGTCATGTGCCGTTGCTGACCAATCTGGGTCTAAGTTCTGGAATAATGCTGCCACCCAGGCAGGCTATATACAACCCACCAATAAATACTGTCTTTGCAGGGGCAGGGTATGTATAGAATATAGATATTTTATATTTATATATATATATCTTTTATATTAAAAGGGATGAGGGGCTAGGCTGGTCCTATGTAGGCCTCCAGCAGCTGGCCTCATGTGTCCGGAGGATGGTGGCGGCGGTTCCTCGGCTTTTTCTGGTCCTGGAGTTCAGGAGGCCTGAGAGCTCCTGGAGCCTCCCTGGGGTTGGGGGGCACATGGCGCCAGTAACCCTGGCAGTACTGATGGATGAGGCCCACTTCCGGTTGGGCTAGGAGCTGGGCCAGCTCCTGGTAAGGAGGTGTTGGAGGGCCTGTGCCAGGAGGTGGAGGGACGCTCACAGCCAGTGGGGGGAAGAGGGCAGCATGGACGGCGTCCCGGCCCAGTACATGCAGCTGTACCCGCGTGACGACGTGCTTGAAGTTGTTCTCAGTGGCCGTGCAGGAGTAGAGGCCGCGGTCACCAAGCTGCAGGGCGCGAAGCAACAGCCCCTGCTCTGTGCGCAGGAAGCGGTCCTCTGCGCGAATCTGCAGGGGCAGGGGGTGGGGCTCAGGGGCTGGGTCACCACTCCACGGCCCTAGCCAGCTTCCAGGTGAGGCCACCACGTTTGTGACCATTCCAAGTAGAGACACCCACGTGGTATTTCCATACTCCAAGAAAAAAGCCCACGTGCTGTTTGCACAGGAGAGGGATATGAATAAGCTACCCCCAAGCATTCCCACTTTCAGGAGGAGCGACAACCCTGGGGGTGGGGTGGGAGTGGTTTCTGAACAATGAATGAGAAAGTTTTGGAGCACACAGAATTTTCATTTAATGAGAAAACCCGATTGCGGCACCCACATAGCATTTCCACGTAAAGAGGAGCACCTGTAAGGCTTTTCCAGAAAATATCCACAGAATTTCCATATACTGGAGCTCACCCACACGATGTTCCAAACAAGGAGGTTTACCCCGACAGAGGACAGATATGGAATTTTTTGTTCTTTTGGGTTTTTTTGTTTTGTTTTGTTTTGAGACAGGGTTTCTCTGTGTAGCCCTGGCAGGGTGGTCCTGGAACTTGCTCTGTAGACCAGACTGGCCTCGAACTCAGAGATCCGCCTGCCTTTGCCTCCCCAGTGCTGGAATTAAACGCATGCCCCACCACTCATGGCTTGGTATGGAATTTGTCTGAAAGGAAGCCCGTCTACAAATGGTTTCCGCATATTGAAGCCTATCCCAGTTTCTATGAGACTCAAGCGACTCTGGTGTTAAGGGTGAGCTTAAAAGAGAACTTCACAGAACGAGGGCTGACCCAGGCTGGCCACACTATCTAATTTCTCTCATGGACTCACCGCTGTAAAAGAACCCCCATATCCACGGTGCGGCATCGCCCCTTGGGGGACACAGGAACTCACCTCACGACGCCGATCACTGGGATCTCGCTGGAAAAGCCACTTAACAGTGGCTTGAGGTGACCGAGGCTGGCACTCAAGGAAAGCCGCACTTCCGGCCACGCCGTACTGCACAGACTCTATGGCATTCTTGTTTGCTGTGGATCAAGAGGACCCTGAGTGGAAGCAGCATTGCTGCAAGGCAGTCTGTCCAGTAGGGGGAGGCAGGCATCAAGGGGCATCCACGCGCAAAACCAGGGCAACATCGATGGGTATCTATTCATTGAGGAGGTGACATGGGACTTTTTAATCCCAGGCCTAAGGTGATCCTGCCACCTAGGGAACCATAAGTAAGTCTGGACTGTGAGGGTGCCTGTGCGCATTGGCTGCATAGGACTCCACACCATGAGAAGCAGCCTACAGGAGGAGCAACGTGCTAACTTACCATTGGAATTGAAACCACGGCACTGCCTGATGGGGTTCCCGTGGCGGACATCTTGTCGGCGACTCCGCCTGGAAGAGGGTAACTCTTAAAGGAGTGCTCTTGGGAGGCTTCTGTACCCCTAAGATTCTAGAACAGGGTCCTGGGCCCCAGGAGAGCTGTGTCTTATCCATAACCCACTCCCGCCTCCACCTCGGTATTCCCAAGGCTCTGGCCAACTATACCTCTTGGAGGATGCTGTGTAGCGAGAGCAGGCCTGGCCATCCCAGGCACAGTAGGGATCTCGGGCGAGGCAGCAGTCAGCACAGGCAGCTCCATAGGCCTGACAGCGGTGCAGGCTCAGGTGTGTGACGCCCACGGCGGAGGCCACATACAGTTGTTGCTGGGAGTGGGAGCAGGGAGCGTCAGTTCCCTTCTCAGACAGCCCTGTCAGCAGCCAGCTGGGCTGGATTCCTTTTCTGTTTCTGTCTCCTAGTCCTTATGCCAAGGGCATGACCCCAAGGGGACATAGGCTCCAACCTCACTCCAGCCCACACTGCCAAGGACTCACCCTCTTGGAAGAGATGGTCATAGTTTTAACAGGTGCTGGCTCCTAGAAGAAAGCAGGGGTCAGCATCCGCTCCTGGGGAAGCTCAGGACCCCTCCCAGCCCCGGCTTAAGTCTAAGGTCAAAACTGACCCAGGGGGGTTGGGGATTTGGCTCAGTGGTAGAGCGCTTACCTAGGAAGCGCAAGGCCCTGGGTTCGGTCCCCAGCTCCGAAAAAAAAGAACCAAAAAAAAAAAAAAAAAAAAAAAAAAAAAAAAACTGACCCAGGGCTCCAGCTGCATATGTAGCAGAGGATGGTCTTGTTGGGGCACCAGTGGAAGGGGAAGCCCTTGGTCTTCCAAGTTTGGACCCCCAGTGTAGGGGAATGTGGGGGGAGAATACCCATATGGGGGGGGAGAGAATGGGGGCTTACAGACAGGAAACCAGGAAAGGGAATTAACATTTGAAATGTAAATAAATAAATATATCTAATAAAAAATTTTTCAAAAAAGAAAAGTGTAAGGTCAAAGGATGGGACCAGAGAGGGTCAAGGAGGCACGGGCAGGCCTGGGCGGCATTCCACCACCTACCTTGAAGACCTCCACCTCCTCTAACATGAGCTCTTCCACCTCCTGATCATCCTTGGGCAGCACGATGACCTTCTGCACTGTCCCGCGGTCTGGAACGGGCCGGGCAGGACCTCAGTGGGGCTGAGGATGCTGGGGAAGGGGCAAAGCCTCAGCCCCTTCCCCACCAAAGCCCCATCTCCTCTAGGGCATTGGAGCAGGGCTTCCAGGCTGAGGTTCAAGGGCCTCCCTTGGATGAAGGGAAGAATTTGGGGGGGACTAGAACAGGACAAAGGGGGTCATGGCCAGGGTCTGCCCCTGCACCCAGACTCTCATTTTGGGCCCTACTGAGAACAGGAAATGGGCAACTGAGTTGGACACTGTTATGATTCCGACGAATGTATTTAAGCAAGCGTGTGCACGCTTGCATGTGTGTGTACACAGGCTAGCAGTTAAATCCCTGCATCCCAAGTTATTTTTAAGTCCTTGTAAGGGTCCCTGGGTAGACCCCTCAAAATGGGAGGAGAGATGGAGTTTTCCCATTCCTAGTCTTGGCTATTCTGACTAGGGAGCAACCCCTAGCTGGACAGGATCCGGCCCCAGGATCAGCTCCTCCCATCTGGCGGGCCCAATGGGGGAGGGTCTGAGAGCAGCAGTGGGTACCTGTGCCCAGGAAAAGCACCTCATAGCGTCCATCAGCTGCATCCACCTGGTCCACAGCGACAGTGGTGAGGCGGTAGGGAGCGCCTGTACGGACCACCAGGGGGCGCCGCTGCAGCGGGTAGACGGCCTGGTACATGAGTGGATGAGTACGCATGAAGTTGATCACTTCATCAGGATAGTCCTTGGTGGACTTCATCGATGGCGTAAAGGTTCCACCAGGGCACTGCAAGCAGACGGCGAGGGAGTCAGTCCTGGGCTGCCTAGGTGGGGCGCATTGTGTACCCATTCGCCGAGAAGCTTCCACACAACACCCACCTGCTTCTCTCCAAACCCTTTCCTGTTTTCTGTCCTCCACAGATCTATGCTGTCACGCATCATGACCTGTGGCAGCATTTGCCTGAGCTGACCACTCCCTTCCCATGTTCTCATCCCCACCCAGCTGTCTCCTTCCTCTCGTCCCTCTGGTCTCACTGCTCTTTCCTGTGCAGTGGGGCATGTTCACCCCTTTCCCCGATGCTGTTCCTACGCCCTGGGCTCAGCCTGTCATCCTTCCAATTCCAATGCTGACTGGTATGGAACGCACAGTCACGTGGGCCACCGCATTAGGTCAGATCACTGTCTGAGCCTCCTGTGGCAGGTCCAGGCCATTACTCGGGTCAAGTGAACGGGCACCCAAGACGATAGAGTGAGCACAGCTTGGACCTACCCACTTCTCATCTCCTTTCCTGCCATTAGCCAGGCAATCTGACTTCAGCCTACCTCAACCTTCCCCTCCCCGAAAGCTGCCAAGAACCCTCCATGGAGTAGCGTACTACACCTGGCCCCTATCCGTCTCTATCCTGGGATACTGCCCTCTTTACAATCTGGCATGTGTTGTGTAAATAACAGTTTTCTTTCTTCTTCTTTTGTTTTGTTTTGTTTTGTTTTTTTGAGCAGGGTCTCTCTACATAGCCCTGGCTGTTCTAGAACTCACTGTGTAGACCAAACTGGCTTGAAACCACAGAGATCCACCTGCCTCTGCCTGAGTGCTGGGATTAAAGGAGTGTGCACCACTGTCCAGCTGTGAGGAGTAGTTTCTAAGTATCTTGTGTTTCCCTGCCCTTATGGGCTAGAGGTTCATTACAGTGGAGTTCCTGTCTGCAGAGGTCAGCCCTGAGTGGGCCTCTTAAACACGTAGGAGAGAGGCTGGAGAGATGGCTCAGCAGGTAAGAGTACTGGCTCCTTAGTCTCCGGCACACACACAGAGGCTCACAACCTCTGTAACTCCAGGGCATGTCCTCTGTGGCCTCTGCAGGCTCTAAGCATGCATGTGTCTATACATGCCCAACACCCATGCATGTGTCTATACATGCCAAACACCCACACACACACCAAACAAACAAACCAACCAAACCGAACCAAACTGAACAACAAAAACAGAGGATAATCCCAGCCTTTAATCCCAGCACCCGAGAGGTAGAAGCACACAGACCTCTGGAATTGGAGCCCAGCCTGATCTACATAGGGACTTCTAGGACAGCCAGGGAGACAGTGAGACCTTGTCTCAAGATACAAAACAGAAGGAGGAGGACAAAGAGGAGGAAGAGAACGAAAGAGGAAGGAAGAGAGGAAGGAAGAGGAAGAAAGGGGTACACACTGTGCCAGGCCGGGGATACGGCATCTTTCCTGAGAAAGGCATCCACTGGTAGTTGGGGCCCTCCTTGTGAGCAAAAGGCCCATTGAAGACCATGCGGATGTCAGCCATAGAGTAGACACACACTGCAGATCCTCGGAACACAGAGCTGTGTGTAAAGAGGTTACGGCTATGGCTGGGGCAGAGCCTGGACCCACAGTCCTCCCCAGCTCATAGCTCAGAACCAGGCCAGGGTCGTCCATAAACCATAACCCCCAAATCCTTCCGCTGTTTATCCTAACTCCAGCCTTACCCTGAAGAGGTGAAGACAGCATAAATGACTGGGTTCCTGACGTCCTGGGTCTGCTGGACAAACACGTCCTCTGAAAAAGAGGCGAAGGTGTTGGGGACACTGCCTCAGGACGAGGCCCATGAACTCATCCACTCCCGCCCTCGGGAGGCAGTCCCCTAAAGGCACCCTGACCTCTGATCCAGCCTCCACCCCTCCTGCCACAGCCACAGGACCCTGCTTGCTCGCTGAGCACTCACGGAGTTCATCGAAGTGGGTCTCAATGCCATCCTCGCCTGGCACAGAGCAGACGAGCCGTGCCTTCAGGAATGTGCTCCACTTGTTGACCAGGCAGCAATGGCCACCGTCATCGTTCTGGGGGCGGGGGCGGGTTGACACATTAGATCAATCACCCCAGGACCAGCCGGGGCAGGTCGGGGGAGTGGCAGCCGAGCCTTATAGACACTTACGAGGCAGATGCGCCCGATGCGGGCGTACACCGCAGGGTTCTGCGGAGCCTCTGCAGAGCGCTCTCGGAAGAAGAAGTAGAGTTTATCGTCGTTGCGCTCAGCGCTGTCAGGGATGAGCTCAGCATGTATGAATGAAGGATCTGTGGGTAGACAGGTGGCTAGGGGGTCAGCAGCAAGAACCCTAGCGAGGCTTCTCCCCCCCCACCAGAATCCCCGAGAGAAAACCAGCCCTGCCCCGGACTAGTCACAGGCTTAAACTCTCCCCCAGGCATGTTCTGACAGAAGTCTCTGCACATCTGGCCACACTTCCCCCTAATGTCTTGCAGGGCAGCGCTCACCATTGAGCCACCGGGAGTTGTACTGATCTGTGCGCATGGCTGTCTGCTTTCCAAGCGTACGGAAAATGGCTGCATCAGTGCCCATAAAATCGATGTACACTCCTGCGTAGAGCTCCTCATCTGTAGGAGCATTGGTGGGTCAGTCAGGGGGACTGCTTGGGTGAAGTTCCCCATGTCCCTCACCCCCCACACCACTCCGCTGCCCCTCCCCCACCACACACCCCCTCCCCCACCTTGTGACCCTCTCCCTCCAAGATGTCCTGGGGCATAGGGCAGGATCCGATCTGATCCTATCCTATCCTATCTCTCAGTAAGTGCTTGCAACCTATACTGGGAGGAGACTGTCGGTGGCAATGGCCGACTCCTACGATCCTTCCATCCCTGCTTAACTCCAGTTGATAGCCCGAGGTCACTTTACACAGAGCTGGGGAGATATGCCAATGCCGCCCCCTAGGATTTGTACCCCACAACAGGCCTAAATAGCCTCAAAAGCACAGGTTACTATGTAGCAATATAGTCAAACGATTAGGAAGTAATACATTTTGAGCGTTTATTATATTTTGTTGCCAGCACTTCTGGCTTAATACAATTTATTTGGTTATGAGCCTTTATAATTGAATTTTCAATAATGGCTGTGTTTAACAACTGAATCACTAAATTCCCGAGAATTTAACCACTGAGCTGGCTCCAGTACACCACTCCCTCCCTCCGAGAATCTGCAGGGTAGTGAGCCTGACCTTCTCCCAGTTATACCCCCTGGTCTGAACTCTGTCATCAGGCCAGAACCTTCTCATTCACCAAAGGAGAAAACACCGGCTCCCCACAGCCCCGCAACCCTGGGCCTAACCATGGTGGCAGGTGGCACAGCACCTCGCAGCTTCTTGATGAGACCCTGGGGATGGACAGTCGGAAAGCAGGCATAGTGCTAGACCAGGGGCAAGTTTCCCAACCCTTGCACAGGTGCAGCAGCTGCTCTTGGGCCTCGAATAGGACACTTCCTTAAGAAGAGCCCCCAAGTCACCCAGACACCTGCTTGAAAGGGTGTTCTCTGGTTCTATGTGAACCTCTCCCAGTCTCCTTGGCACAAGAAGGAGGTATGAAACCCTTTATACCAACCACTCTTAGTATGAACCAGCTTACTTTCTCTCCTTGGCTCTGAGGGTTCTAGGGTTTGCAAAGACCACACCTGGTATCCCAGGGGAAAACCTGGCTGCTTAGTGTCCCATCCATAAAGGGCTGAGTAGAGGACTACACCGTCTCTACTTCTCAGCACATCCCAGGGACTGTACTGGGCACGTCCCCACTGGGGGCTAATGAGACATGGTCGTGGTCTCTGACCTGGAGTATGGGTGACCCCCCTCGTTCTAGCAGTAAGGGCTACGTACTGGGACCATAGAACCGGGGTGGAGTGGGGTCACTCACTGATGAGGGCTGAGGCCGTGTCCAGTTTGGGGTCGTATGGGCATTTGCCTTTCCCTGACTCAAGTTTCTCAGGCTCCAGGTAGAAGATGTAATCCTGCAGGGTAGAGAGGGGCTCAGCACATCCAGGCCTGTCCCACAGACAAGAAGGACATGTTTCATAAGGTTCCGAGGGCAGGAACGAGCCTTAAGGGCCACCCTGAGTCCGCCCCCTACCCCTCTCGCAGGGTCCTCCGGTTTGAATTCTGGCCAGCCAGGTCTCCTGGGGAAGTCCATGGCATTTCCAAGGGGTTACACTCCGATCCTATGCCTCAGGCAAGACCCAAGAATCAACCCTCAGAGGTCCAGGTCTTGGGGACCAGAGGTGGGCTTATAGAGGTTAAACTACTTCTGGGCCAACTAGCCTGGAAGGTGTGAGCAAACCCCTTGGGCTACAGAGGCTGGATACTCTGAGCTACAGCTGTTTACCTTGGGCGTGGGGGGCGGGGCTGCAGACCTGGGTAGGGTAGGGGGCATAGTGCAAGGGCCCGGGGTCCTGTCCTAGTATCAGGTCCAATCAGGGAACTCCAAGGTTATGTCTCCAGGTTTTTGCTCTACCTGTGGACCTCAGGATGGACCAAAAGGTCATGGGTTTCCTACCCCTCCACGTCTCCCCAGACAGCCAAGTTGGGGGAATCCAGCTGAGACCACATGGAATTCACAAAGCTAATCCAACCCCACACTGCCCATTTCACCCCGGAAGATGCTAGAAGGAAGGCCTTCGAAGTCCCTGGGACCAGGATGAGCTCACAGGCCTGGGGGCAAAGGCAAGGAAGAGGGAGGGAAAGGGAAGAGGAGAGACGCACAGAGGAAGTGGCAGCAGGTGGCAGGATGGTGACGGGAAGGTGCACGCAGGTCTGCTTTCAGTTACACTCTGCTCACATAACTTCCTGTACACACGTGGGCTGCACACAGATCCGGCAAACACAACCAGCGCACCTAGCCCACTGCTCACCCAAGTGCACACACACACACACAGAACCTAGATAGCCTGAGATGTTCAGCACTCCCCATCAGACAGACAGACGACACACACATATACACAGTCACGCACAAACACATATTCTCACGCATACTCACATGCTGTCATTCACCGGCAGCCTCTGCCCCCCTGCCCGCCCCTGCCCAGCCCCACCTTACCTTACCCGGCCCAGATCCCCCTACCCAAGGCCTGACTAATGGACAGACACACTATCTCAAGACCCCACATACGTGAGTGTGCAGGACACCTGTATCTACATACATGACCCACGGAAGGCATGGGAACAGACACGTAGGAGTCATGTGCCAGACCCACTGTGGACAATAAACGTGCCCAGACATGAGTCGCCACGTGCTCAAGTGTGTCTCCACACATATTCTCAGGGCTGAGGCATGACTGTCCCCAGGACTCCTGTCTTCCCCACCTGGTGGCTTCAGGATTTCTTGCCTGCTGGGGGTCCCACTGAGGCTGACAAGAGTCCAGCTGGAACTGCTTTCAGAACCTGAGGGCACTGCAGGGGAAGGGTGGGGATGGGGTGGGGGCATGAGGGTATAGGGAGACACTGGGGAGGCTGGCCCTGGGGCCAGGCCCAGGGTAAACTGAGCTCAGAGGTCGTTTAGCTTGGCGAAAGACTAGAAGGATGAGGCCCACCTGGCGTGGGGCTGTGGGCGTCGGGCGGTCGGCACCATCTGTGGCCCTGCTGCCTCGGCCTCTGACCACCTGCATCTGGGTCCACGGTGGGGCCTGGGAAGATGAGCGATAGACGTTAGAGCTGGGGGTGGCAGGGGCTGGGGGAGCGGGCCTGGGCTGCCAGCCTCTCATACCACACAGGCCAGGAACACACATGAACACATGGGCCCCCAGAGACCGTATATGCATGTGTACACACAGACACACACACACACACACAGGATTGGCACACGCCTGCACACCATGTGCCACTTATGTCCGGTCACTCTCACACATGCCCTACGAGGTCACATCAACTCACATACATGCCCACATGGAAATGAAAGGGCAGAAGCAGGCGGGGTGGAGCGGAGCTGGGGAAAAAGCAGCTTCCCCCAAGCCCTGGACCAGGGGAGGAAGACAGCTCTTCCCCGCCAGGCCCCAGGGTGGAAGCTGGCTCAGGCCCCCAGCCTTCTGGAATACCAAAGATGCCACCGGACCCTCTGACTTGGCAGCTTCACAGACATAGCCAAGAGGACTGTGGTCCCATGCAGGGCAAATGCTTACTATGGGCCAGGCACAGTGTTAGCTGGAGAGCACTAAATTCACTGCCTCTTCCTCACACCGACCTGTTCGAAAGGAACCGTGAACCCGACTTCCGGGTGAGGGAATTGAGGCTCAGAGAGCTCAATGACTTACTCACCCAAGGCCACGGGGCTTGAAAGTGGTAAGGATGGGGCTCAAGCCCATCCTCCCATCAGGACCTTGGTGTGCAGTCACCAGAGGGGACAGCATAGGGCCAGGGTTGGCAGGCGCTTACCTGTGAGCGACGGCCACGGTTCACATAGGTGCACATGGGGTTGTAGGCACCGGTCCCGCACACGTACAGGTGTGTCCGGTTCCAGGGCTGGATGAGTCTGACGAAGTTCCCACACTCTCCCTGTGGCCGGATAGAAAGCTGTGTAGATGTCCCAACACCCGCCCATGTCCGTCCCTCTCGGAGGCCACTGCCTCGCCCTCCGTGGACCCCATTGCACTCACGTTGCCATCCTTGCCTGACAATATGCACTCCTCAATGCGCTGTGGGGAGGCTGCCCAGTGGATCTGCCAAAGATGGAGGTTAGAGAAGGCAGCCTGCTGGCCAGGTCCCTGACCCTGGGCTCCACGCCCTTCACCCTGCCTCGTCCCACTTCCAGGCCAGCCCTTACAATAAGGGGCTCTCGGTTGATGTCATGCAGGTCCAGGGACAGCACGTAGTCCTTGCTGCCCACATACATGCGGTCATGGTCCTCGTCCTTGAACAGGATTCTGTAGTCTGTAGTGTTGAGCAGAAAGTTGAAGAAGTGGGCAGTACCTGTGGCCTTAAGTTCTGTGAATGAAAGGCAGGACACCAATGAGAGGAGAGGGACACATTCCCTCTGAGAGAGAAACTGAGGCCACAGCTGTCTTAAACGTCCCATCCCTTTCCCAGGGCCTGCTTGCTCCCTGTCCATTTGCTGCCAGTCATGGAGGAGAAAGTGGAACATGTAAGCAGGACAGAGAAGGGGCCACACCCAAAGCTAAACCCTGATTCACAGGCAGCCCAAGCTAATCCTAATGAAAGGGCCGTGGGTGCAAGCCAGGGTGTGTGATGGCATCAAAGAGTCTGCTCAGGTGGGGGCAGATGCTTCCACTCAGGGTGGGGCCAACTTGCCATATGGGGCTGGAAGGGTTAACGAGCAGGTGGGATCAGTACTGGATACGAGATGCTACAAACGCTGGCACAGAGGCCGGATACCCTGCTCTCACCCTAGTTGACCACCATGCAGGGGACATAGCCAGTATCTCTACCTGACCTGAAACAGGCTAGCCAGATACCAAAAAGCCCTGAAGGAGCCCTAATATCCCACAGAACTCAGGTCCACCAGACCCTACAAGGCATTCAGCCCATTCTGAACTACCTAGGAGGAACCATGGAGGGCAAGGGGGCTCTTCCCAGCAGCACTCTAGGAGCACTGTAGCAGGGGCTGAAGACGTACAACTGGGCCTTCTGTTTTCTCTGAGCTTGCCCACAGCAGCCCTGGCTCCCTCAGGACATTGAGGAAGTTTCTTGGGGTGAACGATAGGTAGCTCAGCCAACAACAGGCCAGTGACACACAGGACGCCTGGAAGCTGTGAACCTGTCTTTGGAGGAGCTGAACGGTTCACCTGACAAGTCTGTCCCTTACCCCTCTGCCCACCCCCCAGCTATTTTTAGCTCAGGAGAGAGAAAATTGTGATCGAATATTCACCAGCACAGGGGGCTTTGGTGGCAACATACACATACGTGTAGTAGGTATGCAAATGTGTCCTACAACAGATGAGGTTCCACTGGAGCATGTTATACCCTCTGCCTGATCCCACAGCTGGCACCCAACTTCACAGATGGGACAATGGAGGGGCAGACTAGGCACCTGGGGAGAGAACAGCTGAGATCCGAAGCTCTGAACTTAGCGGGAAGGCGGCACCAGCAAGTGGCTGTCCCTGATTGGCCTGGCTCTGATTCCAACTGCTGTGTAGAGACCCTAGGATAAGCTAGAGGCAATTTGTCTGAGGCCAGCAGGCTGGTGGTGCTACACACCCTTAATCCCAGTACTTGGGAGGCAGAGGAGGCTAGATCTCTGAGTTAGAGGCCAGCCTGGTCTACAGAGTCAGTTCTAGAACAGTCCAGACTACACAAGAGAAATCTTGTCTTGAAAAGCCAAAAAACAAGGTGGTGGTGGGGAGACGGGTTGAGCGGGCTATGCCAGCAGATGATCTGACGGTCCCCCTAGTGTCTGGTTCAGGACGTTTGTGTGTAGAGCTGCAGAGCAAAGAGAAGCCTTACCCTGCTCAGACCTGATTATGTAGCAACAAGGGAATATAGGTGATGACCTTGGCCAGCCACTGGGACACAGGGACGCAGGGACGCCAAAAGATCAAAGGGCCAATCCCTGCCTGGCTTCGGCCTCGCCCGCCTGTCCGGCGGTGCCTCTGAAGTCCTGGGCAGGGCAGCCTGGGCACCTGTCCTGCACCTGTTGTTGGGTCACTTGGAGTCTCCTGCCTGGCCACCCAGTCATAGTGACAACAGGAAAGTAAACATTCCCCCACCCCCAGGCCTGGGAAGTGGCCAGAGAGGAAGTGGGGCTGCCAGTGGAGCCCCCCCAGGCTGGGATAGCCTGCCAAGGGTTATTTATACCCTGGCTGGGGGCATGGCCTTGGTTGTGCCCTTATTCACTCTGCCACACTGGGGGGCACCTCAGGGACAATGGAAGAGGAGGGCAGAAGATGGACTCCTTCTAACATAGCACCTAGGTGGGCAGGGGAAGATTCAGAGAGCTAGCCCCCAGACACATAGCCATAATCCCAAAGCCTTGTGCTCACATATCCCTACTCACTCTTGACCCCATAGTCTAGACCCCGCTCCATGCTGTGCCATGACTGCCAGGACCCAAGATCCAAGTCCAAACCAGCAATAAACTCCCAGGGCCCCAGCTCCCCGTGAGAAAGACGAGATATCATGGAGCAGAGAAGGAAAGAAAGTTCTAGAAAAGGGACAGGAGACTCTCCTTGACCCAACATACAGAGCCTCTATCTCCTCCAGTCTGTCCCTCGGTAGAGGGTGCCTCTCAACCTCGTACCCACTCTCCTCAGAGCTTTGTGCTCACACCCAGTTTACAGGTGAGGAAGCTGGGGTACAGGGACGGGAAGCAACAGGCAGACTGCATGAAGATTGACGGCTGAAAGATGGGGAAGCCGTGGAAGCCAGTCCTTGTGATAGGGACTGCCTACCAGGAGATGGAGAGCCAGAAGGTGACGTCTTCCATCATCCAGACACTTGATTCAGAACCCCAGGGACTCCTCTAAATGGCCTCGGGATATGGCGTCAATGGTTCTGGTATTATGGGACACTCTGGTGTCACAGGACGTGATGCTTTAGTTGCTGTGAAAATAGTGAGGAGGAGGGGAGCCCCCAGGAGGCAAGGCAGGCTGGAGAAGAGGTGGGAGGGAAGGTCAGGAACCCTTGGCTACGGTTCCATTTCCATTGTGGGCTGCATTAACCCCACTGTTGAAGCACCCTGGCTCTCTGAACCTCATTTTACAGATCAGAGCATTTCATGGACCTCCTGGATCTGACATCGAGGTGACCCTGGTAGAGCTGTCTTGAGGGGGACCAGAGAATGGGTTGGGGCTCCCAGATCTTTTTCCTGAGGAAGCAGGCTTCCTTCCAGATGTCAGCATCACCTGAAGGACATCCAGTCACAGACATCCCTGCCGCCCCGTTTCCTAATGCTGGGGAGACAGGCAGAGAGGGCTACAGGGAAGGAAGAGGCTTCCTGTTGACTCAGTCCAACCTCCATGTCGTATCGCCAGCATATTCCCTCAGCCCCCCCATCCTACAGCACCCCCGCCAGAAGCAGGCCTAATTCAGTTCGTCAGGCAGCCTACAGAAGCGAAAGGCAGAGCTGGGTAATTCTCTAGGGTCGAGAGACTCACAAGTCAGGGTCTAGCCTTGCTAACTCGAAGCTGGAGTGCTAATGCCACTCTTGCTAGATGTCCCGAGAAGCCCACGACTGTCTCACATCCTGAGCTGCACACAGGAAGACAGCTGTGCTCAAGATTAGGAAGTAGAGTTAGCTGCCCTAACCTGTGTACCACAGGACAAAGAATCCTGGGGCTTTTGTCCATCCCGGAAGAAGCCCGGTTCAGAGCGGAAGGGGGCTCAAGCAGGTATCCTTAGACAGCACCTGCAGTTCAGCAGATCCTACTACATCAGGTCCTCCTGGGCCCAGTACTCTAAAAGCCTTGGTTCTCAACTGGTGGGTTGTGACCCCTTTAGGGGCTGAATGACCCTTTCACAGGAGTCGCCTAAGACCATCAGAATGTCGGACATTTAAGTTATGATTTATAACCATAGCAAAAAAGATAACGTTATGGCTGAGGGTCACCCCGACATGGGGAGCCATATATACTAAGGGGTGGCAGCACTAGGAAGGGTGAGAACTACTGCCTTCAAGACACTTGGGCCCAAAAGTTCCAGGAGCCTGTGTGGCACATGGGTACTACTGATTCAGACCCAGCTTGGTCATGCCATCAGACCAGGGTTGACTTCTGCTCAGTGTGTGACAGCCAGGCTCAAGCCTGAATACGTTTTTTGAGCTCGTCAGGGGAGGGTGGGGGCCTGGGTGCTGCTTCCTGGGGAGAGCCCCACACCCCTGCTTCCACCCAAGCTGGGCACAGGTTGGGTGGGGTGGCATCCGGGAAGGATTTTCCCGTCATGGGAAGGAAGAGCCTTTTCTGGCATCCGCAGTGTTTCCCAGCTTCCAGACCTCTCCCATGACTGTTAGACACTGTCCTGGCCAAGGTCCCAGGGGCAGGGACAATCCCCACTGCCTTTGGGGCTTGATCCTGGGGGGGTCTCTGCTTCCTCATCTGTGGGAAGCAATACTGATGCCTTACTTTAAAGGAGTCAGTAGGCATATCCACAGCCCTCGCCAGAGACCCCCAAATGAGCGGGCCTCACCCCCTGCTGTCTGTCTCTAGGACACCAGGCCTGCTACCAATGAGGCAGGGCTGTGGCAAAAGGAGGAATCTTGGAGTAGAGGTGGGTGACCCGCCCCCTTGGTTACAGCTCCACAAAGCAGTAGGTTCTGACTGACAGCGTGACCTCCCCTAAAAGGGCTGGGGATGAGGGAGTGATAGACAGGTCCTTGTACCCTAGCTCTGACCTCTGACCTCCTGTGGGCGAGTGGCAGCCCTAATCCCTGAGCTGAAGAGAAATGGGAGTGGGTGTGAAGGGGCTGCCAGTCTAGATCTTTGTCAGTACATTATCCAAAAGGAAGACAGGCCTCCTGACCCGAGGACGGAAGCTCAAGTAGACAAGGAGATCGCATATATGTATGTATATTTATATGTATATATGTATGTATATATACACACATCACATGTATACTTATATGTTAAATTAAGTTAATATCTACATACATATATTAACAGTGGCAGTGATGTGCATGGCGGAGCCCAGGCAATCCCCACCCAACACTCCCATGGACTCTAGGGAAGGGTCGCCCTTAGCATCTTTCCCTCCTCCAAAGCTATGAGGGGCCTCAGAGGAAGGCCCAGGGGCTGGCCTGGCCCCCTGGCTCCCGGCCTAATCCTCTTTTAATGAGCGGCCAGCCGGAAGGCCTCAGCCCCTGGCCACAGCTCCACAGCCCTGAGAGCCCCAGCCAGGCTGCGCTGGGGGCAGGGCGTCCCAGAGGCCTTAGTATGTTCTGCCCCCAAGCTCAACATATTTATTGCACCCAAACCAAAGTCAAGACTTCACCTACTGACCAGGTCAACTCTGGGCCCAGCAGCAGCAGTGGTGTCTGCTGTTGCCATCATGGGCCCTCCCGTGGGTGCTCAGGATAGAATCACTTGGGCTGGGCACAGGGAGGCCTCACTGCTGATCTCCTCTGACCTGGTGATAAGGTGCAAGTCCTTGGGGGAGTAGACCATCCCAAACCTGACCAGGCATTGAGACTGGAGCCCAGAGCCTTCCCAGGAGTCTCAGGCACCGCCCCCCACCAGGCAGGTGAGCCAGGTCGGTGCCAACAAAACCAATTACAACCGCTCTCACCCAATTAGCAACTAATTATGGCCTCATAGTCCGTTCAACATAATTAACATGTAAATGACTCCGCGTGTTTATATTCAATAACCACTCTGATTGAATTTAATTTAAATGTCTGAACTGGGAACCCAGTTACCGTATTTCACCACCTACAGCTGCCACTTCCAGGAAACCGACTCGAGGGGAGGGGAGGGAAGAGGAAGGGGGAAAGGGGGGTGAGCATCACTTCACTTCTATCCCAGAGGAGCAGGGAGGTAGAAAGGTAGGAAGAGCCCCTGGTGGGTCTCTCCAGATGGGAAATCCTCTAGAACAAGGGGGCTCTCCTTAAGGGCTACTGTAAACATCCCAGCAGTTCAGTAAACACCACACCCACACCGAGTATGAGCCACCCAGATGGACGAAGCTCCTCCACTCTTCCTTCCCATTTCAGGGGCCAGGATTGGGGGCTGGGGCCAGCAGGCCCAGGCGTGCTCTTCCCACGGCCGTTCTGCCCCACTGCCCACCTGCTCCGCCCAGGAGAGGGCAGACCAGAGACCAGGAACCAGCTCATCCTGAATCCGGGAAGAGCCGGAGGGAAGGCACAGCAAGGTCACGACACCCACAAAGCACAGAGCCAGAGGGCCGCATGGTGTACTAGGATGTCCAGTCACTGCTGACCCTCCCTCCATCCCAGAAGAGGGTCCCAGATGCCCTCTCACATTGCCTCTGTCTTTCCCACGGCCCCACGATATCTGACGACTGGACCGTTGGTCTGTTGGGACTGGCCAGGAGGTCCTACCAGGACCCTTACCATGCACAGGTGCCATGGGAAAACACGTGTGGGCATGCCAAGTAGGCAGAAGCCAACCCTGACTCGGCTTGAAGATGCAGAAGAGTTCAGAGATGCCCAAAGAAGGTGACCAGGATAGGGCAACTAGGGCTAGTCAGTGGTGGATTTTCAGAATGTGCCTCAAGAAATGTGAGAGGAGTAACAAAGGGGGGCCGCTCTTCCTTTCCTCAGGTAGAAAGAGTGAGCCAGTCTTCAGAGGTCTCAGTTCCAAAGGCCCCAGGGACTCACCCCTCCTCCCACATTCCAGACCTGGCCCGGAAACCTCTCACTCCTTCTTCCTCCTCCTCCTCCTCCTCCTCCTCCTCCTCCTCCTCCTCCTCCTCCTCCTCCTCCTCCTCCTCCTTCTCCACCTCTTCTTCCACCTCTTCCTCCTCCTTCTCCTTCCCCATGACTGCAAAAGACAACAAACTCCCCATGGCTCATTTACTGCTATAAATCACTCAGACAGACAGGCCAGGATGGGACAACAGGCTGGTGGGCGTAGAGACCCTCCCCCCTGCCCTGGCCCTAGCCTTCTCTGCTGTCCTCCTCAGATCTCCAGAGTCCTTGCAGCTCCTTCCCATCACCCTTACCGTGTGCCCCAACCTGAGCCCCCACCCCATCACAATATTATGGGGAAATCGAGCAGAGAACAGAAGACGAAGATGCTCCAGGGTCAGGCTTAGGAGTCACCGTGGTGCCAGGTTGGGAAAGGGTTAAAAATCACAGCGGCTCCATTGCAGGCCCCTCTAGAGAGCCACCCACCTAGTCTTCTGACTGCTTCCGGAACCCACAAATCCCCAGATTCTAACTGCCTGTTGTGTACAATCCTTAAGACTTGGCCCAAAGAGGGAACCGAGGGTGCAGCACCAAGCCCCCAAGTGAGAAGAAATTGGGTTCTTGACTATGGAGACTTCAGAGGAAAGATGGGAGTCAAACTAGAGAGTCACAGCAAGGTGGCAGTTAGGAAAGAGGAAAGGTGGAGGGAGGACAGGGGAGAAGAATGGAGCTGGAGCTCCTAGAGCTCAACTCTCCAGACTCCCAGCATTCCTGGTCCCTGGAGAGCCACTGATGCCGTGTCTGTCCCTGCCTGGGTAGAGGGAGCCCTAGACAGCTGGCGCTGGTAAGCAGAGCAGGGAATACCTCAGTGGGCCGAGCTGAGCCCAACCCCAGACGGGTCCCCTGGATCCCAGACCAGTAGCTACTGCCCAAGGTCTGTTCTTTGCTAGGTCAGAACCATAGGTCAGGGTCTGGAGCCCAGAAAGCATCTATTCTCTCCTGGGGCCTGAGCAGCCTGGGTGGGAGCTACAGGCCTGCCAAGCTCAGGCGCTAGCGTGAGCTGGGCTTCGGATTCAGGCTGTAGCCTTCTGGCATCCAAGTCTCTGGCAAAGGCCCTCTTGCTATTTCTAAGAAAAATGCAGCAGGAATTCTCTCTGCTTCTCCGAGGGCTCCCTTGAGGCAGGGCTCAGATTCCCAGGATAGCACTGGGCCAGGCCAACAAACCTTCTCTCTGCCCCTTTGAGCAGCCTGGGACTGGCCACCCTAAGACAAGCTGCAAAAGCTAGAGCAGCACCCATTCCGTGGTGTCGGTATGGATGGGTGGGTGGGTGGGTGGATGTCACTGCAGAGGATCCACTGTTCAAGCCAAGCTCGGGATGCCTCTGTCGTTGGGAGGCCATTGCTTCAGGACACCGGCTTCCCAGCAATCTATCCACCATGAAGTTTCCTCACCACTTATATATTTAGGACTTTGCTACAAGGAACAGAACTAAAGGATGCTGGGTGGTATGAACCCTGCCTCTGCCCCATCTCTTTCCTCCCCATCTCTCTTTTCCTGTTTGAAGCACCACCTCCACCATGAAGCCTGCCTGCCTTCCACCCACCCATGGTAGAAATGCTCTCTCTCTTGACCCCTCTACCCCAGCAGGTCCTTCCCAGGCACCGCCTCCCTAACCAAATGTCAGAATTCTGGAAAGGTGAGGAAAGGTGGGCATGCCCCATCAACCCTCACCTGTCAGCCACCATCCTGGTCACTGAGCTTCTCTTCTCTGCCGGGGACAGTATCCACATAATTAAATCTGCTCAACACCACAATGAACTCAGAACTATTCCCGGCCCCACTTTCCAGAAGGCAGTGGGAACAGGCAAGTTCACTGTTCAAGGTGTATTGATAATTACGATGCAAACGAGGCAGCCCTCAGGATAGGCCTGGCAGGATAGGCCTGGCAACACAGGCCTCTAATCCCAGTCACCCCAGAGGCTGAGGCAAGAGGATCTCAAATCCGAGAACTGCTTGGTCTACTGTTGATGCTGTTTTCAGGGTGCTACTACCATTTCCACCTTACAGAGGGGAAAGCAGAGCTCAGGAAGCCTAAGCCACTTCATGGAATTCACAGAGCCAACAGGGGTAGGTTTGGAGTTTGACCACATATGTATTAATACTCTCTAAGGGAAGGGGGTCACTCGGGACCCCTAGTAATCAGGGACCAGGAAGCCATCTTCTGAGCTCTCACCTCTAGAGAACGGGAAGGGTGAGAGGTGTGTACACACATACAGGTTAAGCAGCCAAGAACCTTTCTTTGGGGTTTGCTGCCTCCCAAGCCACAGGGTAAAAGATGCCTTTAGGGGCCCCGGGTGAGATCTGTATCTTGGCAGTTTCTCTTTAAATTCTTTACGATTACGAAGCCGTGAGGGCTGCCAGGGAACATGATTTACTCCTCGAGCATGCACCAGCTCCCCACTTGGTGCCAAGGGAAGCTGGAGCCAGCAGGGCGGGGTGGGCAGCATGCCAGAGCCTGAGCCAAGGCCTGGGCCTCGGAAGGCCCAACCAGTGCGTCCCGTCCGAAGCTTGGGAAGGGTCTGGGTTAAAGGCCAAGGCTCCTGGCTTGACTGCCTCAAGCTGGGCCTCCTGCAGTCACACAAAGCAGGCCTCCATTTCTTCCAAAGCCAACTGTCATCCCGGCTCATCCTGGAACATCCGCCCCTCCCTAGTTTAAGAGCTCCGAACCCACGGTAGCTGTCAAAGCCACCTGACCCCCTGTCCAGCTTCTTGATGGCACCATGGCCTCAGTCCTGGACCCCTTCCTCCTTCTTATTTCTCTACAATTAGAAGCTCCTCAAAGTTTGGAGACTCAGTGAACCCTTAGGGCCCCACCCTTACCCCCCAGTTAAGCCTGGGCCAAGGCTCTGTCAAGGCTTGCTTCAAACCCTTACACCTTAACCTATATTCACCGCCCCCAGGTGAAGCCGATGACTTGTGAGCACGCCTGACCTCCAACTTCATCAATCCCAACAGGAGATTCGGCAACCCGGTCCACCGGTGATGTCACATGCAAATGAAGTGTGTGGGCAGACATCAGCTCTGCCCCTCCAAGGGTACAGCACTCTTCCCCACTGAGAAGCTAGGTGCACCTGAGGTCAGGGCCCAGCTCCACCTGAGGTTCTAGGGCCCTGCTTGGCTCTCACCTCGGCAAAGGCATCCACTTTCCTTTCTGTTCTTTGTCTCCTTCCTGATCTCTCTTCTCACAGTGACCACTTGGCTCCCTCTCTGGATTCCTACACCTCAGTTTCCCTAATAGCCCAGCTGTGTCACGTCATCACAAGGTCCCTCTCTCCTACCAAACATTTCTCAGCCCTAAATCCTGGCCTAAGCTAGTCCAGACGGCAGTGGCATGGAGGTGGGGGTGGGGGGCTTCCTGACAAAAAGTAAACATTCCTTGCACTGAACAAAGGCCCTGGCAGAGCCTGGCACCTCCCTGCTGCTGTGAGGGAGGTGGCGTCCAGGACTTAGAGTGGCCCAGGGCAGGGATGGAAAAGCTTTTCATCCCAACTCGGCCTGCTATTCTGGGCAAAGGGACCCCAGGCACCATCAGGAGGGGGGCGGCTTACAGAGCAGGAGGAAAAGACACATCTGGTGCCCTGGAAGTTGGTCCTACTTGGCTCCTTGTTTGTGTCTGGCATTCTCTGTGCTGCTAATGGAAGCCCAGGAGATGGACCACAGAAACCTCTCCGTCTGAATGAGCCCTTTGCTTTCAGGCCCTCCTGGCTCTAAATCTGGGGTGCCTGGGCGGATGGGTGGGCTGCACGCTGGAATCTGGTCTGATTCCTGTCTTTGTTCTTTTATCTTCCCGAGAAGTGCGGGCCCCTCACACCAGCACCTCTGCTTAGGAGAGTTTAGCTAAACCCAGCATGAGGTGACACCTTCCACTGTAACACCCAAGGCAGGTTTTTTCACTCAAACTTGGCTTCCGGCTGTTGTATCCATCTAAGCATGAAGAAGAAAGAGAGTCATGGAGCCCAGCAGTGCTTCCTCCTGAGAGCAACTCTCTATGAACCCTGAATGTGGACACTGGAAGGGAAGACCCCCACTTCCTTCCAGCCCCTAAGCCAGCTGTGAGACCTGCCCCCCATCTCTAAGTCAGTCTCCACTCAAATCCCACAAACATTTTTCCTCACTGACAGCCACTTCTTGTGGGCCTGAGGAGCTAAAGGGGAGAGGGCACGCAGGGCCTGGGCTCCACAGTGGGGTCACCTAGTAAGAGTTTTCACAGTTAGTCTCATGTGCCCTCCATCATGTTTACTTCAGTGTTCCGGCAGAGTACAGCGCACAGTAAGTGCTCAAGTAACTGCTGAACTGAGCTCACACCTAAGCACCATGCTACGTATGGCATAAGGTCAGGTGAGAACAGAGAGGTCACCCTGGCTGATGTCCCTTCCTGGGGAAGGTGCTAGGCTCCAGGATGGGGTGGCCCCAAGCATCCTCTAGCCCTACCTTAGGCAGGCAGAGGCACAGCAAACAACACGGTAGGCTGGCTGCCAGGAAGCTGGGCTTTTAGTCACTGTGGGTGTCGGCTTCAGAGCTAATTGAGAGGGAATCGACCCAACTCGATGTGGGCGCCAGCAAGCCCAGGACTCCAGGGTTCTATTTCTGGCCTCCTCTCTGCCTCTTGCCTGACCTTGGCCCTGCTCTTGCCTGAGCCTCAGTTTCTCTCTCTGCGATCGGGAATGAAGCCTGTGCCCCTACAGGTCCAGTAAATTTAAAAGGAGCACAGAAGACGGCCCTATGCTTGCTTGCTTTCTGGAATGAATGTTAATAACAATATCCAAAGCTGTAGACACAGCAGGGTCCTGAGGTGTGCTGTTCAAGCCCCCTCCCTTCTCTTGCTGGGGGAGGGGACACTTAATGGCCCTAGGCAGGGAGGTGAGAGGAGAAAATGGCCCCGTCAAGATTTATTAATCTGCTTTGAGGAATTCCACCAGGGAAGGGTTGAAGTATCAGCCGAATAAATATCTCACCTTCCCCAGCCTGGGAGAGGAGGCCCTTAAGAACCAGAACCCATTAACTCTTGTCTGCCCATCAGGACTGGGAAAGTTAACCGGGTCCTTCCCCCTCCTCTAATCAAGTTGTGGGGGTGGGGTGGGATGAGGCCAGGGGCCCTGCCAGGGGGCCACGGTACTGAGATAGGGGCTGGGCTTCAGCCAAGCCTGAGGAAGGAAAGGTCAGCCCAGCCTTTCACCCAATATGGCTGCTGGGAAATCTGGCTAGTCTGGGCTGAACTGGCCCCACCCAGGGCAGGAGGCTAGCCAACGTTGCTTCTAGCCAGAGGATAGCCAAGACAGAACTCAGCAGTAACTCTAAATCCCCTAACCCCAGCATAGCCACTGTTCTTCACTTCAGTCCTATGGTGCATTCTACACACACAAAGACACACCACACACACACACAGCACACACACACCACACCACACCATACACACACAGACACCACACACACACACACACACACACACACACACACACACAGATAAACACCACATAGATACACACCACAGATACATACCAGACACACACCAGACACACACACCACACAGATACACACCAGACACACACCACACACACACACACCACACAGATACACACCAGACACACACCACACACACACACAACACAAATACACACACAACACACAAACACACACACACAGAGAAACACACCACACAGATACACACAGACACACACACACAGACACACACACACACAGACACACACACACACACACACACACACACACACACACACGTCCCTTGAGGAAGTGTCTAGCAAATAAGTCACAGGTGCTGGATTCTCTGTTCTCTGTGTTCACCTGCCAGGTGTGCTAGCCACAAAGACAACGGATTAAAGAACTCACTGGGGACTTGGGGCGTTAATGCCTTTCACGACATAGATGCCCTCCCTAAGCCCACCAAAGATTCTATTCCCCCACAATCCTCTAGGCACAACACTGTGCCCTTCCTCGGGGACCGTGGAACACTCACCCTGTACCACAACATACCCAGTGGAATGTTCCGGCTCCTCCAGCTGACTGAATCTACCTTATCATCTGACCCTCCACCCTGGAAGCTACTGGGACACAGACTGGCTTGACACCAGCAAATCCCCCGAGTTATCTCCCAGAGTTCAAAGAATTCAGTATGCGGGGTTTGGGGATTTGGCTCAGTGGTAGAGCGCTTGCTCAGCAAGCGCAAGGCCTTGGGTTCGGTCCCCAGCTCCGGAAAAAAAAAAAGAATTCAGTATGCGGCTCAGGACCCTCTCCCAGAATATCTCAGGCCTCTGGGTCTCAGCCTTTCCCAGCAAGCTCTGCGTCTCTCTTCATGCTTGCCCTAGGAAACCCCAAGAGACTGTCGTCAGTCCTTGTGCCCTGACTGCTCCTCTTCCCTCTGCAGGAGAATAGCACTGTAAGAAAGGATGGTTTGAGAGAGGAGCAAAGAAGTCCCTTACCTTTGAAAGATAGTCGGACTCTGGGTGTGGCTGGAAGCTGGTCCTGGATGGGGGCAGCTGGCCAGGCCCCAGTCAGCAGGGAAGCCCAGAGGATGAAGCCAGTGACAAGCATTGTGGGAGGGGCCTGGGGCCCAGGAAGCAGGCTCCAGCTCTGTGGACACCTGGAAAGAAAGCAAGGTTAGAATGTGTGAGCCATTTCCATAGGCCGCCTTTTATTTTGAGACAGGTTCTCCTCACTATATAACCCTCTGGCCTTGAACTTACGAAGATCCTCCAGCCTTTGCCTCCTAAGGGCCAAGACTGTGAGAGTGCAGCACCCTGCCTACCTTTCCTTGTAACTCAGTTTCCCTTCCTGAGCAGAATGTTGGAGTCTCCATGCTCACAACCCTCAGCTCAGGACAAAGCTTGCTCTTTCTTCTGCCTACCTTTGTCTGAGGAAGTGTCACTAAGCCCACTTTACCGGGCTACCAGGGAGTGGTAGAACTAAGGGGAGTAGCTGGAGGGCCAAGCCTTGCCCCTACTATCCCCTCACTTCCATGCTGGAACACAAGCAGATGGCAGAACCCTCTGTGGCTCACAGCAAGTTTCCAAGCTTTGCTCACAACCTATAGAATGGCCGCTCTCTCCCATGTCTAGATCTGCTCGAGCAAATGCTCTCCTCCCAGAGTAGGAGAGTCTGCACCTAATATTTGAGTGGAAGATAATTATGGGAAGATGGGGAGCAGGAAAGAGACACACAGATGGCCCAACGCAGGAGGGATGGCATCAGTCAAAAAAGCACAGACAGATAATAACAGGACTCACATTTACTAAAAGAGCAGGAAGCAGGAAGCACTCAGGTTAGACAGGCAGAAGGACTTCCTCCATGAAAAAGTACCAGCTCAGGGGTCAGAAAGGATGCTAGAATGGCCGGCAGATCTGTGATAGAGTGGACTCCAGATGCACTGCTCCCTTCAAAGTCACCCATATCCCTGGCAAGTCCAAATTTTAATACCATGTTTTTCAAATATTGTCTCCCCAGGCAGGCTGGCTGTTGGGTAAACGCAGCCCAGCACCAGTTGTTGTAACATATTGCTCCCTCCCGATACAAGTCTGCGCCAACTCCCACCCCCCAACCAGAAAGCACTGAGGGTGAGGGCATTAGGAATAACAGCCTCATCCCCCCAGATCTGCCCTGTCTCTCCCCTTCCCCATGGGAAGCAATATGACAGACCCATTTCCAGGACACCAGGGTATGTGTATTAGGATGTGACTCGTTACTCCCCCAGCCGGGCCTGTGGGGCTGAGACAAGGCCTAGACTCCACTGTGGACTCCTAGACTCCAATGCCCTCCTCAGACCCAGCCCCCCAGCCCCGGAGCCCTGCCTCTCCTGCCAAGGAAAACCACTTGGTGGTTCCTCAGACAGGAAGTGCAGCTTCAGCTGACTCCTCCAGCGGTGCTCTGCCTGGCACACCTCTCCTTTCCCCAAGATCTCCCCAACCCAGGCTGGCTGACTGGGGGAGGGGAGAAACAGGCCCAGCCCCTCCCCCATCGGCTGGGGGCACAAAGCTAGTGCTGACAGAATTCAAGACAGGCTCCGGCACGGAGGTGGGAGGGGTAAAGGGCTAAGCAGTTTCCATCACCCTAAGGGTGCACCAGGAGGCCCCCATGAGCAGTCCTGTATATACATCCACACATCCACACCTGCATGCCCACGCACGTCCTCACAAGCATGAGTTTGCTCAAGAACTTGACCTGCTAGTGGGGTGCGGCTCAAGGAAGCTAGAAGGACAAGATGTAGTCTGAGTCCCTGAGGTCTTTGATCAGGGGGTTCAAGTCAACAGCCTCCCCCGACCCGTGACCTCATTTTTCCTCGTATCCATTTCCACAATGACATGGTCAGGGTCACCAAAACCAGTGTTGGACTCACTCAAGGTGTCCAAGAAAGTAGGGGACCTTTCCCATGAGGCTCCTACAGGGAGCTCCCACAATTCTTTGGCTCTTGAAGGAGTCAATGGTGTGTGTGTGTTTGTGTGTGTGTGTATGATGAAGTCTGCTAGAGCCTCAAGACCAAATCCAGGGCCGCTCTTTGGGAACCCAGGGGTGAGGACAGAGGAAAGAGAAGGATGAAGAGGAAAGGAGGGACAGAGAGGGGAGGGGGAGGGGGCGGCTACAGTCCTTTCCCTTCGGCTACCCCCTGGATACCTTCCATTCAGCCCCAGCCCTCTTAAAGCCCCCAAGTCTGAACAAGCTCGAGTAGGTGGACAGGGGAGGAACAGTCACCGCCACCTGGGAGCCCACCAGGAGAAAACCCGAAAAAGGAGGAGAAGAAAGCTGGCGGGAGGGAACAAGGGAGGGAGGCAGCAGGCGGGAGGAGGAGAGAGGGAGGAGAGAGGGAGGGACGGAGGAGAGACGCCTGAACAAAGAAACGAGGAGCTGGGGTTGGCAAGGGGTGCAGAGAAGGGGCGGACGGAGGAAGGGGTCCAGAGGCACCTGGGGGCGGGACGGGGGGCCAGGTGGTCAAATTGTCCAGCCTGATCCAGACCTCCCAAGCTCATAGTGTGTGTGTCTATGTGTGTGTATGTGTGTGTCAGGGGGAGCCTGTCTTAGCAAAGGAAGGCTGGCTCCTCTAGCTGAGGACTGCCTCTATTGAAAGCAGGCAAAGCAAGAACAGGGCTGTGGAGGAACACGGAGGAAATTACTAACAGCACCCCATCAGCTCATCAGCTAACCCCCCCACACACACCCCAAGACTCCTTCCTGGAGCCTCAGCTTCCCCCTCCCCCAACATCTCATAGACCAGGAAGCAGACGGGCTGGGACCGAAACCCCCTTTTGTGGCCAGGGTTTCCCAGTCAAGGTCACCTGGGCCAGGCTCCATCCCCACCCCCAAGGTACGCAGAGTAGCGGGGGCTGAGGCTGGGCTCCTGGCCTCTCCAACCCCCACCTTCCTACTTCCGGGCCTGGCTCCTTTGGAACTAAGGGGGGGAAAACAGCGAGGGTAGATACGACTGCATTCTTGCCTGGCCCAGACAAGATAGTCCACTGGGTCTAGGCACACACCCCCGAGCAGCCGGAGAAGCAGCCCCGGCTCCATCTCACCCCTGGGCACAATTTTCCTATATCTGTAACTAGGGTAGTGGATACTGGAGAAACAGAGTAAATTCGGGGAAACAGGAGTCCTTCTACCTGGCCCAGCTCCACGTTGGACACAGGAAGGCTTCAGTTTGTCCTCTCCCCAGATGTTAACGGACTGGTGGCAAAATGCACCTATTTCAAGAATAAGGAGTTACCATCGGTCCGGGTGGGACCCCAGTCATAGTTCCAAAGGACTCTTCATCTTGACACTTTCCTTTCCTCACCTGCTCTAAAAACCCGCTAACCCCATGGACCCTTGCCCACTTCACCTCTAGGGCCCGTGGTTCAAATTGGAGCTTGACTCCAGGCTCTTCCAACTTAACAACACCTCACCTAACACGGAGACCCCTGAATCCAAACAGGACCAAGATACAGCTGGGGACCAGGAGATCCGCAAATGGCTGGAAGAAAAGCCCATTTCGAAACAGATCCCCTTGTCTTGCTGTTCCGGGCGACCCTCCACGTGGGGGCTTCCAATTTAGACCTTCCCTTGGGGCTACCCTGGTCTTCAGACCGAGGCAGTGCAAACGCGCCGTTTGGGAAAGAGTGCTGCTGCAGGCGTCAGCAGAGGACTAAAACAGAAGGATCCGAACTCCCACTCCGCGAGGGTGAGAGTACCCACCCAAAACCTTAGGGGGATGGAAAAAGTTGATTCACACACCGGTGACCCCGCAGGCCACATCACCTAGTCACACATCTTTACAGAGCCCGGGAGTGGAGGGGTTCAGGACGCCGGGACAGGTATGAAGCACATCCTAGTCCTGTCGCCTAGTGCCCTCAGACAGTGTGGCACGGTTCGCCAGACCTCGCGCACTTCTAAGGAGTTGCAGTGCCGCGGGTCCTAGTGGGGTCGGGAGGTCGCGTTCCCTCCGTACTCACCTCGTCCACGGCGACGGGGCCTGGGCGCCCGGGCAGCGGTGGCCGCCGCAGCAGCGAAGAGGTCCGCGTCCGGCCGGTCCGCTTTAGCTGCCCCCCGGGGCCACGGCCCTGTCCGCGCCCTCTTGTCTCTGAGCCTGAGCCGGGATCCGCACCGCGGTCTCGGCTTCACTGGTTCCCCTGGCTTCGTGCACGTCAGCAGCCGAGGCCCCGGGCCCTAGCCCGGGCCATGGAAAGGCTCAGGGGCGCTCGGGGCCGCCTCCCCCGGGGCGGGCTGCGGGCGCCCCCTGGCCTGCGCGCCGAGGGCGCATTCCCCGGTGCGGGGCGCGGGCGGCGGCGCGCGCTAGGCTACGGAGCGCTGCGCTGTGCTCGGCCGGGTGGTGGTGCGCTTGCCTGACTAGGGCCCGGAGACCGAGCGGGGCTGCGCGGGTCCTCGAAGCGTACCCTGGCTCTACGCTGCGCTCGGGGCTCCCTGGACCGCTGCGGTTTGTTCCCTAGCTGCTCGGGTCTCGAGGCCGCTGGCGGGACAGGACGCTCGCAGCCGCGCGCGGAGCGCAGGCAATTGGCCGCCCGTGGGCGACATTTGCATAGCACGGCCCCGCCCCGCCGGGCCCGCCCGGCCCCACCCCCGGGGCGGGACCCTCCCGGCCACCGCCCCGCCCCCGCTCCACCTGTCCGCGGGCTGGGCTCAGGGTTCCCAGGCGGTGGGCAACCCGCGCCAGGGGAGGCTGCTCTGCGCCCTGCACCCCCGCCCTGGCATCGCGGGCGGCGCCCCCGCCCCGCCCTGGCTTTGTCTCTCCGTGGATACACCGCGCACATCGCGCCTGGTGTTTACCCGGGCATTCAGCTCCCTGGTGAGAAGGGCTGGAGCGCAAGGGAGCAACCAACCTGCACTCACCTGTGCGCCCCCTTCCGCGTTCCTCCTTCCTACTTGCTGCCAGCCACGGCCCCGCAGCGAAGGACCTGGGACGGCCCAGGCCTCTCAGCAGGTGGCGATGCAGCCCTTGGGACGGTTGGCACTTCTGGACCTTCCGACAGATGGCTACCTCCAGAGTAGGTCAAGTCGGTGCAGCCCAGCCACTAGCTCTGTCCAGCTAACCAAATGCTCCAAGTGACCACCTCAAACACCAGTAAGTCTCCTTCAAGCCAGCGGCCCTCACAGACTTTCCCTTTACAGTGCCATATTCTAGGCAACCCAGATGACACGAGGACGACTCGAGACTTCCCCGCTATGAAAAGGACACTTGCTTTCAAATTTCCTCAACAATTGAGCAAGAGCCTCCTGTGACCCCCGGAAGGGTCCCTCTGAGCAGCCCATCCCCCAAGGTCATGGCCTCATCAGCCAGAACCACTTCTCAGCCCTTCCCCACACAGTCTTGCTGCTGTCCCAGGAGGCTTTGACCCTCTTTGTCCTCTGCTTCCTCCCGGTCCTTCATCTCCTATTTCCTCCTCTTCTTTCTCTTCTGTCTTCCTTTCTTCCCCTTTCATTCTCTCTGCCTTCCACTCTTCTTATGCCTGCTTTCATTTGTCCTCTTCCATCCCCCCCTCCCCCCCCTCTCTCCTCCTGTCTCCTTTTCTATTTCTCTTTTCTTCTTTCTCCATCCTCCCCTTCCTGGCTCCAACCCCCGGAAGAGCCACTCTTCCTCTGACTGGCTGACTGTGGGTATCAGAGGGGTATTGGGGTACTGCTGAGGATCACCTGACTCACAAGCAGGGTACCACCTATGCTTCCAAGAAGGACCGGGTTTTCAAGTTGAGGAAACAAACGTCTACCTGCTGTTTGTGGTGACTGTAGTGAGGGACAGCGCCTATTTTCTCCCTAATGTCACGATTCATTCAGAACACTGACAAGAGGCTAAGTGAGCTGGCATGTGCCTTTAGCTTTTCATCTAGGCATGTCTCTGTGTTCCAGGCCTGCATGGCAAATTCTAGACCAACCAGGCCTATAGAGTCAAATCCTGCTCGGACTAACAAAACACGTGCACACACTGACGTGCCAAAGGGTGTTGCTCAGTGGTAGAGGATAGACTTAGCATGCACAACGCTTGTATTCTGTCTGTAGCGCCAGAGTCAAGTAAATCATAGCTGACCACCTCCCTCATCCTCACTGATATCACCAGGGCCATCTTTGTGGTCACCATCACCATCACGGCAACACCACCACCACCATGGGCAGCTTAGGCCTATCCTGACTCCTTGCTGTGATTACAAGGCTATCCCAGCGGCTGGGGAGACAGAGGCTCAGTGGTTAAGAAAGAGCACTGCTGCTCTTCCAGAGGTCCTGAGTTCAATTCCCAGCCACTACAACCATCTATGAGATCTGATGCCCTCTTCTGTTGTGCAGGCATATGTGCAGACGGAGAACTCACACATAAGATAAATAAGTGGTTATAGACATCCCTACGGCTTCTAGGACCATCTCTTCCATTACTGCACGGTCTCCACCTGGCTCCGTGAACCCCTGTCGCTTAACTAACCTGTTAGTGTGAAGAATGGCTCAGCCACTGAACAGTCTATACACAAAGGCCTCAGGTGATGGGATGATGGGGAGGGAGCCAGGAACGAGAACTGAACCTGACTATGTGCAGAGTGGAAGGCCAGGTCCCCCTGAATGGGTCAAGAGGAGTGAATAAAAACTATCTTTAAGTAGAGCGCTTACCTAGGAAGCACAAGGCCCTGGGTTCGGTCCCCAGCTCCGAAAAAAAGAACCAAAAAAAAAAAAAAAACTATCTTTAAAACTGAGTGTTGATAAGCATGGTGGCACATGAGAGGTGGAGGCAGGATAATTGGGAATTTGTGGTCATCCTCAGCTACATAGCAAGTTGGAAGATAACCTAAGCTTTCAAAAACCCTAAAGGAGGGCTGGAGAGATGGCTCAGTGGTTAAGAGCACTGAGTGCTCTTCCAGAGGTCCTGAGTTCAATTCCCAGCAACCATCTGTAATGAGATCTGATGCCTTCTTCTGGTGTGTCTGAAGACAGCTACAGTGCACTTATATATAATAAATCTTTTTTAAAAAAATCCTAAAGGAGGGGTTGGGGATTTAGCTCAGTGGTAGAGCGTGTGCCTAGGAAGCACAAGGCCCTGGGTTCGGTCCCCAGCTCTGAAGAAGAAAAAAAAAAACCCAGCAAAAAATCCTAAAGGAAAAGGAGGAAGAGGGGGAAAAAAGCCCCCAATACCCAAGTACTAAGCTGGTCACAGAAGCACATGCTTATCCTATAATCCCAACACTTCCGAGTGAGTCTGAGGTAGGGGCTACATAGTGAAATAGGGGATGTATGGGTGGGGGTGTGGCATAGGTCTTTAATCCCAGCACTCAGGAAGCCTAGGCTAGCAGATCTTAGTGAGGTAGAGTCTCATGTATCTTGGGTTAGCCTCAAACTTACTAGTAGCCTAGGATGACTTGAACGGAACTTCCTTTTACCTCCACCTCCACCATGCAGGGGTTGCAGTCCTGTAGCAGCACGTGGTACTGAGGGTCAAACCAGGGGTTTGTGCATGCCTGTTCAGCCTGTGTCAACCAAGCGACGTTGCCAGCCTATAGTCTTAATATATAATACTATCTGACGAAATAGTAGATCATTTTCTACAACTTTGTCTTCAATTTTAGAGATTCAAAGAACCTTTAAAACCAACTCTGGTTTAATTCCAGCATTTGGGGAGCAAAGGCAGGCTGACTTATGTGGATTTGTGGCCAGCCTGTTCTATATTCTAACATCCAAGCCAGGCAGGGCTACATAGTGAGATTCTATCTCAGAAAGCTAAACAAACAAACAAAGGAAAAGCAACCACGTTTTGGGAGAACTCCTACTCCAGCAAGGATTCCAGTTCCTTACTCTGGGTGATCTTCAACATCGCGAAGGAAGTGGTCCTATTGTCCTGGTCATAGAATGGAAGAGAGAAGTGGGCAAGACATGTGACCACCAGGCTGAAGAGAACAGGCATCTTCAGGAGTTGAGAGAAAGCCCCAGAACAGAAGGCCAGGCTCATGGTACCTACCGGAACCAAAGGCATGCAACAGACAGGTGCTCTGGGTCTGGCAGAGCTGGAGCCCCAAGCCTCACTTACAGAGTTCAGTATTTTGATTGAACTCAATCATTATTGAGTGACCGTGAGAGCAAGCTGGAGTAGTAGCACCAGATCCATTCAAAGGATAACATGAGCCAAGAGGCTCAGACAGAACTGAGAGAGCTGACATCCTACCTAGCTCCATGGACTGGCTGTCTTCACCCTATGACCCCTGACACCCAGAGCCTTCTTGTCACCCCCCCATACCCATTAACTGTTAATGTTCCCCGTGAAAGGATGTCCTAGGTGCGAATAAAAAGCCCTCTCTGCCTCATCTGAGAGACCCTAAGCTCCAGTCATGACACACATCTTCTCTGTGAGACCCAAGGCTCCAGACATGACCTGCATCTTCTGTAGTTCCCACTCCAGTCACAGGACAGGGTCAGGGGAGAGCATTTGTGACTTAGCTTCTTGTACCCTTCTAGGGATTCCAGGTGGGCAGGAACTGGCTTAGTCCCCACCCTGGGTGATGGCGCTCCGCTCCCAGAAAGCAAGAGAAAAGCTCCTTCCTCAGGTCCTCCAGCCCTTCAACCTGATCCGACTGTTTTTTTGGCAGCTTTTGTATCTGTTTCTCTTTCTCTAGCTCTTCCAGGCTGTTCTGTGGGAACTGCATTGCAGCCTCTTGGCCTCCTGCTGCCTATACATCCTCTATCTGGCTGCCAGGCCCACCGCAGGCTAGAGACAGAAGCCTGAAGATGCATTGCCCCAGCTAACCTAAGAGGGACCCTGTCTTCAGCCCTCTGCTTAGGAAGGCTGGACTTGGAAGACCTCAGAGACCTGCCACGCCCCTTGGACGAAGGTGGTGTCTACACTCCCTCCCCTGCACCAGTCTCCAGGGAACCTGTTTCCCGGGCCTAGCAGGCAGAGCAGGCCCTGGCCCGCCCCGCATTGCTGGCTCAGATTTCCTTACTTTCTGGTTTTCTCATCTCCCCTGCCCCAGGCGCCACTGCCTGCTCTCTCGCCCAGCCCCCACCCCCGGAACTGGAACCAGTGAGGGGGAGAATTGGGAAGGGGCCTGAAGGGGGAGTGGGGCAGCCGGTTGGGCAGCACCAAGAGGGGGAGGCAGTGAGGAGTCACCCCTGGCCCAGGGCCAGAATGAGGTTTGGTTCACCCTCCTCCTGCCCAGCCTGCCCCAGAGGCTGGCAAGGAGCCGATCAAAAGCTGGAGTGACCCACCTCCCTGGCTGTTCACCAGCCTTTCTACTCCTGTTCCCTTCACTAGGAATGCTCTTACCGGACATCTATGCCAGTTGGAGTCCTGCACTTCCTCCAGTACTGAGCCTGGGTCATCTCTTTCACCCATTAACATGGGTCTCAGGCTCCCTCCTCAAGGCTGTCCGCCTCCCCCTCCTCTTATTCTGCTTTTGGACCTCTCAGGCATCCATAGCCTCTTCTAGAACCCCTGGACTCTCGTATTGGAGCCTTCCCACATGTAGTTCCTTTACATCCAGAATGTCTTTCCAGTCTCCTTCTAGATCCTTCAGGTCCCTGGGTAGAGGCCCATCACCCAGAAAGTCAGTCCTTACGATGGCTGAATCAGAATTTCCTGTGGTCCGTCATCCAAATACGAGAAAATCCTAAACTCTGCACATTCTTTAGGCCAGAGAACTATCAGCAACTGCTGCCCATGTGAGTTCAGTGTGAGTAATACAGAGACAGACACACGCTGAGCTAAGATCCTTGCGTGTTACACTTTCATTTGTGTGTATGTTAGAGCTTGTGTGTGTGTGTGTGTGTGTGTGTGAGCGTGCGTGCGTGCGCGCATGCACGTGTGTTGGTAAGGAAAGTGGAGCTGAGAGGACCTAAGCTCGCCAGCTTTGAAGTGACCCATGACTGAAGGCCATCCTGAGCATATCCTGTTTAGACAGGGGCCATAAAGCCCTCCTGCAACCCATCTAGCCTGACCAGCCTTCATGGGGAGCCAAGAGCCAGGCCTAGAACTCCATCGTACCTAGCTCTGCAGAACCACACCCCCAACAAGAGCTGGGGTGCGAACTCAGTGTCCCTCTGCTTCCATAGCATAGACATTTCCTCTGAGAACCTGGTCAGTGATGGTTGACAGACAAGCAAGGCAGTGAATTTTCGGAGGACACAGGCCACCGGCCGCACTAGTAGGCCTGGCCTTGCCTGACTGTGGGCAGGTCTTCCTCTCAGCAGCTCAGGCCCAAAGCCTAAACCAGTCTGGAGTCTCACATTAGCAAATACGTTGAGCTTCACCTTTTAAGTGTGGAATATGGGCTGGAGAGACAGCTCAGCAGTTAAGAGCCCTGACTGCTCTTCCAGAGGTCCTGAGTTCAATTCCCAGCACCCACATGGTGGCTCACAGCCATCTGTAATGGGATCTGACGCCCTCTTCTGTACTCACATACATGAAATAAATAAATAGATAAATAAATCTTTAAAAAAAAATAAAGTCTCGGGGTTGGGGATTTAGCTCAGTGGTAGAGCACTTGCCTAGGAAGCGCAAGGCCCTGGGTTCGGTCCCCAGCTCCGGAAAAAAAAAAAAAAGTCTCTTATTCCCTCCTACCCTCTCTTACTCTCTCTTTTTTTTTTTTTTTTTTTGGTTCTTTTTTTCGGAGCTGGGGACCGAACCCAGGGCCTTGCGCTTCCTAGGCAAGCGCTCTACCACTGAGCTAAATCCCCAACCCCTCTCTTACTCTCTCTTACCCTTGCTCTTTGTTCTTCTCTGTTCTTGCCCCCATGCCCCCTCCATGTGCCCATGGCCGGCCGCCTTTCCTCTCTTCTTCTACTCTTCTCTCATTAAACCTCTCCACGTGGAAAAAAAAAAAAAGTGCTAGGTGAACACAGGTTACCTCTTCCACCACCAGGTGAGCACAGGTTACCTCCCCCTACCACCAGGTGAGCACAGGTTACCTCCCCCTACCACCAGGTGAGCACAGGTTACCTCCCCCTACCACCGCATAGCAGCCACAGCTACCACCTCCAAGGCTGGTTCACCTCTTATCCGACTATGTGAAAGCCTCTTCCCTCATTGTCCCTGCTACTGTTCCTTCCTCCTACAGCTTCAGCAAGATCTCAGGGTAAGGTGGGTGCAAGGTCGCGTTGGTTTCTCTGCTTATCCAAAGATCTCCATGGCTCCTACTTTGTTAAAAGTCAAATCCAAGTTGGGCTTAGTAGCACACATCTATAATCCTAGACTCAGGAAGGAGACTGAGGAAGGAGTTCAAAGCCAGCCCTGGCCATAGTGAGTCCCTGATTCAAAAAGGAGAGAGAGACAGACAGACAGAGACAGAGACAGAGAGAAACAGGGAGGAAGAGAGAGAGAGAGAGAGAGAGAGAGAGAGAGAGAGAGAGAGAGAGAGAGAGAGAGATCTCCCCAGAATCCACATGGTAGAAGCAAAGAACAGTCTCCCTCTAGTTGTCCTTGAAAGCTGTCTTAAGATGGTTGTCTCTGGGGGTTGGGGATTTAGCTCAGTGGTAGAGCGCTTGCCTAGCAAGCGCAAGGCCCTGGGTTCGGTCCTCAGCTCCGAAAAAAAGAAAAAAGAAAAAAAAAAAAAAAGATGGTTGTCTCTGTCTCGGCCTGTCCTTACCTCCAACTCTTGTCCTCCTGGCTACAAACTTCTCCTTCCATACCTGGGCCCTCCCAGCCTTGGGACCTTCACAGTAACTATTCCTGCACATTCTTCCCACAGACACCCGAGTGCCTCACCTTCACTGACTTGTGCCCAGCTCTTGCTCCTCAGTGGTCCATTCTGACCAAGATGCTCCCAGCCATCTTCCTTTCCTCCTCCCTCCTCTTCTCCTCCCAACATCCCTGTTTTCATGGTCAGTGGTCAGCCTGCCCCAAGAGGACAGGCAGGCAGATCTGTTTTGTAAGTTGCGTCACCGGATAGTAAGGGAAAGACTCAGCTGGGTAGAAGGTGTTCCACCATCTGACCATGGGCAGGGGAGTGGCTTTCCCCACCTTGGGGCCTCTGCTTGCACTGGGGCTGGGGATGGGCAAAGAAGGGTACATGTTCAACGCTTCTCCCATAAGAACTGGCCTCGGCCTCGGCCTCGGTAGAAACTCTCTTGAAAGCAACAGCAGCAGCAGCCTCGAGGGCTTGAGGTAGACTCTGCTCCACCTCTACAAAGCAGAGAAGCAGAGTCTTAGCAAAGAAATTGGTGCGGTGAGCTTTCTAGGGGCAGACACCGTGGCGGAGGTGGACCTCGGGACTAGGAGAGACCCCAGCGGCTCACTGACAAAGCAGACCATGGCAGCCTCTGGTCTTGCGAGGTTTCTGGCTGCCTCCCAGGACCGCATCTGCTGTGCACACTCCCTCCATGTGTCTGTGTGGCCCCGTCCTGGGGGAGGGGGGCCCAAAGAGGGTTCCGCGGCCAGGCTTGCAAGCTGGAATCTGGACTTACTTAGTTCCAAATGACTGGGGAATGTCCCTTCCGTGACAGTGGTGGCGGCTGTGGCGCCCCCCCCCCAGTCCCTCTCTCCCAGCAGGGGAGTGGGGCCCAGATGAAGGCAGCCCCCCATAAGAGGGGGGAAGGGCGAGTGCACAGACACTGGGCACCAGGCCATTAGGCCTTCCTCAAAAGGCCTGGCTACAGGTCGTCCTAGAAGAGGGATTGCAATTTAAGGTCACCCTCCTTGCTCTCCCTCCGGAGAGCTGAGGCCAACGCATCCCAATCAGATCCCTAGCCTCCCTTGATCAAGGGACTTTCGAGGCTTCCTCCACAAGGCCTCTGAGGTACAGCAGCCATGGGATGGGCCAACCAGGAACGCTGCTTCTAGAGAAACCTCCCCTTTGCAGAGCGTAGCCTTTGTGCTTTGGAGGGTGGCAGGGCACCAGGTCCAGTGCCAGGCATGAGTGCAGGGAGCTAACTCGACCCTGGCTCACTTTGCCTCTCCATGCTTGATGTAGTTGCCCAGCCAAGCATCCTCTCTGTCCTGGCGGGGCTTGATGTTCAGATGTGATTACGATGAATGGGGGCCCATGCCATTTGTGGTCTCCAACCTTTCATCCGAGGCTGAGGGAGCAAGCCTCCATTGGACTATTGGAGATCTGTGGAGTCCTAGGGCCAGGCCTTGAACTCACCGTTGGCTATACCTCATTACATATGCATTGAGTGGCCATCTTGAGGAAGAAGAACCTATCTGCTTTTGTCTGCGAATTCCAGACCTGGACCCCTTGAATTGGGGTGCAACCTCTGAAAGAGAAATGACTAGGGCTTCCTTGAGGGTGATGAGGTACAACATGTTCTGATTTTGATTTAATTAAATCTACTTAAAAAAAAAAGATTTGTTTAGCTCAGTGGTAGAGCGCTTGCCTAGGAAGCGCAAGGCCCTGGGTTCGGTCCCCAGCTCCGAAAAAAAGAACCAAAAAAAAAAAAAAAAAAGATTTGGGGTTGGGGGTTTAGCTCAGTGGTAGAGCGCTTGCCTAGCAAGTGCAAGGCCCTGGGTTTGGTCCCCAGCTCCAAAAAAAAGAAAAGAAAAAAAAAGATTTATTTTATGTATATGTGTACACTGTCACTGTCTTTAGACACAGCAGAAGAGGGCATCAGATCTCATTTCAGATGGTTGTGAGCCACCATGTGGTTGGTAGTTGCTGGGATTTGAACTCAGGACCTCTGGAAGAGCAGTCAGTGCTCTTAACTGCTGAATCATCTCCCCAGCCCAAATTTACTTACTTTGCTGTAATATCATAGGTTGGTCTCCAGCTCTCTATGCAGATGAGGATGATATTAAACTTCTGTTCAATGCTTCTTCAAATGCTAGGGTTACAGACATGTGGCTACCAAGTCTGATTTTTTAAAATTTTATTTTATTTTTGCCGTACTTGGATCAAATCCCTGGGCCTCATACATACTAGATAAATATCAACTGAGCTACACCCCTAACCCTGACTCAGATTTTAAAGTATTTCCCCTGGCTAATGTGGGCCTAGAGAGTACATTGTGGCTACCCAGAGGATTGGCTCCAAATTTGGCTGGAACATTGGGATGTTGCTAGTTTGGTTTTTTTGTTTGTTTTTTTGTTTTTTTTTTTTTTTCCAGAGAAAACCAGGAATCACTCTGCTTCCTTCTGAATTCTAACCCAATGGGTCTGACCTGCGTTTGAGCTGGAGAAAGAGGCCACCTACCTGGCCCTTCTATCCTTCTAGCATGGCAGTCCTCCCTCCCCTCCTCTCCTTCAAGAGTGATTTAGACTTTAATCCGAGGACAAGTTTGTACAGAGCCTTAGCTTGCTGTCAAAGGAGCAGGGACAAGCCTAGATGGAGGGATAAGAAAGGGGGAGCATGATTTAGTTGAGACAGCAGAACAGATCTGATACTCCTCCCTCCTGGCTTGGGAACCCTCAGAATAGCTTACAGGCATTGTTCCTGCCAGCCAGTGAAATGTATTCATACCTCCTCAACCTACCTACTGTGTACCACCACTCCTGTTGTCCACCAACCCCAGTAGTCATAGCTCACAGCAAGGAGGCTCTCTGGGTCTTAAGAAGCACTCTTAAGGGGCTGGAGAGATGGCTCAGCGGTTAAGAGCACTGACTGTTCTTCCAGAGGTCCTGAGTTCAAATCCCAGCAACCACATGGTGGCTCACAACCATCTGTAATGGGATCTGATGCCCTCTTCTGGTGTGTCTAAAGGTAGCCACAGTGTACTCATATACATAAAGTATAATAAATAATTCGAAGAAGAAGAAGAAGAGGAGGAAGAGGAGGAAGAGGAGGAGGAGGAGGAGGAGGAGGAGGAGGAGGAACAGGAGGAGGAGGAAGACCTGGGCAACTTACTGTCCAGTGCACAAGTAGAGGGGCATTACTACCCAGGAAGGAGAAGCGTCTGCACTTCATTGAAGGTTGGGTTCCTCAAAGTCCCTAAGGAGAAACTGAGAACTGCAGGAAGCCCATAGGTACCTATACATTGTCTTTCTTTCTTTTAAGTGTGTGTGTGTGTGTGTGTGTGTGTGTGTGTGTGTGTGTGTGTGATCACATGGGCAGGGGCTGGAGGGATGGCTCATCGGTAAAGAAGACCTGAGTTCAGTTCCCAGTAGCCACATGATGGCTTATATAACTCCAGTTCTACAGAATCTGATACCTTCTTCTGACTTTCATAAGGAATACACACACACACACACACACACACACACACACACACACTCTGCACATACATGTGGGTAAAGCACTCACACACATAGACTAAAAGAAAGGGACACACAGGTGTATAGGCAGAGGTGTCTACCTGCGTGTGGTGGCTGAAGCTCGTGTCAAGCGGACCCTACTATATCAGTTGCACTTTATCCTTTGAAGCTGGGTCTCTCAGTTAAACCCAGACCTTAGAGCTATGGCTAGTTTTATGGAGATTCTAAACTTACAGGAGGGCTACCTCACTCACCCAGTGCTTATGTGGGTTCTTGGGACCCAGGTCCTTTTGCTTGTGTAGTAAGCACTTCTACCACTGAGCCATCTTCCCAAACTCATGAACCATCTCAACAAACTTTTTTTCCCAGAAAGGAAGTTGACCTGGAGTCTTTTTCAATTTTTTAATTTATATGACACATGTGTTTTCATGTGTATGTGTGCGCACATGCATGTTAGTGCTCTGGGAAGGCAGAAGAGGGTGTTGAACCCCTGGGACCTGGAGTTACAGGTGGTTGTGAGTTGCCTGTTCTGGGTTCTTGGAGAGCTCAGCAAGTGCTCTTAACCACTGGGCTAATTCTGCAGTCCTCAATACAGGGTTGTGATGTACATAGAGCAAGAACCCTAGAGCATTCTGTGCGGTCCTTCATGTGTTGGGATTATACAGCTCTATATCCAGCTTTTTCTTAGAAAGCAACATTTTTCCTCACTGTCCTCTAACCCATGATGTCTCAGTCCTTTAGTCCCTGCCCCAACCATGGGGCCACCACCAATCCCTCTCTCCAGACACCAGTCCTGCCTGAGTAAGTGAAGACACATGACTGCCCTATGGCTAGAACCAGGAAAGCCCAGCCCTTCTCTCTGAGCTTTCTCCAGTCTCAGGACAGCTATGGTGGGGCAGCCTGTCACACTGAACCTGACTATGGAGGTAATCTCTCAGTCAATCCCTAAGCCTCAGTTTCCCTTTCTAGGAAGGAGCTGTCCTTAGCATTACCTGTCCATGGTCAAGCTCATGCACCAAAGTTTCAGTACCTCCAGCAACACAGGACGCCAGCTAAAGACAGGCCTGCTAACATCAGTATTTATTGGGCCTGGAGAGAGATCTCGGCAGTTAAAAGCACTTGTGGGTCTTACAGAGGACCTGGTTTTAAATTCCCAGCACCTACATAGGGACTCACAACCATCTGCAACTCCCAGGTACTCACATACATTCAAATACATATAATATACACACACACACACACATATATATATATACATGTTCATACACATATGCATATACATACATACACATGCATATATATTCAAACACATAAAATAAATCTAAAAAAACCGTGTGTTTTATAGTTCAAGGAAAGGTTTTCTCTACATAAACCTGGCTGTCTAGAACTCACTTTGTAGACCAGGTTACCCTCAAACTCCCAGGGATCTACCCCCTCTCTGCATTCTACTAAGATTAAAGGCATGTACCACCACGTCCAGCCTAAGGACATTTTTTTTTTCTTTTTTTGGAGCTGGGGACTGAACCCAGGGCCTTGCGCTTGCTAGGCAAGCACTCCACCACTGAGCTAAATCCCCAACCCCTAACGACATTTTTTAATTGATCAATAGATTGAGACCGGGTCTTATGTAGCCAAGGCTTCACGAACTCTGTATGCAGTTCATGAATTCCTTGAATTCCTGATCTTCCAGCCTCTGCCTCCTGAGCGCTGCAACTACAAGGATCCACCATTGCTTTCAGTTTACTCAGGGCTGGACCGGAATCTAGGGCTTTCAACATGCACTCCACACCTGAGCCACATATCCAGCCCCTCCGAGAGAAACCTTAACCTCATTTAGACAGGACAGAGGGTAGACTCCATGTAGGCACAGAGCTTCAGGGAATGGCATTTGCCAGCGTGGGCTGGGTTAGTCTTTAGGGTAGCATTCTCCAAGAACCACAGAGACGCCAGCTCTGGGTCATAATCTTGTTCAGGGTCTAGGACCTTAGAGATGTAATGTAACCCATCCTGGGTCTTTCAGGTGAGGAGGTGAGGACTAGGCAAGGCTAGGAGCCCAAGACATGAGCGTTATCCTTCCCGGTCTCTCTCTTTTTTTTTTTTTTTTTTGGTTCTTTTTTTTCCCCCGGAGCTAGGGACCGAACCCAGGGCCTTGCGCTTCCTAGGTAAGCGCTCTACCACTGAGCTAAATCCCCAGCCCCGTCTTCCAGGTCTCTTAATATCCATGGTCCTTCTGACCTGGTTCAAATACTCTTCCTAAAAGCCACCTTTTGCTTATCCAGTCAGCCTGTGTCCTGTTAGCTCCCAAGACAGTGGTTTTCAACCTGTAAGTTGTAACCCTTTGAGGGCCAAATGGCCCTTTTACAGGGGTGGCCTAAGAACATCAGAAAACACAGATATTTGCATTACGATTTATAACAGTAGCAAAATTACAGTTATGAAGTAGCAACGAAAATAATTTTATGGTCAGGGTGGGGGGTGGTCACTGCAACACGAGGAAGTGTATAAATGGTTGCAGTGTTAGGAAGGTTGGGAACCAGAACTGCTATCCTAAGGAGATCCCGAACCACACCCTACACACACATTTTATATATATATATATATATATATATATATATATATATATATATATATATGTATGTGTATATATGTATGTATGTGTATATATGTATGTATGTGTATATATGTATGTATGTATGTATATGTGTATGTATATATAATCTATCTATCTATCTATCTATCTATCTATCTATCTATCTATCTATCACCTTTTACTCCTGAGCTACGCAGGGTGACTGCTCCATTCTAGTTTGGTTATTTCGATGAAACCATGTCTAAAGAGTAGTAGGGTCAGGATCTGAGGTACAGGGCTAAGGGCTAGGAGCCACCTAAGGAAGGGAAAACCTTGGTGGCTCAGAACCATTAACTCTAACTGTAGTCAGCGTTCCCATGGGCAGGAGAGCCCAGCCGAGAGGGAGGCTGGTGTTTAGTGAAGCCAGAACCCAGGAAAAGCAGGCACAGCTCTGATAGTAGCTGTTTTGTGAGTTCTAGAGCTTCTGTGGAAGTTGGATCTCGGTCAGATGCAGGAAGAGCCCCCGCCTAGCTGGCCAGGCAGCCCTGGGGACCTTTGACTTCACTGGTGTCTTCACTCTCCCATCCTGCACAAGTTGGGACCAGAGAGTATCTATGCACACCTGAGAAGACGCTGATGTAAGGGGTGGAGTTCTCCGTCCCTTGTTTCTTTAGGCAAGGCCCTCTCTCTGGGCCTCAGTTTCACCATTTATGACCAAGGGTCATAGCCGTTTACCAAACGGGAGCCTTTTAAGCAGGGGTCCTGCCTCAGCCCAGCCAGGGTCACCCGTGGATGCGCCTGAATAGCACCCAGGTTTGAGAAGAACTAGGAAGGTAGGCAGAGAAGGAGCTAACTGGGACACTGTGGCCTTGGGTCCTCCCAGAAAACTTGAGATCCCCCAGCTTTCAGGTGTAGAAAGGCTCTGGCAGGGCCTAACTGAAGGGGGCGGTTTATTTGCCCCCCCCAAGTCCTCAACCATAAAGTGGGAACACATCCATTCGTCATCAGTTGTGGGAGATTCGAATTAACCTCCCTGAATAGATTTCTGAGAGAAGCCATTATTTATTACATACAGCACACTGTCCCCAAGTTATAACTTACTGGCCCTCCCCACTAGTGACAGGGAGACCAGAATGTCAATACCAGGGACACAGGGACATTGCCCGCAATTGTCCTGCTGGAGCCCCAGAAAAGAAGGAGCAGGTGTCTGTTTTCTCATCTGACACAGGAATACACTTAGGTTGGGGTGGCTCACGGTTGCTGTGTTGTGAGCCCCCCTGCCGCTGCCTCTGCCCCTGCCCCTCAGTGAGGTGTTCAGGCCCTGCAGCAGTAGGTACGATTGATTCTCACATTCGCTGGAACCTCCTTAGGGAAGGCAGCCTCCTTGTCCCCCTGGGAGAGAACCTGTTTGCAGGCTGTCATGGGAACACAGTATTAGCAAAGCAGACTGCCTGGCACTCCTGGGTCCCATCCCCCCTCCTGAAACAGGCCACAGTCTCCATCCATCCTTCATGTCCAGCGTAGTATTGTTCCTCCAAACCGTGATGTACCAGGAGTTACAGGAGTCAGCAAGATGAGGTTCTAAGGGTCAGCAGGGAGCTCTTCTGACCTGGGGGCACAAGTGAAGAAGCTCACAGAGAAAGGGACAAATGCTCATGCAAGGCCTGAGCCCTCCTGTGGAGCCCTCAACCTATGGAACCTTTGCTCCTTCTATTGGTTGACTGACAGCTCTCTCCAGAGTGACAACACATCACCTCTGTGGGACACGTTGCTTTCACAAATGCTAACAAGCTGGGGGATCTCAAGTTTTCTGGGAGGACCCAAGGCCACAGTGTCCCAGTTAGCTCCTTCTCTGCCTACCTTCCTAGTTCTTCTCAAACCTGGGTGCTATTCAGGCGCATCCACGGGTGACCCTGGCTGGGCTGAGGCAGGACCCCTGCTTAAAAGGCTCCCGTTTGGTAAACGGCTATGACCCTTGGTCATAAATGGTGAAACTGAGGCCCAGAGAGAGGGCCTTGCCTAAAGAAACAAGGGACGGAGAACTCCACCCCTTACATCAGCGTCTTCTCAGGTTCTGGCAAGGCCATCCACAGCAGGAAGAGTGGGGCTCTGGCTGCAGGCTACATGGCCGCTGCGTCTGTCTAGCCTCTCTGAGCCTGCTTCCCTCTCCAGCAGCCCAGCGTCAGTCAGCAGTTTCCCCATCCACATCATCCCCCTCCATTCTGCCTTTCATCGGCCTCTCCTGGGTTGGAAAATCCTCTGCTTAGCTCCGGACTACTTATCTCAACATCCTGGGGGACTCCTTTGCGGGAGCTGTGGCTCCACTAAGCACTCCTGAGTCAGGTTAGGGAGACCACTTAAGGGTAGCACTGGAGATGGGGGCTACGGAGGGATTCAGTGCAGGGAGCACAGGAGGACACCCGGCCTCAGTCTCTCCAGAGGGGCTGTCTGTGTTCCAGGTGTCAGGCTGGCTCTAGGCTACGCTCCCTGCACCAGGTGTGAGGCTTCCGGCACCTCAGAGGCCCCTTTGTCCCTTATCTTCTCAGCCTCTTTGGTGGCAGCTACAGATAAGCATCCCTTTCTGGGCTGAAATTCCAACCTGGCAGCTACTCCACCCCCTGGGGGTCTGGGACCTGCCAGCTGCACACTCTCCCGGGACCCACCCAACACGTACATTCCACCTACGGTTCTCCGAGCTAGCTGCTCTGCTCGGTTTCGCTAAATTCCGCCCCCCACATTGGAGCCCCGACTACTCCCTTGACCGTACACATTGTCCTTATCCCTGACCCTCCACATTTTGTTGACAATGCCCCTTCTTTTGACCCTCATAGCTGGGCATAGAGAGCATTGCAAGTGGGGGTCCCTGACCTATCAGTGGGAGATTGAAGGCCCGTAGCTGACCCTTGTGTGATCTCCAAGATCCCCACCCCGGGGCAACCCCAGACACACCCCCTAGGCTTCCTGGACCACCCTTCTTAGGGACTCTCGGTCTCCATCTCTCAGCCCGGCCTCAGCTTCTCTTCTTCCCTGCCTCCCCCCTCCCCCCTCATTAAGCCTCCTAAACCCGCCAGCTCCCTGAAGCAGGAAATTGCATTCTGCCAAGATTAAATGGACTTGAACGCCCTGCCTCTGCCCGCAAGGGAGGGGAGCTGAAAGGGGCCAAGTTTGTTGGGGGTGGGGGTCGGGTCCCTGAACCTCAGTTAGGGAAGGAGGATCTAGCAGGGTGGGGTATTTCAGGATGGGACGGGGCTTTCTTAAGACAGAGGAGAGAGAACCACTTGCCAGAAGTAAGACAAAGTCAGAAGATTACGGCCCCTCCTAACTGTAGTAGGATGGAGAAGCAGTAAGAGGAAGCCACGCGGTGGGGGTAGGAACAGGTTCTCATTAGGTGGGGAGGGGGAGGGGCAGGAGGAGGAAATGGTGATTGGGAGGTGAGAGAGGATGCCTGTCTGGTAGAGACGCAATCAACAGGAAATGGGAAGTGAACTCTGAAGGGTGCAGTCGCTGCTTCTGTGGAGTACCCAGTGGGAGGGGTTGGCACTTCTCCCTCTTGCCAATGGTCCAAGGTCTCACAGCAAGGACAGAGTCAGACTATATCCTGTGTGACCTGGGGTCCTCTGGAATCCTTTACACAGACAGCTCTGAAAGCATTCAGGACTATATAGCCCATAGCCAAAACACTGTCTGAAAGTGTGGGACACACACACACACACACACACACACACACACACACACACACACACACACAAGCTAGGACTAGTGACTCAGGCCTGCACTTCTTTCTACTTGGGACAATGGCTAAAGTAAGAGACAAGTTCAAAGTCTGCTCTGAATACAGAAGTCATAGAAAGCTCTGAATTGAACAAGGGGAAAGGTGTCAAGGCTAACCCCTTTGTCCAGAAGCTGAGACCCTAGGGTCTTCATCCCTCCATGAGGACAGTCATCCCCATTTCCCAGATGAGTGCTCTGAGCCCAGACCAGCTGCCTCCCTCTTTGGGTCATAGGGTTACCCCAAGGCTAATTCCACAAGTGAGGAGAGAGGAAGGTGAGTCAGACCAGTTCCTTCCTTCCCAGGGAGGAGGGTAAGGACAATTGAGCCTCCTGGCACCGTGGGTTTAGTTCCCTGTCCAGAGTAAACCACGGCCTTAAAGGAACAGGGAGGAGTCGAGCCTGTTAGAATTAGTCACATGTCACCTTAGAGTTGTGACTAGAGACACACATAGTTAGCTCTGTCTTTGCCAACATGTCCTCGGCCCTGGGATTCTGGGAAGGGCAGCTGTTCTCCTTTAATGTGATTTCAAGAAATGAAGGACCAGTTGAGCATGGTAGCTCACGCCTTTAATCCCAGCACTAGGAAGGCAGAGACAGGTCAATCTCTGTGAGTTTGAGGCCACCCTGATCTACATAGTGAGTTCTAGGACAGCCAGGGCTATGTAAAGAGGCTTCAAAGAAAGAGAGAGAGAGAGAGAGAGAGACAGAGACAGAGACAGAGACAGAGACAGAGACAGAGGGAGGGAGGGAAGGAAGGAGAGAGAGAGAGAGAGAGAGAGAGAGAGAGAGAGAGAGAGAGATCGGAAGGAAGGAAGGACCATACAGAAAGAAGTCTTCCAAAAGGGAAGTAAAAGTCATTTGGCCATTTGTGTACCAGGAAGAGGACTCATGTTGTTTGGGAAACCCTGAGAAAACTTCAGTATAGCTGATCATGGAAAAAGTGGCTTGGCACAGGCTTTTGGGTCGAGGTTCATGAACAACTGTAGGAGTTCTGTGAGCTTGGGGCTGGCAGGTTGTCTCACTGCAGCCACGGTGACAAACCACACTGCTGAGGCCTCAGCCCCACCTGCCACCCAGGTTTGCTTTGTTCACAACGCTGGTGCCCATTTCAGGCAACCTGAGCTGAGCAGTCAGTTTCCCAGAAAGGAGGCTGGCTCCGTCCTGACGGCTGCTGAAAAACGGGCTTCACCTGTCCAGATGTGGGCGAACTGACCCTCACTTCCTAGGAGGGTACCCACCTCCCTAGTGCATCTGGGTTTGCCTTGGCAGAGCCTGAGAAAGGGGACAGCTGAGTCCTGATAAGACTGGGATCAGAAGGGACCCCCCATGCTGATCCCAGAGTGCTGTTGCTCTGGGATGTTCCCTAATGACTTCCTGGTTTTAATCTCCAGGTGGACCAGCAGAACAGCTGCTGAAAGATCTAAGCTGGCTTGTCCTTCAGGTCATGGATGGGAAATGACCCAAGCCCTGTCCTGCCTTGTTCTGGCGTAACAACCCCAGGCTACCAGTTATGAACAAAGAGAGGTCCTTGTCCCCAACACCTCTCTTCCGACCTTCTATGCCATTCCTTTCTAGTTGTGAGGAAGGTTATACATCAGAGACTCCTAGGTCTGGCTAGTTCGTGTCAAAGGTTCCTCCTCAAGACAGTGTCCCTCATCCATCTTCCTCAGTAGTTCACATCTCCTGCGGTCCCTATCACAGAGCAAATGGCTTTATCTGTCCTCTCTCCTCCCCCTGTGTCCTCTGGTAGGTTGAAGACCTTGGCCACTCTTGGTCCAGGGCTAGCAAAAGAGGTGAAGAGTATAGCAAGTTCAAACTGGTCAGATGTCAGCCTTGGGGACACTGAGTCAGTTCAGCCATCCAACCCAAAAGATCATAAGACACAAGTGTCTTTCAAAGGTTTACTTAGCAAACTTCTTCCCTGTTTTGCACATCCACAGCCTGTGCATTCTCCTTCCCAGCCCTTGGAAAGGGTAGGTGATAGATAGGTAACACACAGGCAGGCTGTAGACGTCAGTTAGACGTGTGTGTCTTCTGCCTTCAGGGGACTCAGGATCTTTCCAGAAAGACAGAGCTGGAGTTTAGGAGAGAGCTGTTATACCACAGAAGGCCAGAAAGAATGGTACTAGGTAGGCTAGGGAAAACACCAGGAGATGAAGGTGGGGGTTGAGTCCGGTGGTGCATAATGCTGTGGGGTTTAGCTAAGCCACTCTGAGTCTTGGTGATCTCACAAATTAGAAGTGCACACCCCTGGCCTTCTGGTGGCTGCCCAGAGAATTAGCACATAATGGGGAGGGGCAAGGTGCAGGCCCCCCATAGCCTTTCAACTAGGAACACTCATTTGACTCTGGATGGGGGCTCCAGAAGCCTTCCAAGGTCAGGGACCTTTTTGGGCCCCATGAGAAGCTTGAGGAAGTCACACTGTCTAAACTCTGCTGTCATACCCTCAGAACTTTAGCCATGGTGTCTCACGTATGGAGACCCCAGCAGACCTGCCCTGTGGTTCAACACCAACTTCCTGAATCCAGGGAGCTCTTTGGTGATTCTGGGAATCATGAGTTTGCTGGGGGGGGGGGGGGGGTCTAGTTGCTCCTGGCTTGCACAGCTTCAGGAGACTACCATTGGTTAGAGAAAGGTGAGTGCTGGGGCATGGGCCTCCAGAAATCCCCAGGAGTCTACCAGCTGAGTGGATATGCACAGGAGAGGATTGGGGACCAGAGTTTCCTTACCTGGGCTCCTCCTTCCCAGCCTAGCCTGGGGCTTCTCCAGTCTAGGAGTCTAGAAAAAGGAGGTAGCGCTCCTCCATCCAAGCTTGTTCCCTCTCTGCCTCTCCACCTCTTTGTCTGAGGTCCTCCTGCTTTAACCCCTCCTCCTCCACCCATCACACCAGCTGGCAGAAGGACAGAAGAATTAATGATGCCTGCCATTGAAAATTGTGTGGCTTTGTCTGGGCCAGTGGGGCCTACAAGGCTGGTAGGGATAATAACTCACGAAAAGTGTCAAACACAGACTTTATTATCCTGCACGCAGAGGACAACAGACCCAGGTGTTCAGGCTCTTGTGGCCCCCATCAGGGCCTTGGGGCTTGGTGGAAAGGACAGTAGTAACCAGGCGATCTCACTGGCCTGGTCTCAGGGACCTAGCAGCAGCTTATATCACTTGCCACCACCACCAGGGGTACTAGGTGCTGCACATAAAATGGCCCCCAGCCACCCCAGTCAGTCTCTCAGTCTCTCTCTCTCTCTCTCTCTCTCTCTCTCTCTCTCTCTCCCCCTGTGTGCTTGTGTGTGTGTGTGTGTGTGTGTGTGTGTGTGTGTGTGTTGTCTTATTCCCTCTCTGTTTTCCTGTCTGTCTCCCTCTCTAGCCTTAGCCTTATATCCTCACTCCAAGACGGCCTTTTGCCCTCCTCTCCCCCAATAAACCTCTCACACTAGATCTGTTGTATAGAGAGGCTTCTCAGGGGCACACACCTTGGCACCAGCCCACCAAGCGTACGCCCCCACCCCTTGCTCTCAATTTCTTCCTATTACTCTCTACCCCAGGTAGAATCTGGGGTTGGAGCCAAGGGAGGGCAAAGCTTACCCCTAAACACTGGTCTCTAGGGCTTCCTTGATTGGGAAAGGGGGCCTGGCCTCAGGCAGGGCCCTCAATTTACCTGTAACATCCCAAAGTTGGCTCAACCATCTGGCCGCTGGGAGGAAGGCAATGCCTAGGGGACAGGGAAGCTGTGGGTAGTTTCCCTTTGTTTCTGACACCCATCTGACTCATTGCAGTCCCTAGATTTGGAAACCTCCCCCCCACCCCCCCCAGGGTGGGGGGCTGGAGTTACTTTGATAAGCCACAGGCAATCTGAGGAAAAAGCCACCAGCCCCTAGCCCAAGGGACTGAAGGGTGAGGAACAGGCACAGAGCAAAGCTGGGGGAGGGGCCCTCACATGTCTGCTGTAAGACTAGCAGGAACTTCCTCCCCTTCTTCAAACCTCTTCTGTCTGCCTGCTCCAGAGACAGGCCAAGGTGTGAAAGACAAGCACATAAGGCAGTCTTGGCTACTGTGTGTGTGCTGCCGGTGACCCCATTATCTCCCGGACCCAGACTACTCTGCTTGGCTGGAGTTGAGGACATCTGTCTGTCTGTCCCGGGCTACCAGTCTCTCTTCTTCACCCAAGAAAAGGGAGGGGATGTTGGCCCTCGTGAATTTGCAATGAGTACACTTAATGATGTCTCAGGATGGGGGGGGGCAGAAAGTTGCTGGACAATATTGTCAGTACCCTCCCTCCTGAGATACCCTTTGCCCAAATCGGGTCAGCCTAGGGTTCTGCTATGCTAAGCTCCTTAGTACTAGGACAGAGCACAAACAACATCTGTCCCTTGGCCCAGGGTCTGAGCCCTGATATCTTGAGATCCTAGGATGATCCCTGGGGACAGGGTGGGAGGCCTGACAAGGGTCCCAGTGGACTTTCCATGTTCCTGTCCCTCTCTATCGCCACATATCCACATGGGCTGCTTTCTCACTCAGGCCCCAGGTATGCTGGCCCCCTTTACCTGCCAAGCCATGTGAGACCCTTACCCCGACCTGGGCCTGAGGAGGAGTGGGGAGAGAGCCATCCTTTTCTCCAGGATCTAGCCTGGATCCTCACTGGACGAGCCTTGCCTCGGGTTCTTTAGCCCTCCACTCCTAGCTGGTGGCTATGGGCACCCACCCCCAACATTCTAACAGTCAGAGAAGAAAGGAGAAGAAACAAGGTGTCTGAGGATGAGGATTGAGGGGTGGAAATTACCTCAACTGAATTTTAAAAACCCCTGGCTGGTTGCCATAGTAACAGAAAGGTGCATCCCATCACCATGGCAACAGGCAAACACCGAGGTCTGCTGCTGGGATTGGGGATTTGGGATATGGCCGGAGGGGGTGGGCAGAGGAGGCGGGCTTGGGCTAGAGCAGTTGGGGGTGGGAGGACTATAGGGCCTAGAATTATTCACCCCTATCTTTTCAGGGGACCAGAAGGCCAGGTTGAATCTTTTCTTCCTGGCAGCAGGGGTCAGAAGAAAAGGAATTTTGAGGAGTAACCCCCTGGCTCCCACCACCCACCCTCATCTCATATCATCTCCAGCCTGGGAGACTGAAGTTGGGTTCCTAGCTGGGCAGAACCGAGGTCTTAGAAACTGTCCGGCTTGGCTGATTTCAGAAAGGTACACTTTGGAGAGTCGTCATGTCTGGTCTCAGGTACTGAGGAAGTGGCACATGGTGGCAGGGACCTAAAAGACAGCTTTGCGGTGTGCTGAAGCTGTGACGCACACCTGAAGGGCTTCTGCACATAACTGCACGACGACTGTCACCTGTCCAGAGGATGGCTCTACAGGAAACAGTTATCTTATCTACAGACTTGCTCTTCAGAGACACCAGACTCTAATTCGGTGTAATGGTCTAGACTGAAGTGGAAAGGGTCCTTTGTTATCCCTGAAGACAACTCTCAGAGACTTTGGGACCAACCTGGCAGCTAGAGCCACAGGTGGACTGAGGAGGGGCTGGTGCAAGCTCAGCCCTGACTAGTTGCCATTACTGTACTTCTGCCCTCTCACACACAGAGGCTCTGTGCTAAGGACTGGACATTCAGGCCAGCTGGTCCCACAGTCTGACAGTCTGCTACAGAGTGAGTCCCCTGGGTTACCCAGTGACACCACACGGTTCTTGGTAGACACACCTGGGAGCACCGTGGCTCCTGGGGTCTCAGGCTTTTCCAGTAATGCATTAGCGAAGCCGAGCTTCAGAGACTCTATGGGCTGCCTGTGGCCTTGGAGACCTGGCTCTGGGGGTGGGGAGAGTGGAAGTCTCATGACCAAGTCAGAAAAGGAGGTGGGGACTTGAGGTGCTGACCTTCCCAGACTGCTCACCAGGCCAGTTTTAAGTGGGCTTGTTCCAGTCTAGATTCTTGGATTTGTGCCCAGAGTTCCCTTGAATTGAGGGCTTGGCCTGGTCACCGGGATTCTGAGAAGACACAGGGGTACCTGGCAGGCCTAAGAAAGCTGTGTAAACCTGGTGCAGTGAGAGGAATGAATCTCGGTGGGGGTTTGGAAAGATGAAGAAGCCCCTGGCAGCTAAAGCTGCCAGCTGTGCTTCCAGAGTCTCTGTGGCTGCTGTTCCAGGAAGCTGGTGCTCCTGGGTAAGAGGGAGGCGAAGGTTTCCCTTCCGTTCCCCGAGGGCAGTGACTAGTCAGTGTCTCAGCATTTAGGCCCAGAGCATTTGTCACAGGTATGGGGATGGGACCAAAGGTGGGGGCTCAGGGATACTCCTTCGGGATCCTACCCTCCGGTTCCAGTCACCCTAGATTAGCCACTTTGGAGGCGCTAACCAACGGTGGCAGCACTTGTTCTGTTTCCTTGTTTTGCTTTTTACATTTTTTAAAAAAGATTTATTTATTTATTTGTTTGTGACAGGGTTTCTCTGTACAGCCTGGCTGTCTGGGACCAGACCAGCCTTGAACTCACAGAGATCCGCCTGCCTCTGTCTCCCCAGTGCTGGGGTTAAAGACATGCACCACAACTCTCAACATTTTTTAAGGGATTTTAGCATTGAATTCCATTACAGATGGTTGTGAGCCACCATGTGGTTGCTGGGAATTGAACTCAGGACCTCTGGAAGAGCAGTCGGTGCTCTTAACCGCTGAGCCATCTCTCCAGCCCTTATTTATTTATTATATACACTGTAGCTGTGTTCAGATACCCCAGAAGAGGGCATCAGACCGCATTACAGATGGTTGTGAGCCACCACGTGGTTACTAGGATTTGAACTCAGGACCTCTGGAAGAGCAGCCAGTGCTCTTAACCACTGAGCCATCTCTCCAGCCCATGCTTTTTACATTTTTGATTGCATTTGTTCATGTGTGTGTGTGTTTGTGTGTTTATTTGTATATTTGTGTGTGCACACTTAGGACAGCTTGCAAGAGTTGCTTCTCTCCTATCCTATCGTGGTGTGAGTCTTGGAGACTGAATTTAGCATCGAGCTTGACAGCAAATCCTCTACCTGCTTCAGCCATCTTAAAAGGCCCCAGTGGCTCTTCTGTGAAGCACAGAGAACGCCCTGCATGGCTTTGTTCTGTTTTTACCAGAAAGGAGGAGGCAGAGACCAATAAGAGTATGCTGGAACCTTCACCATCCGAGTCCCTTGGCATAAAAACATCATGGCCGGCAGGGAGGAGACCCTGATCTGGACCCCTGATAGGACTGGGCAGGAGGGAACCCAAATCCCATGTGTGGACACACATAGAGACTGACTGCATGGACGTATTTGTTCTAAGATGGTGGAGACCCCTCTCCAGAGAGACACTTTCAAGCTGTTCTCGGCTCATCTTCATCTCTACTCAACCTGGAGTGGGCTGGGCCTTGTGGGCCTCAGTCATTGTCCCATGGATGGTATTCCTTTCTGCTCTGCCTGTGCCCTGCAGTTATAACCATTGGAGATGTCAGGCACCAGGCTGCACAGAATGCACTTTGGTTCTTCTGCTGTGCAGTTTCCAAGCTCTCCATGAACAGGAGGAAGAGGGTCTGGGGCCAGAGAGAGAGCAGGAGCCAGGGAATGGAAGGCTCCTAGGGGTGTGTGTGTGGGTTCACCCTGGGTTTACTTGGTCTGCCCTCACCTCCCCAAATGCATGAACCTAACTTGGGCAGGCCTGGCCTGAAAGCCTTATAGGAAGTATATGTGACAACAGATCAGGAAACCATGGATAACCCCATAGGTCACCTGGGCCTCAGGCCCTAGCACAGCAATGCCTGGCTTTCTATGGAACATTTCTACTGCTAATGACTCAGTTTCAAGACTCAAGCTGTAGTTTAACTTACAATATTGCCCAGGCTAGCCTTGAGCTCCTGCATCCGCCCCAGGGGGCTGGGATTACAGGGATGGGCTCCGTGTCCAGCTAAGTAAGGATGGCTTTGAATTCCTTAGCTAAGGATTGTCACCCCGTGTTGTCCACACAGGAGCTAAAGTACATTTCCCACCCTGCCCCCAGCCTTCACTCCACACGAGGTCCGATTTACCACCTCCAGCGCGCTGCCCCCGCCCTGTGCCCGTAACATTTTCTTTCAGTTCAGCGTGTGCCATATGTACGCCCACGAACACAAGACAATATTTATGTCTGGAAATCACCAATATTTACCCACATTTTATGGGCCCCCCACCCCCCTGCCTGGGAGAAGTCTACTTCTCTCCAACGCAGTATTTGCTCATGAGCTCAGAACAGTGTTTACCCCAAACTCCAGTTGTTTTGTTTCCTGGCAGCATGTGGACGGCTCCCTGAGCATGGAGCTTAGCTGTGTCCTGAGACATGCTCATGAAGCAGGGGCAGTGCCCACAGCCTACCGCTACTCAGCACCGCGCTCTGTTACTAACATCCCTTCCAGCCCCCAGTGGGTGACTTGGCTTAGAGGGTTACTTAAGCCGGAGTGGTAGGTAGCATCTCGGTGGATGGTGGTGAGCGTGTCTTCCTCCTTGGCAGACTCAGCCTGGAAGTGGAGACAAATTGTGTGGCCTAGGGGGTCAGGATGAGGGGCGATGGGCTCTGGCTAGTGTGGCATCTTAGAAGTGGCTCTTTTACCACCCTCTGCTCCTGAGTCTTGTCCTATGCCAGTGGGCTTTCTCTGAGCCTGACTCACCCGTACCTAGTAAGAAGTCCTACGACTACTTAGATGAGGCTGCCCCCAGAAGCTAAAGACTTGCGGTTTTGAGGCTGCTTCACTCTCCTGATTTGCTTTCAGGACAAAGGTTTGGGCCAGGACCTGGCGGATTCTGCTTATCTCTGCATAAATATTTATCAGGCTCCAGGGCCTAGAGCCTGCAGCTGGCTGGGAGAGGGGTGGGGAGCAGGGGGGCAGAGGCTGAAGAAGGAGGGTTCTCAAAGCCCTTCCTAATGAGGGTGCTGGGAGGGGAGAATGTCACCCTGGGATCCTCTGGAGGGAGAAGACAGATGGACAGCGGGACACAGTAAGGGAGAGCCTGGTTATAATCCAGCAGGCCGACCTCGTGTCCCCAGGAAAATGGGGGAGGAGGCCAAAGAAGCAAGGCTACTTGAGACATTGTAGTGGTCTTAGACCGTCTTCCCATCAGGAGAGTTTGAGAGCTGTGCTCCTCACACACAGTTGGCTCTTTTCATTGCCCTCCCGGTGTGACCTCAATCCCCACACAGTCCTAGGTGCTCAAATGTCCTGAGAGTGGTACTTCCGCACCATAGACTCTCTCAGCCGTGGTACTCCTCCTGAGCAGTGCTTTTTCTAGATCCAAGCCTCTACAGAGCTTACTGCCCCTGCTGTGGAAGGAACTGTGCCTGGTGCAAGCCTCTTACCTTTCCCCACCTTCTCTCCTGCCCCCCACCCGCCTCCCCGAGCGCTCCAGGCCTTTCCCCCTTCTTGAGCACCCTGCTCCCATCTCCCGGATCCGTGCTCCTCCTTTCTCTTCTTTTCTCTTTAGCCACAGGCATTGCAAACCTAGGTGAACCACGCGCAGGCTGGCCACCTGGGGGAGGGGGTCTTGTCAGATCCTCAGCCTAGCTCTCCTTCGTGTCACCGGCACCCTGCCGCGGCCTCTTCCTCATTGGCATGCTGGTGAGACCCACAGGTGGAATCAAAGCTCTCCGCAGCACAGAGCTGAGCCGCACAGCCGGAATCGGGGAGACAAAGACTCCCCAGCCTGGGGAAGAGGGGGACAAGGGTAGAGTGGGCATATTTTGGGGCCCAGGGTTTCCTTCTCAAATGCTCCTAAAGACAAGGAGGACAGCCAGAGCCAATGAACACCCCAGTAGATAATGAGGGGACAGGGGGAAGGGATAGCCTCAGGCACAGCCTGGGGGGGAAGGCTCCCTCCCAAAGCCCAGAGCGCTCATTAGTGGAAGCCTACGGGGAGAGGCAGCTAAGTGGGTCAGTCCTCCTCCCCCAGCTGCCTGACAGGTGTGGGTGGGGAGGAGGCGTCTCAGCCTATTGTCCCTCTTGGAAGTCGGTTCTGTTCTGAGCCCCTGCCCTTCGACTCCCCCCCTTTTCCTTAGCCCCTGCCCACCAAGTCTTCAGCCGTTGTTCACCAGCTCCCCAACCCCCCTCCCAGTTTTTCCTTCCTCATTTTTTTGCTCCTGTCCCCCAACTCCATTTAAGCCTCCTGTCCCTCTACCTCCATCTCCTGACATTGTCCTTCAAAGGGCCACTACCTCCTCCCAGGGAGTCCTCCTGAGCTCCCCCCCTACTTCCTGCCCCCACTGGTCGGAGCTTCTCGGGTACTCTAACACACCAACCATAGATGTGGGGGGCGGGGTGGGGTGGCTCAGCCAGCCTCCCTAAGGCATCCTCCAGACTGAGCCACACCTGGGAGAAATTGAAATCTTAGACTCTTCCCCTACCCCCGCTAAAGAAGCAGACATCCCTGTCCGGGCCACGAAAGGCAGTAAAACTGCTCCGCTGGGGCCAGGCTGTGGGCTGTGCCAGAACCAGCATTCAGATTAGAGGAAGGAAGCCAAGCAGGGCATGTTGCAGGCTCCTAGCCAAAGCTTTTCTGTCCTGGTCCCCTCATGCCAACTGGCCTTGGGCATCCAATCTGGGGTTCCAAACTCCCTCTCTCCACTGTCCCCACTCTAGTCACACAGATGGTCCCAGAAGATCTATGGAATGGAGGAGAGAGGGAGAGAATTTCAAAGGTGGGTCTTTGTGCAGGATGTCTGGGTTCCGAATATCGGTATATACTTGAGGGAGGACAAGACACGCAGCCTGTTAGCTAGTCACCCTTTCTTCCAGGTCTCAGCCAGGTTTGGGCTATATCTTGATCAAGGATTTCCCTTTTCCATTCAGGCCACCTTCTTTGGGTAAGAAATCTCTGCACCTGTCGGGCTGGTTCCAGGACAAGGGATAGGTCTCACGTGAAAATCTGACATGCTTGCCATCAAAGTCATAATTCGGAGAGGAGCTGAGCAACTTTCCTGGTCTTCACCAAGCTCCATGGCTGCTCCAGGGTCACTGCAACCTGATTCGATTGAGTCTGGCTGCACAAGAGTTAATCTCAGTCCCCATCCCCGCCCCCTGCCCCATGTGTGCACAAATTCCAGGACCGCTTTCCATTAAGGACGCTAGCTCCGAGCAGATTTCATTTACATTAATAAGAACCAGAAAAATCCGTGTGTGTGGGGAGGGGTGGGGCGTGTGTGATGCTCAGGGTGTGTGGTTACCGCGTTCACAGTGTGTTAGTCTGGTAGAGGGCAGCATTGCGGGGCTCAGAAGTGAGCTCCGTGCCAGGGTTTAGATGCCAGGGAAAGGTAGAGAACATCCAACCTGAGATTCTTGTGGGGGTGGGGGCTGGAGAGATGGCTCAGTGGTTAAGAGCACTGACTGCTCTTCCAGAGGTCCCGAGTTCAAATCCCAGCAACCACATGGTGGCTCAACCATACAGTGTACTTATATAAAAGAAATAAAATTTAAAAATGTTTAAAAAGAGATTCTTCTTTGGGGAGAAGAGCCCAGCTTACTGTGGAGAGTCTTTCCTGGGGAATTGTGGGGTGTGTGTGTGTGTGAAACCTGGCTGTGAGGATCAGCATCGGCAGAATCTAGTCTTTGAGGTCAGACAACCTCTGGAGCCGAGAGTCAGGGGTAAGAACCCTGCATATGTATGAGCTGCTGAGCCTGGGTGTGCTGAGGCCTAATTTTACCCAGTCCGTGGGCTCTCTCTCCTTCTCTTCTGGGGGTGGTGCGGCTGCTGTATTCTTAGATCTAGAGACATTGAGCCCATCCCTCAGTCCAGGCTTCTGCAGTTTTGAGTCAGCTCTGAAGCTGAGCAGTGGTTGACCCCTTTTGATCCATTCAGGAGCTCGGGGATTGTCAAGAACCACTCCCTGGAAAAGGGGGGCAGATGCTGGAAGAGACAGCTCAGCAGTTAAGAGCATTGCTGCTTTTACCGGAGACCCAGATTCCAATCCTAGCACTCATCTGGAAGCTAGCAACCATCTATAACTCCAGTTGCAGGGGATCTGCTGCCCCCTTTTGGCTTCCAATGGCACTGGGCATGCATGAATCCTTTAATCCAGCACTTGGAAGGCAGAAGGAGGTGGGTATCTGACTTTAGGCCAGCCTGGTCTACAGATCGAGTCCCAGGACACCCAGGATTACACAGAACCACCCTGTCTTGAACTCCCCCTGCCTGCTCCCCCCCAAAAACCAAAAAAGTCATCAAACTAGGGGGACCTGCAGAATGAGTATGTGCTCGAGAGCATATACTGGGCAGTGATTTGCACTGCTGTCATCTGGTGCTATTACCCTGGGAGTCAACATTTTTATCTTGGTTCCCAACCAGCTGCCAGAGGAGGTCTCTCTCCTTCCTTTTGGGGGTGAGCATATCTGATTCCTTCCAGACTGTACTTGACACACAAGGGGGACTTTGATGACTGCCTGCCCTACATGCTGGTGGTTAGGACAGAGGTATACATGATGTACGTGTTTTACACATTAGAGTGCAGGTGTTTGATGTAGTGGCCCTTGAATATTTCTAGGCTTCTGGGAAAATATCCATACTGGCTTCTACTGCTAGATGACGACTTCTGTGCACACACCACCTGAATGTAGCCAATGGTGGGGAGGTGGAAGGGAAGGAAGCCCCAGCTGTGGTTCCCCTCAAGAATGGACTCAGTTTTGCCATGTTCCAGGCCCAGTAGGTAGGGCACCATCTGCGGGGCAGGCAATGGTGGGCTTCTGCACCTGCACCCAGTCTGGCTCTGGCATCAAGTCCAGAAAGGGTGAAGGGAGGCTTTAATTGCACTCATGAACCATTCTCAAATAGCATCTGTCCAGCCTCACACTGGGTGTTGATGCCTACCTGGGACTTGGGAGCCTGGGAACCACCCCTGGGCTCAGGGGTCTTCCTGGCCTCTGAGGAGGAGGAGGAGCCCTAGCTCCCCGCTTCCCACAACTCAGTCTCATTAGCATGCTAAATTCACCCACTGCACTGTTGTCTTATCTCGGCAGCCTCAGAACAGAATGGAAGACTCCCCCAGACCCTCTGGCTGGCTGCTCCTCCCCTTCTTATCTTGCCCCCTCAGCCTCCCACCCCCTTGCAGCAGCTGCAGATCTTTCCAGCTTCTCTTCCCAGCATCCTCTAGGTCTTGCTCTTTGTCTTTTGTCTTTCTTCTCTCTCTCCCTGGGGCATTGGGTGTACATCTGAAGGTTCAGATCACTCCAGAATCAGAGAGTATGGTGCTGGGGCCTGACAGTTTCAACAGGCCGTGAACACAAGGGGTCTTGGGAGTCTCTAGCTTTCAGTTTGTTCTTCAGCAGGTCCTGTCACCATCTTACCCAGCAGGCTCAGATCTTGAGGTTTGACAAGGTACCCAGGTTGGAATGCGGCTTCAGCATTCCCCAGCAGTAAGCTCCAATTATTTGAACAGCAGTCTTCTCTCTAAACTGGATGAAAACGGAGCCTGGGATCTGAGGGCCCTGTACTCTCTGCTGGAACCGGCTTTCTGTCTAGGTGTGGCTAACTCTCCAGTTTGTTCTAACCCTTCCAGAGGTTTCTAGAGCTACCCTTCCTACCACTTTACAGAAGACAAAGTTAAAGGCCTGTGGGCATCTTTAGCTTCTATTTGAGAGCTCTAGGCGACTCCCCTTGGAAGGTGGAGCTACAAGCTTCAGGTCTGACTACTACGTCGCATTATGTAGATGGCGGAAGGGAGCATGAGGCAGAAATGCATCTTATCAACAGAACCTCTTTACCAGGAGAGGAAAGGATTGCTCGGAGACTGGAGCCCTCACAGTACACAGGGCCAGCCTGGTTCTTGCTCTACAGCTCCACGGTTAGGTGTTGTGGAACTTTTCTTCTAGTTTTTAGAGAAAGGGCCTCATTATATAGCCTTGGCTTGGCCTTGGGCTGATCTGGAACTTAGAGAAATCCACCAACCTCTGTCTCCTAAATGCTGGGATTAAAGACGCCTGGCACCTTGCCAGGTGACAATTTTATAAAAAGGTTTTTAATTATGTGTTTGTGTTTGAGTCTGTGTGGGTGACCGAAGATGTCCATGGAGATCAGAGGGGTCAGATCCCTGGAGTTAAGAGGATGCTGTCAACAACAGCCCAAAGTAGGTGCCCTACAGGAGCAGCGCTCTCTATCTGCTGGGCCATCTCTCCAGCACCCTCTCCGTTTTTAAATCAAGGCCAAAGGCCTCACTACAGAGCTTAGGCTGACCTTGAGTCTGTAACAATCCTACCGTTTCTGGCCCCCAAGTGCTAGGATTATACTGAAAGCATCTTCTCAGCTAGTGGAGCTTGGAGAGGTCCCCTGAGCAGCTTACAGCCTTGGCAACGAAGTACTTTGTGGTCTGAGTTTAGCAGTATTTCCAGATCTTCAGTTTAGGAAGAAAGCTTGTTCGTTTCCTGTCTCAGGCCTCTGGCTTACTGGCCTGGGCAAAGATGATGGAGTGCTGCCACCTCGTGGCCACATATAGCACTGTGCTCTCAGGATCTGGGTCTCCTGAGAGCAGTCTCCCCCTTAAGCACTCCACCTGTCCCTAAGGGCATTCACCCCTCCGGATAGGGGTAGCTAGACTTCGGCACCCTTGAGATCCCCCCAGCCAGACTTTGCATGCCTGGAGAGCTTAGCTCAGGCCTGGCCACTCATCTGGGCTTTGAAACTTGTTTGATGCACAGCCATGACAGCTGCTCCTGGATGGTCCTCAAAGCCCTGTACATTGTAGCAGCTGTCCCAGCCAAGGGCAGTCTGGACTCAGAAACCCTGGAGGCTTTCTGCAGGTCAGCCTAGGCTGATGGGGAATTTGCATTACCTCAGCAGCACTCACCTCCTCAAACCCAATCAAAGATGGTCAGGAGGGAAGGCACCCCATAGGCAGGTTAGAGGAAATTTTGAAACTGGCTGTAAAATTAAAAAAGGACTGGGCTCAGATGCATGGTAGCAGGAGTGGCTGAAGAACAATGTGAAAAGTCTGACAAGTAGTGTAAGAAGGGTACAAGTGTTCCTGTTAGCATGAGCAGTCAACTTAAGGCGTGAGATGGTTGAGGGAGGGATCTCTTCTCTTCTACAGGGCAGACACTGCCATCCAAGCTTTCGCGACTCCACTGAAGGTAATTAGGAGCTTCCAGAGCCATGCCACCTATACTCGCCTGAGAGCCATCATGCTGTCGCAGCTTAATTAGACTGCTTATGACTGCTGCTCAGGTGGTAAAGTCACTACCCTCTCCCTAGAGGCTTCTGTAGGTAGGAAGACTGGCTAATCGTCCCCAGGGCAGACACTTGTCCAGCTGACACATCCAGCGCCCAAGCATAGGGAATGTGTGGCCTCATCTCTGAGTGGTTGCCATGTATGCCCACACTTGGGAGTTTTGCATTTGGTCTCACTTTGCCTAGCAAAGCTGCAACACACCTCTCCAGGGAGCTACTAAGCTGGCTGGGACCGGCCCATTTAAAGTCCTTCCTATTGACATCCCAACTGTATAAGGACCATGTCTGCCTGAACACAGACTACCTTCCCTGACAACTTCACATTGGCTGTTGGAACACCCATCTGAGTCTGACACCCTCACACTTTCTGCTCAGCTGTAGTGGTACAATCATAGTTCCTGCACTTGAAGGCAATGACAAGAGGATCTTTGTGAGTTCAAGTCCTGCCTATTCTACATAAGGATTTCCAGGAAAGCCAGGGCAATATAAACTGCCCCCCTCCTCCCTAGTCAAATCAAATCAAGTAACAACCTGGAGGGACAGATCTACAGTTAAGTACTGGTTGCTCTTAGGAAAACCTGAATTTGATTCCCAATACCCACATGAGGGCTCCCAGGGGATCTGCCATTACTTCTGATACATAGGTACAGATATGTAGACATAAGAATGGGATTTCTTATGCTCTGGGCCCTAAGATCATTACCATCACATTTAAGTCTTTTTTGGACAAAATGCTTCTTGCCCTAGTGTTAAGGATAGAAACCCCATAAATGCACCACAGCACCCTTCCCTACAGGTGAGTGCTGGCACCTCCATTCCAGCAAAGGAGAAAAAAAGTAGTTTTATCTGAACCCCTGTCAAGGCAGGGAGGATCATGCCCATAACTGCAGCACTCTGGAGGCTGAGGCAGGAAGATCCCAAGTTCAAGGCTAGCCTGGGTTATACAGTGAGACAGAAAAAACAGGGACTGGAGAAGGCTCAGTGGTTTAGAGCACTTGTTCTCCTCAGAGGACCCACACTTGACTCCCAACACCCACAGGCAGTTCATAACTTCAGTTTCAACACCCTCTTGTGGCTTCTGTGGGTGCCAGCATGCACATATGCACAGACATTACTTGAATACACATAGATCTAAAGTTGTTTTTTAAAAATTAAAGAACAAAACCAAAGGGAGGTTCTATTTGGATGAGCAGTAATCTAGTCATGTAATCTCTGCCCTGGCAGGTCTAGAACCTAAATACTGAGATAAAAGCAGTCCTATCCATGCTTAGGAACTGGAAGTAGAGAGAACCAAAAGATTACAAGTACCAAACCAGCCTGGGCTAGCCTAGGTTGTATAACTCATCTCAAAAAAACCAATTGCAAAGAAAAACCATCACAGATCCAACTGTCTCAACAGCCTTTACCACCCATTCTCTCAATAAAGACACAGGAAACCCATTTTTGAAGGTATTTCTTTTGTAAAGGAGCCAGACATGGCAGCTAGACTGAAAATCTTCCAAAATTCTGTACAAATGTATAATATACAAATATACACAAGGCTATTGCCAGGAAAGGACATAACAACAATAAATGACAGTGGTGGCTTTGGTGTTGACAACCACTCCGAGCTTCTCAAGCCCCCAAGAAGCAGGGACACAACACAGGCGACAACATGTAAAACACATTATATTTACACTATATACACCTTGTATAAAAAGCCCATTGTCCCCTCTGTTCACAAATCCTTAGGTGGGAAGAAAGGTTGTTTACCAGGTAACCCACATAAGGGAGCTCATTTAAGGTAGGAGAACCCCTCAGAATGAAGTGGTTCATCCTAAAACTATTAACAGCACAAGGCATGCCCTAGAGACAGGCAGTAAGAGCAACTGAGGAGATGGCTTGCTCCCTGTGCTCAGCATGGCTTCGCCAGTCTCACTCCATCTCAGTGAACCGGGCAAACATGGCTTTCCGAACAGCATCTTTGTAGGAATCGGCACCTGACAACCCATATGCACTGCCTTTGGCTCCTAAGCCAGCTCCTTTTAGCCGGACTTGAGCCTGGGGAAACAAAGAGACTGTTAGTGGCTGATAAGCAAGGCACAGATGGACGCACCCACTTCTATCCCACCCATACCATTGAACAAAAGTACACATAAAAAGAAGGCGAGGGCTAACACTGGACCTGGAGACAATTTTAAGGACTGGGGCAATAGAAGTGCTTAAGGAAATGAACCCACTCATACTCTTGAATGCCTACTCAGTGAACATTGGTGGCTGGTAAGGTCTCTAAAGCTGAGGCCTGGGTAAGGTAATTATAGGCACAAGTTCAAACATGATGGATAATGCCAATAAAACTCCCATGCACCGGGGAAACATGCTTGCATAAAGTAAAAACAAGAAAGGCTGACAATGGTTGTGCCCCAGGGCAGTCTCTGCTACAGTTCCTGCCTTGGCCAATGGCTCTGAGCCTCTGAGCCCAGGACTGCCTCAATTTAGGCTCTGACAAATTGAGTAATTTCTTCTTCTAAATTTAAATTTTAGATGGGTAAGTTGGGGTGGGAAGTTCAAGACAGGGTCTCACTGAGTTGGCCAGTTAGGCCTCTTGTCTCAGTTTACCAAAAACAGGCCTGTACCACTGTATCTGCCTTAAATTTTCTTTAAAAATTAAAAAAAAAAAATTGTCCAGGGGGGTGGGGTGAAGGAGTGGGGATGTATGGCATGGTGCACAAATGTCAAAGGACAGCTTTGTAAAGATGGTTCTCTTCTAGTTTTATGTAGGTTCTGGGGACCTAACTTAAGTTGCTAGGCTTCCCTGTTGAGCCATCTTGTTGGTCCTGGAATATTTTTTTTTTAAACATTTATTCATTTATTATATATAAGTACACTGTAGCTGTCTTCAGACACACCAGAAGAGGGCACCGGATCTCTTTACAGATGGTTGTGAGCCACCATGTGGTTGCTGGGAATTGAACTCAGGACCTTGGGAAGAGCAGTCGGTGCTCTTAACCACTGAGCCATCTCTCCAGCCCAGGTCCTGGAATATTTCAATTACTCACTCATTTCTATGTCTATGATTATTTTGCCTGCATGTGTGTCTGTGCACCACATGTATGCAGTGCCTGTGGAGGCCGCAAGAGCAGAAAGCACTCTCTTTTTTTTTTTTTCGGAGCTGGGGACCGAACCCAGGGCCTTGCGCTTCCTAGGTAAGCGCTCTACCACTGAGCTAAATCCCCAGCCCCAGAAAGCACTCTCAAATGACAAACTATCTTTCTAAATGTTCATTTTCAAGCAAGGGCACTAGGCCTATGGCACATGTCTTTAGTTTTAGCACTCTCTAGGCAGGGCCATATACACCTCTGAGTCCGATTCCAGTCTGGTCTACATAGTGAGTTCCAGGAAAATCATGGCTACACGGGGCACTTGATCTCAAAACAAAACAAAACAAAACAAAACTCCCTCTTAAAAACAAAAGGACACAATGAGGGAGATGAAGAAGGGGTTTCAGGGGAAGTGTGCCTCTGCCTACTTAACACCCAGCACCTATGAATATCAGAGCCCATACTTACCTCAATGGGAGCCGTGATGCCTTGACACTTTCTTCCTAAGCCTGAGCCTTCCCGCCAGCCCATAGCCTGCAGCATCTTGTTGCCAATGTTACTGTGGTCAATGCCATCTTTGGTGGGCTGCTCGTAATTCCTGCCAGTGGCAAACACACAGTTACTTAAACAGCCAGAGCCCTAGCTAGTGAACTGGAAAATGGTGCACATCACATACACAGTGCCAGCATCGAACTGTTTCTTGCGCTTGGGCTCTGGGGGCTCTGGAATTCCATATTTCTCTCGTCTTTCTGCTGCTCGATCTCGGTATTTCATCTATATAGAGAATAACAAAAGGATAAGGGAGGAGGACCCTCATTTCAACTTTCAATAGCATTGTATATTCAGATGTTAACCTGTAGTAGCCTTTAACCTGGAGCCTATTAGTGTGTACTTCAATACAAAATTCCTTTGTCTCCTTTACCATTTTTGGTCTCATTGCTTGTCACTGTCCCAAAGATGAGGCAGCCAGAACTTCCCACTTCCAGGTAGCATTTGGACAGGTCTACTTCCAGAAACAGAGGCTTCCTGAAACCCACCCTGGAGAGGGCTGGAGAGATGGCTCAGCGGTTAAGAGCACTGGCTGCTCTTCCAGAGGTCCTGAGTTCAATTCCCAGCAACCACATGGTGGCTCACAACCATCTGTAAAGAGATCTGATGCCCTCTTCTGGTGTATCTGAAGACAGCTACAGTGTACTTATATATAATAAATGAATAAATCTTAAAAAAAAATAAAAACAAAAACAAAAACAAAAAACCCGGAGAGCTGGCACTATACTCAGTGGGGATCAGACACCTCAGATTGATCCCGGGGCGGGAAACTTCTAAATGATTTTTAATGTATAGGTCTCTAGGTGCATTTACAATTCTATCTGGCCCTATCTCATCAACCAGTAATCCCACAGGCATTACAGACTAATAAATCTTTGTTCTCCGCCCCATTTACCATGTACAGCCCACTCCTCCCTTCTACATGACTGGGAAACCATCACATGCTTTCCTGTCTTCAGTGCCTGATTTGAAGCCTTCCTCACCATTCAGGAACGCTTATGTTAGCAGGACAAACAAGGAAACACATGTTTTCCTTAATTAAATCCACTGCTGGGCTCACAAAACACACGCTAGTCCAGTTACATGAGGTACAATGGCTGGATGACAAAGTGTTTTTGATATATCCTTCCATTTTGCTTAGGAACTTGGAATTAAAGCAAAATGGTGTGGTCATATAGGCCTACAGTGGTAACTACTTGGAAAGCGTGAGCCTAAGAGGTCAGGGCCAACCTGTGAACGTAGCAAGGCTCCATCTAAACAAACAAAACACAAAGTACTGAAGGCAGGTATGCTAGGATTCTCATCCAAACACAGTGTCCAAGTACTCACCTCTCTCTCTCTCAGCTCCAGGGCTTCCAACTCCTGCTCGCTCAGCCTGGATCTTCGGTAGATGTCCATATTTTGCTGTTACAAGAGAGTTTACAGACACATTTAGAATTCAGACCACTTTAATATGAAATGTCCTAACATTAGTACTTTGTATTATATTCTGGCCAAATCTCACTACATGATTAGCATCCAAACCAAATCCAGGAGTGTGTGAAGGTAAAGTGAGTCTCTTACCTCCTATGACACCAGGCACCTATGCAACAGATGGGTATTCACTGAACCTCACCAGGGCCATCACTCCCACCACTAAATTCCCTCCCTTCCCCAATAGCAAGACAAGTTAGGCCACCTTGTGTAAATCAGAGAGCTGCTGGTGCCTGACCAGGGCATCTCTGTTTGGGAACTGCCGTCGGCACAGCAGGCAGGCCATCTTCTTCCAGTCAGCTAGTTTCTCTTCCTCACTCTCAAGTCTCTCTACCAGCTCTTCCTCATTGTCACTGTCACCACTGTAAGCTGCAACCAGACCTCTCTGGAGACAAAATGACAATGGGTCACTGGAAATTCCACAGATAAAACAGCCAAAAGGTGAGAGAATCTCTATTGCTCTGTGTTGTCTTTCAGTAAACAACACTTCATCAACTGCATGGATCAGCCTTCTGGAAACAATCCCATGAAGCCCAAGAAATGGTTTCTTAGATGACTGTTTTCAAACCACTGACCATGCATAAAAACTCCAAACACAACAACAGATCAGAGCAACGGCCCAGCTAGCCCAGTATCTATCAAGAAAGTAAGTTTTCACTTTGTCCTAATTTCCTTTCCAGACCATTAAAAATTCTATTTACAAATGCCTCAGAAGCCAATTTACTTAGCTTAGGGATTCAGGCTTCATTCATCGGTCCATCTCACCTGTTCTCAGGCACGAAAACAAAGCCCTCAATGTGGATTCTATATGCCAAAGCTGTTCCAAATACCCACTGACAGAGAAAAGCATCCCATTTTAAGAGGGAATTGCATTAGCCAAGATGTAGCAGAAATTCAAAGTGAGACATAAACCACACAGCTGGTTAGACCACAGGTGGCACTTCCTTACTTTGAGGGGATTTTCCTCATCTCCATTTCGCACCAATTCAGGGATGAGTTGCTGCCTTTCAGCTAAGGCTCCCTGGAAAACAGAACATGCCATAAGCCACAACGGTTACAGAAACAGCCATTACGAAGTATGGCTCCTCCCGTTACCATACCTTCTTCTCAAAAAGAGCAAAGCCAGCATCTGCTGCAGCAGATTCTCTCCTTTCTTCTTCTCTCAATGAATTGACAGGTTGAAAGCTGTTTTTAAAATTTTCTTTCTGCTTATTTAAACTCTTAGCCCAGCGTTCCATGTCTTTGGCAATCTATTATCAAACAACAAACACCATCAAAAAGCACTTACCTCTCTGTGATCTAACAATAAATAAGCCAAGAAGAATCTTACATTGTGGGGTTGGGGATTTAGCTCAGTGGTAGAGTGCTTGCCTAGCAAACGCAAGGCCCTGGGTTCAGTCCCCAGCTCCGGAAAAAAAAAGAATCTTACATTGTGAAACTCACAAGATAACTCAGTAGTAATCTGAGTTTGGTTCCTGGAACCCATGGTACAAGAGGAGAGAACCAACCTCCTTTGTCTCTGACCTCTACTCCACACACAAGCAGACAAATACATAAAGATTTATATAATATGTTAAATTATACATATGTGTATGGATCTGTGAGGCCAGGAAAGCCTGTCATATTCCCTGGAGCCAGAGTTACAGATGGAAGATCCCAAACATAAGTGCCAGGATTCCAGCTCAGGCTTCTGTGTGCAGCTTAACTGTCTCCCTGAGCCTGGATTTCTAAATGTGGGGTGAGGACAGTGCTCATGCTTGTGCACAGAGCTCTTTACTGACAGAACTGTCTTCCTGGCCTCCTGTCTCATCATTTTTTAGACAGGGATTCGTATAGTTCTAACTCACTATGGCCTTGCAGAGTTTTCTTGTTTTCTTTCAGGAGATCAGGCCTAGCACTTGAAATACTAGACAAGAACTCTACCTTGGGCTACATTTCTTGTCCAACCCAGTTTTTTATTTTTATGGATTAAATGTCAGGCAACTGAACATGCTAGGCAAGTACTCTACATTACCAGTGGCATATTTACTTTGAAACAGGGTTTTATTAAGGTGCTGATGAGAGAAAAGGTAGAAAGGAAGGAAGGAAGGAAGGAAGGAAGGAAGGAAGGAAGGAAAGAAGGAAGGAAGGGAATAAGGGAAAGTGTGTTTCTGCTGTAGCATCTTAGGTTGCTTCATTATAGGCTTGGACCAACAGGACCAGTAGCCCAGTTTTTAAGAATCCAAATAAAGCTGACTTAATTAAGTGTTACAAGCCAAAAATGAAGAATTAAGTGGATTTAAGTCTCTGAGGAACCATGGTGTCCTTGGACAGGTCATACCTGTTGAGCAGTTTTGCTCTTGGGCTTTTCTTTCTTCTCCTTTCCCTCTTTTGTGGAAGGTAGGCCAGCTTGTTGGTTAGAGCTAGACTCTGCAGCTGGCACGTAGGTCTCCTTCTCTCCATCCCAGTACAAGTACTGCTGTGTTAAGGAATTATAGTAGTACTGTAAGAGGAAAAAAAAGAATATGCAGTGACTGCAGATTTGTTGATGAAGGTTTTGTGTGGAGGAGATTGGTCCGAAGGCTATAATATGCCATATAAGCAGCTGCTCTACCACTGGCTATACCTCAAGTCCTGTTATGTTAACTTAAATATTAGGTCAATAGTAAAGCACCTCTGTAAACCCTAGCACTCCGGAGCCTTGGGCAGGATGACTACAATTGTAAAGTCAGTTTAGGCTATAGAGTTGAGAACTTATCTGAAAAACCAAACAGAAATCCAAGTAAGTCTGGTCTGGACACTCGTCTGTAAACCTAGCATTTGGGAGGTGGAAGCAGAAGGATCAGGATTTCATTCTCAGTTACAAAGGGAGTCTTTTTTTTTTTTTTTGGTTCTTTTTTTTGGAGCTGGGGACCGAACCCAGGGCCTTGCGCTTCCTAGGCAAGCGCTCTGCCACTGAGCCAAATCCCCAACCCCACAAAGGGAGTCTTAAGCCAGATGCATTTCAACACAACTAGCGAAAACAAAACCAAAACAAACCAATCCCCAAAACAAAAACAAAATATACCTAGGACTAGTGATAAAGTGATATAGAACACCTTGGTATGCATGAGGATGCACTAGCTAGTAAAGCATGAAACTTCTAGAAAAAGTAGATTACTTCTTCTCAAGAATAGAGGGGTTTTTTTTTGGTTTGTCTTATTTAAAAACAAAACAAACAACAGGATCTTGAGGCTGGAGAGGTAGTTCAGTGGTTAGAAACAGGAGCTAATTTTCCAGGGGATCTGGGTTTTGATTCACAGCAACAACATGGTAGCTTACAACCATCTTTAACTCCAGTTCCAGGAGATCCAATCTCTTTTCTAGTTTTTTTAGGCACTGACAACTGGGCACTCAAATGGTACACATGCAAGCAAAATACCCATAATAAAATATAAATTTAAAAGTTAAAACAGGATCTCATGTAGCTGTGCTCATATTTAATGTGTAGAAGAGGCTACCTTGAACTCCTCATCCTCCTGCTTTGACCTCAGAAACCTGGGATGACAGGCGTGTACCACACCTAATATATGTAGTTGTTTCTGAGACAGGTCCTGGGTGTCCTAGAACCATGAGACCCACCAACTTCTGTCTAGGATATGTGCTATCACACATACCCCTTTTCTTCCTTATAAAATCATGGTTAGTCATGTCTGTTTGATTGCTTATACTGAGCTCAGAGGTCACAGACAACTTGGAGCTGGTTTCTTCTAACATCTAGTTTCTGGGTTATCAGGTTTGGGAGCAAGAGCCTTTTCCCATTCTACTAGCTGGGTCTTCTATGATGTCTCTTACAGAGAAAGGAACTGTGGGATTGTCACATATATGGCTGAATGAGGGAGAACTGCCATGGAGATGTCAGATGGAACAAATGACGGAAGTGAACTAATAAGGAAGAAGCTAGGCACACAGGCAGGCAGCATATTGTTTCTTCACACTTCTCACTCAGAAACCACAGGTACTCTACACCAACTTCCTGCTAAATGTACTTGTTTGCTATGCTATAGACACAGTTCCTAGTTATAAATAGATTCTTATTTATGGAGTGTTAAAATTGCTTCCCATCCCTAAGTTATAGACACTAACAAAAATAAAATATTCCCTGACAAGCTACACCCCATTCTCAAGAATACACAAGCATGCTAAGGAAAGAAGCTAAACACAGAAGAGCACAGTTCTGAGTACATTTATAACAGGTAAATTCAAAGACAAAAATGTCTATTTGTGGGCACAGTTAAGAGCACAGATTGCTCTTCCAGAGGTCCTGAGTTCAATTCCCAGCAACCACTTGGTGGCTCACAATCATCTGTAATGGGATCTGATGCCCTCTTCTGGTGTGTCTGAAGACAGGGACAGTGTAATCACATACCTAAAATAATTTAATCTTTAAAAAAAAAAAAAAAAAGGTAGAGCCAGGAAAGCTGTCCTGGTCTACAGTGAGTTCTAGGACAGCCGGGCATGAGGACTGTGCAAACATGTTGGGAATGTTCTTAATTGTGTGTGTGTGTGTGTGTGTGTGTGTGTGTGTGTGTGTGTGTGTGTGTGTGTATTACATGCATCTATGTAAACATTAAGATGCAATTCCCGGGGTTGGGGATTTGGCTCAGTGGCAGAGCGCTTACCTAGGAAGCGCAAGGTCCTGGGTTTGGTCCCCAGCCCCGAAAAAAAAAAAAAAAAAAGAAAAGAAAAAAAAAAAAAAAGATGCAATTCCCAGCACCCATACGGTGGTTAACAACCATCTATTATAACTCCAGTCCATAGCCTCAACGGACACTGTACACACAGAGTGAACAGATATAAACATAGACAAACACATGAAAAAAAATACAAGAACTCAAACACATTCACAACTCACACACTTTTATGCATATACAATATACCTCAAAACATTGGAAAAAACCCAGAAACCCCTATTATATATGTACGAGTGTTTTGCCTGAATTATACACATGCTCCATGTTTGTGTGTGGTGCCCATGGATGCCACAAGAGGGCATCAAATACCCTAGAACTAGAAGGATGGGCAGTGTCAGCTGCCATGTTGGTGCTGGGATTTGAAAAGGTTTGTGCAAGGGTAGCAGGTAATGTAAACCACTGAGCTATTCCCTTGCTCACCTCAAATCATTTCATCAGTACTGTGTGAACTGTGCATCATTTCATCAATACTGTGTGAACTGTGCACACATAAAACGTGAGTGAGGCATGATGTATATGCCGGTCAAAGGGCAACTGGGGGAGTTGGCTTTCGTCTGCCACTCTTGGTTCTAGGGATCAAATTCAGGTTGTTAGGCTTGCATGGCGAACACTTTTGCCCACTGAGGCATCTCATTGGGTATGTAAACATTTTTTAACCCTAAATCCTGAAATGAAAATTATTCATTGGTAGCCATGAATGAAATTAATGAAAGAAAAATCTTATAATTTATCTGGGTCACACAATCTCTTTAGGGAATACTTCATCTCATGCCCTGTAAAAGTATTAAATGAAACCAGTTTTTTCCCTAAAATAGCACTTACCTGTGAGTTAGGGTCATAGTAGAGCCCTGTTGTAGGATCATAATAATATCCTGAAGATTCATCATATTGATAAGTAGACGTGTCAGGTACCGCTGCAGAAACAAAACCCAGCCAGTCATTCTAGGTAACAAACTTGATGTTACTCTTTAAGCCAGTGAGCTACAGCAGGCCTCAATACTCTTCTTCACATTCCCAGTTGTCCCTCTGACACCCGTTTCAAAGGGAGAGGGACTTAACAACAAAGGCAAGAATTATGACCTTCCAACTGTCAAGAGTCCCAGGAGGTTGGCTTACCATACTTGGTACCAGGAACTACACCAGTAGGGGAAGCAGCTGGGGCCTGTGTACTTGTGCTAGTGCTAGGCTGTGCTTCCTCAGTCTGGAAAGAACATTAGCTTCAATGTAATTTCAACTGTAAAGCCTCTTAAGAGAACTAAGTCACTGCAGTCATGTAGGAGGAAGGACTCCCCTGACAGATACTCTGCAGCAAGAGACATGCTGACAACTTTCTATAGGTCAAGCGGAAGCATTTACAACGTATAAATATGACCTGCTTGGTACTTTATATTTAAAACACATGCACATACATGTAATAGTTTTAAAAATCCTAATAAAGAAATTAGGTAAAATGAATGTAATTAGTCAGTCCTGGCTCATATACCAGGAAAGGGTAACAGCAACACAGCAACAAAGCTATTAATTCTGTATTTAAGAGCTAAAGATTACCGGAGAGCCAGGTGGATTGGAGGTCTGATTATAGAGTTGAGGACTCTGGGATACTACAGCTGCTGAGGTGGTAGTCACCGTGGTACCTGGTGATAAACATAAGGGTTAGGTAGAGTTATAACATCAACTCCAGCACAAATGCTGATCTTAGCCTTCACTTTGTAAGCTGTTTCTGTCTCTCTCTCCTTTTTTTTTTGGGGGGGGGGAGGGAGGAGGAGGTAGAGTTTTATTAAATGGTGGCCTCAAACTCATGAATATTCTGCCTGGGATGTAAGCTTAAGGCCAGCCTGGTCTCTAGAGTGAGTTCCAGGACAGCCAGGGCTACACAGAGAAACCTTGTCTCAAAAACCTAAAACTTTTACATTCCATATTATGGCTAAGAAAGGAAGAGAAGCAAAAATCTGGGCTAAGAAAAGATTTGACTCTTAAGACTTTTTATTTTATAACCGTGGAAGAAAAGCAAAAGCAAACTCTTTTTTTTCTATGACAGCCTCATGTAGCACAGGCTAATTTGGAACTTGCTATGACTCTAAGGATGACCTTGAACTTTTGGTCGTCCCATCTCTACCCCCTGTGTACTGACATTAAAGGCATGAACAGCAATTCCCAGGCTTATGCAGTGCTGGGGATTTAGTCCAGGCTTCATGTATGCCCACAACACTTTACAAAGTGACCACTCCCTCTCTGCAAGTTTGACTATGAAGGTCAAATAGAGAACCACTAGTCTCTGACTCTAGAATTTGTGGTCCGCCACGCCCTGTCACACAACTACCACATCTAACTGCCAAAGCCCCCCCATCCCCACCCCATTTTGGAGACAACATCCATCTGTGTAGTCCTAGAACTCTCTCTAGGTCAGGCTGGCCTCTGCCAGACCTCAGAGTGCTGAATCACCACCCCAACTACCAACACTCTCTGGGCTACACACTCTCTGTTCAGCTAAATTTCTGAGTTACTCAAGACTGAACATGGGGTGGGGATACGGCTAAATTCCAAGAACAGAGTCCATGAGGGCATTGTCTCTAAGAAGTTATATTGAGTCAGTGTACACAGTAACATTTTACTAGGCTTTTTGGCTAATAATGAATGACAGTCTTCAGCATGCCCTCTCAATTCTTGTAAGAATTGAGACTTGTAGCTTTGGGTCTAGTTAATATTTCCTTTACCACAGTTATTTAAACAAAAGCAGTAAGAGATGATGCTTATTACCTGATGTAGCTGATGCATCAGACTCCAGTCCTCCAGTCTGTTGTTGATAAAACTGCTGGTAATCCTGTGAGTACTGAAGGAAAGTCCACCATTAGAGCTGCTATTTTGGGACGCAGTCTGCAGATTGGAAATGGAATGCTAGCGAAGTTCACCTACTTGAGTGTACTGTGTATAGCCATCCTGGCCTGGTTGCATGTAACTGTAGTCAACATTGCCTCCTTCACCACTTTGAGACTACAGAATATCAAAAGAAAGAGGCCAAAGATAAAATTAGTAGACAATAAATAAAGAAGTCAGAAAGCAATCCCTAAAAACATTTCAGCAAACGAGCTTATGTTAAACATGACAAGAAAAGCCACCTTAAGGAAAAAGACCCTTATTATTCTTACCTGAGTGGATGACCACTGAGCAGCAGCGATGGCTGTACTAGCTACAGAGAAGGCACTGACACGGTTACCATCTGGAAGGACCAAATCTCTGAAATTACAAAGATGTAGTATCACATGTAGTATCATGTGATTTGTCAAAAGTTTGTGTTTCCACTGTGGCAACTTCATTCCAGTCTTTGGGGTTGGGGAAAAGGCATGTGTCTCAAATGCTAGTAAGGTTGAATTTCCTAAGGAGAGCGGCCTTTGCAAACCTCAGTGAATGTCACTGATCTACTTTATAAGTGATTCAATAGGTGTGTGTTAGATGATTTATGATACCAGAAAAGGAAGATTTTCTTGTACTGGACTGTACTGTACACGTGTACTGTACACGTGAAGGTGTGACGGTGTGTTCACTGGGTGTGGAGACTGGAGGCTGACATCCTCCTCCTCCTCTTATTCTCTACCTTATTTTTGAGACAGAGTCTACCAGGATCTCCTTGTCTCCACCTTAGCAACAAGGTTACAGTAATGGCAGGTACTGTAAGGGATATTTACAGCATTAGACAAATGCGCTCCATTAGCATGCTGTCCTGCAAGCTAAGGTTTATTTCCAGACAGGTTTGCATTATTCTGCTTGAGTTTGAATAGAATGTGTTTTTAATCCATATGCTGAAACCATTTCTGGCAACCAATATTAACTGGTGATAGAGAACTGGAAAAGAGAATCTCCTTCCTCTTGGTCTACCCAGGGAAATCGTGTTGACAGCACGGAGCTGAGGTACATTGGCAAACATCCTAATATATATAATATGTAGCTGTTAAAGAGTTTGAAATAAGGACAATCACACCACTCACTTTCTGGCACTTTTTGCAAAGTCAACTCCAATAGTTTTCCCATCAATTTTCAATGGTGGATGGAGACTCTGCAATATCTGAAGCAGCTGAGAGGCATCCTGAAGGAGAAAGTAAGAAGAATTAAAGATATATTTTAAATATCGCCCTACCACCCACTCCTTGTAAGAAAATAAAGCTTTCCATTAAGAAGAAGAAAAAAATAAAACAGGAAAGAGGCAGTAATTTCCCCCGCCTCCCCCTTTTCTTTTCCTTTGTTCTTTTAGAGGAATTAGTCCCCCACCCAACCCTGGCAGTAATTTCGTAACCTGCTTCTAGACATAAAAAATTGAGAAATTAGACATGAAATTATTTGTTATAGAAACAAATACTAAATCAATCTAAGGGTACAAACTTAAGCTCTGTCGATTCTTTATAGCTATGAATTATGGCCTAGAACTTAATATGTAGACCAGGCTGGCCTCCAACATCCAGAAATCCACCTGTCTCTGCCTCCAGAGAAGCATGTGCCACTGAGCCAGGCTGTTACCTGACTTTTAGGGTTTGAGAGATGTCATAGCAGCTAAAAGAACTGGCTGCTCTTCCAGAGTACCTGGGTTCTATTCCCACCACCTACGGCAGCTCACAACCATCTACAACTTCAGCTGCAGGAGACCCAAATACGCACATGTTGCCCAGGAAATGAAATTAACTGTCCCCTCATACAGGGAAAGTTGCCTACTTTGCTCAAGTTCTTTGTCACTGCCTACCTCACGACTACTAAGAAGTCACTGTGGCCTAAAAACCAGACATAGCTCATAGTGTCCTCTACTAGTGTGTACGCATACATGCAAGAATAATACCATACATAATAAACAAATCTTAAAAAAATATTTTAGTATAATGTCACTGTCTTCGGACACACCAGAAGATATAAGATCTCATTACAGATGGTTGAAAGCAATCATGTGGTTATTGGGAATTGAACTCAGGACCTCTGGAAGCACAGTTGGTGCTCTCAACCTCTGAGCCATCTCTCCAGTTTTTGTATTAAACCCTGAGCCTTGTACACTTTGCCACTAAACAAGTCAGCATCAAAAAGAACATAGAAAAGATTTTCACTTAATATGTATGTGTGCACATGGGTGTCTACGAAGGCTTAGGTCCTGGGAAGAGCAAATAAACACTCAGTGACTGAGCTATTATTCCAGCCTGCAGATTTTTGTTTAAAAAGCAAAGATTTGGCTACGGGCTATATTTAACTGCCCAGACTATTACTGCCCTCTTAACAGCACACTAAATAGGATATTTTTTCAAAAAAGAAAAAGGGGGTAAAGGGGGACAGACTCTGAAAGACCAATGGAGAACCTCACCATCGCAGAAGATAGCTGCACAAAGGCAAAGCCTCTGTTCTGTTGTGTCTGTTTGTCTTTTATGAGGCGAATGTTATTGACAGCTAAGGAAGCATAGGGAGACAGTGCTGTCATGATGGAGTCCACCACAGTATGCGGAGCTATGTTCCGAAGGATGATCGCTGTGGGTAAATGAGAAAAATAACAATTAAGCTTCCTTACCATCTGTTTTAAAGGCAGGTTTAGGCAAAAATATACTTTGTAGGTTCTGGTTTTTCACCCTGATAGGCTACAAGAATTTCAAAGATCAATCTTTCACAGGGCAAACTAAAGCTGTGGATGCTCGTTTTAAAAAATGTGAGGGACCTGAGCTTGCTGAGAGGTCAACTTTTTTTTTTTTTTTTGGGTCTTTTTTTTTTTTTCGGAGCTGGGGACCGAACCCAGGGCCTTGTGCTTCCTAGGCAAGCGCTCTACCACTGAGCTAAATCCCCAGCCCCGAGAGGTCAACTTTTAACATAAAGGTCAAAGGATCATGTTTGAACTCACTGTCACAGTAGTAGTCCACAGACTGCACAGACTCTGTGGTTCCAGGGGGCACTTCCTGTTCAGAGTCTAGGAGTAAAGGAGAGCCAGGTGAAGACCAGCAACCAACCCAACAAGCCCACTGCTTTCTCTGCATGGCCTTGGGGCAATGTGTGTGCAAGCTTGGCAAAAGCTCTACCAGAGAAACATTCTTCTTCACCTCCCCAAAGCATTTCCTTTTTGTTTCCAATATCTTAACCTGGTCTTAGTATATGTCCCAGACAAGTCTTCAACTCTTGGTAATCCTATCCCAGTTTCCTGAGAATTGTGAGGATTAGAGACTGAACCACCATCCCCACCTCAAAATATTTTTAACCAAAACATACATTATAACTTCTAAAGTACTTATGTATGAGAGTTTCATGTAGCCAAGGCTGGCAACAAACTTGCTGTACAGTTGAGGGTAACCTGGACTCTAGATCATCCTGCTTTCATCTCCTGAGGGCCAACCATTTTTATTTTGAGCATTTTCTAGCAGATATATTTTTTTTAAGTTGTTGGTGGTGGTATCTCTGTATAGTCTCATTCACGTGTGTAAGTTGCACGGAGAAGTCCATGTCTGGGGACTCTGCTGCTTATCTTATTTTTGACAAGGTTTTTCATGCGCTGACTCATTGCAAGTTGCCCAGAGTACCAGGGATTGCCCTGCCATGCCTCTCTAGCACTACAATTATAATTATGCCACCATGCCCTGCCTACTTTTTTTTTTTTGGTTCTTTTTTTTGGAGCTGGGGATCGAACCCAGGGCCTTGCGCTTCCTAGGCAAGCGCTCTACCACTGAGATAAATCCCCAACCCCTGCCTACTTTTTTTTTATTTTTTAAATTATGTGGATGTCTAGGATGTGAACACAGGTCCTCAAGCTTGTGTAGAAAATACTTTAGCTACTAAACCATCTTCCACTCTCTGCCTGCTACCATTTTTTGATAATCTTCCTGTGTAATTTAGGTCTCCTTGAAACCTACTCTATAGCCCATGCATGCTGGCTTTGAAATTTTTATTTTAATTCAGCAGAAGTGTCAGACACCACACTATTTTCTTCTCTCTTTTTTTAAAAGTCTTTTTGCTCTCTTCAGACACACCAGAAAGGGCATCAGATCTACAGATGGTTGTGGTTGCTGGGATCTGAACTCAGGACCTCTGAAGAGCAGTGCTCTTACCCTCTGATCCACCTCTCCAGCCTGTTAAGAAATCTGTTGCTATACTTTAACCTCATACTTCTGACAGCTAATACGGAATGCAAATACTGCACCAGTGGGAGATAGCACCACTACATAATAAACAAAACAGATGTAGCATGCAAACCAGGCGAACAGCACCTTAATTTTGGAAAAGAATTTTCTGTTCTTTCCTAATCGGCATCAGCGTCTACTTAGCCCAAGGTAAAAGAGTTACATTATTATGTAAGCTCCTAGGTCACATATCCTAGAAGTCTATTTTCCTCAGGTTTACGGGCAGTAAGTCAGGTTTAATTGCATTTTCCAAACAGCTGAATCCACGCTTACCAAACTTGTCTGCTCCACATCGGAAGCATTTTAGTCTTTTCCTGAAATTGTTAAGGCAGCACTGGAAAAAAAAAAGTTTTATCTGTAATTATTTCTTACATTAGTCCAGGCTTTCTAGTCATCATGTGGGTTAGAGCAGTGAGGCCATGGGTAACTCAATAACTAAATATAAAAGCAAAAACTGCTATTATGTATCCTAGACAAAGGGCATGCACCTAAAATTTTAGCATGTTACACCCTGTGAATTCTTCCAAGAAAAATACTGTCTTTTGAAGTAGGACTCCACTTTCATCGAGATGAGGTTTTTGGAAGCAGCCACTGACAAAAGCTTTCTTCTATTGAGAGCATTACATGGACTGTCATATATACATAGTATAATGTGAACAGGGGCTTTCCCATATCAGACTTATGCTCAGTAAGTAATCTTAGTACTCTCAAAATAGTAAGACTTATAACCAAGCTCAAAATTCGGCACTGGTGACAGGAGCAATACTACTGTACATTAAAGTCCTAAGGGATGTTTGTTAATACAAGAGGGTAATCTAAGAGGGTATGTCAAAAGCTGAGACCTTGAAAATTCCATAAGCAACAAAGTAAAACACATCTAAAAAACTTATTTGAAATTCTAGGCTAGAATCTTGGATCTCCATAAAACAAAAACTCTGTGGGAGTCCAAGGATCCTGCCCTCTAATGCTAGCATAGGAAGACCAAAGAAAAGTCAGTAAGCACATAAAAACTGACTTCTGATAGAAGCCAGTCATCGCTCTGATTTCCTTGTTACAATATCAAACAAATGGACAAAGAGAAAACTTAGTATATTTAATTTGGGAAGAATATATGCTTACCTTGTTACAAAGCCAATCTTCAAACTTAGGTCTGGGATTGCTATAATGCATTGCAATGTGCTTTCCTTGAATCACCAATTTTTTCTGTAAAAAAAAGAAGCAATTAGTTATTCCTATTGTGAGAAATATGTGTCCATTTTCCCAGGGCAGAGCACACTTCGGAAAAATCAGTGCTCTGGAATTAAATGGACAACATACGGGGAAGACCAACCACCGCCACCTATACTCTGCCCATCCAGTGCTTCAGATAGGCAGTAAGAGAATGGGATGCGGAATAAAGGTAATCGGAGTCAGGGAGTGCTGAGAAAGCTGCCAAACACTAAACGCTGACATGCACCAGGCTGTGTCTCCCGCAGAGACAGAAGTCCTACTATTTAGCATTGACAGGATGCCTGAGAGTGACAGTATATTTCAAACAGAAGACAAGCCTCTTCCAGTTCTGAGACTGTCTCCTTTATTAGCCCTTAGCATGGTGTCCTTGGGCTTGGCGTCACCTTTTCCTAGTCCCCCATCCTTATATAATGTAAAAGCCTTTGTATTTTCTCTTCCCCCAAATTCTTGCTTCAGGATGTGTTCTTTGGAGGGATAGAGGGAGGGGGAACACATTTTAAAAGGGAACGTGATCATATCTCCTGAGTAAGGACTACTCTCAATGCTACCAACTCTAAAACAGCTAAAAGGTTTTCTTGGCAAATGTGATCATGTCATGTCCTAGGTGATTGGTGTGCTTTTTCTCTGAAATGGGTTGTACTCTCTGCAGGATGAGTAACCAGGAGGCCAATGAAGTTTCTTCAGGGGTTAGGAAAGTTCATAAAGTATATAATACCTTATCACTTAAGTAAACGAAGTAAGTAAAAGGGACTTGACTTTGAAAGGTCAAAACTCTGAGCTGAATCAATCAAGCCAAGAGCATCCCTGACACCTGCCCCCAAAGAGCCTTCATTAATAGGAGTGTCTTCTCTGTTCTTTTCTCAGAAGGGGAATGGTGGATGTAATAGCTGTCTAACACTATTGAACAGATTTAAATAGGATATCCAGATTTTATTTTACATTTTTTGAGACAGGGTCTCACTATGTGTTTCTGAAATCTGCCTGTCTCTGCCTCTGGAGTTCTGGGATTTAAGGCATGAGCCAACATACCCAGCTCAGATTTTTAAAAGGAGTCTAACCCCTTTACAAATAAATACCATTGGGCAATTTGGTTCTCAGAACTCATGCTATGAATTTTGTCTTTGTAGCATCTAAAGGCAAAATTGCATGTCTGGCCCAGTTGGAAAGAATAGAGAGGCCATCTATGCACTATGATAAACAGAAGCAGATATAAGATGTCTACATATCCCACTAGGAGGGATGTGTGTTGGGAGAGACTCCAATCTATCACTGGGTTCCTAATCTTATTAGCCTTTTATTTCTGGAGTGAATTTGAATTATAAAAAATTTATATATTAATAAAGCTTTGTATACATTAAAATTGCAAAAACTTTAAAATGTTTTAATTTTTAGGTTATTCATTCTGACACATCTACTGTATCAAAAATGGGTTTACACAGGAAGCTTTATTGTGCACATTCTAGATTTACTAGAATGGTTTCCATGGTAAGAAACAAAAGTTCTACTTTACAAGAGACAGGGTCTCATTGTTAGTCCTCACTGTCCTGGAATTCACACTGTAGACCAGGCTGTTCTCAAACTCAAGAGCCTTGAGTGATGCGATTAAAGGTGTATATCACCATTGCCTGGCTTGATGTTTTTATTTTAAAGATAAGTTTTACTCTGTAGCCCAGGCTGGCCTTGAAATCATGACTGTCTTCCTAATTCACTCTCCTGTGTCTGAGATTACAAGAGTGAGTCACCATATTTGACAGGTTCTAATTTCTGGGTTAAGAAACTAAGCATATGTTTTATTTATTAATTTGTTGAGATAATGCATTAAGATTATAGTCTTATGCTACAAGGCCTGAGAAGAAATTAAGAATCTTTGATACAAATTGGTCAAAGAAATTCCCTTATCTTACATTAAGTCTTGCTATAAATGGTTATATTGGCCAATTATATAACCTCTTGGGTGACTCAAATCATAAAATGTTGTTAAAAAAAATCTTTAAGTGACAAACATTTAATGTTATCTTGACATAGTACAGAAGACTCCAGATAAGGCTTCAACAGATGACTTATTGAGAAGACTTTAAGAGGCATTCTTAGGGAGGTTAGAGACTTAATGCCATGATGCCTAGATTAGACAGCAAGAACACACGGATTCCATACCAATCTTGTCAAGCCTTACTGTTCGAAAACTCTACTTGGTCCTTAACAGTCTCAGAAGATTCATCTGAGAAGTTATGCCTCTAGCTGGCATATGGTCTTCATGCAAAAAGAAGGAATTATGCGTAAAAGTGCCTGCTACAGAGTTCCATTACGTTTTCTTCATTGTTGAATAGAGTTTAGTTTAGATGCTCTCAATGGATACAACGAGCAGGAATGTAATCAGTTGGGAAGAGGTTATATTGTTGACTACCACACAGATTTTCAGAAGGTAAAGTTCTGTTAGGTGGCCATGTTTAAAATCAGAACAAATTCTGAAACAGTGTTCATGGAACTATATTTACTTTAGTAATGTCAATTTTAATATACACAAAGCTTTTGTGTTGTTGTTAAAAATATTAAAGTCAAGTCACTCCTTTGGAACAAACCACTCCTTCAACCTTTTTTTTTTTTTTTTAAATTGTACAGACTTGTTCCATTTTCATGAATATCTAGACTTGGTGAGTGAAGCAACCTGATTGGCTTCCATCCAGCTGGTAGCATCTTGCAAGTGATAAAACTCCACGAAGGCGAAACCACGGCTTACACCTAGAGACAGCATTCAGATATAGACGGGATACTCGTGTTAGTCAGTTCCTTTATAACAGGTGAATCTCTCTCCCACTGCTTCAACACTGCGTGACAAAGCCAATTGGGAAGCAGCTTTACAAATGTGACTTGACTTGGGGATCTTCTTGATACTTTGCCATGGCAAGGAACAGCCACCTGAATTAAATGCCACTTGATTTGATTCCACACTTAAAGTAACCATGCAACCGACTATGAACAGTCAAACAAGGAGTTTATAAATCACTACTTACCGAAGGAAAAGAAAACCCCTAAAAGCAAAGTTTTTAAAAAGTTCCTCAGATGCTAGCATCGTTTTCAAAGTCATTCATATTCCTTAGCCATGGCAAACCTTTCATTCTGAATTCATGTGTTTGAAGGCTGGGGTTTATCAGGATGTTTTTTAGGGACTGAGGTGGGAATGGGGAAGAGAACTATAACAGGCAGGAACCAAGCAAGCTCTCACCTGTTTTCCTCTTCATCAGCCTCACATCTGCAGGCTGAGGGCCTTCAAAGGACTCCATCATTTCTCGAATCTGTATAGGGTTTTACAGTTAGTTTAAGTTACAACCATTAAAAAGGTTAAGAAGTGGATTTATCAGCTGTTTAGTTAATCAAGTTTTTCACTTATACCACCAAAATACATTTATCTTAAAGGTCAGAGAGTATTTTTCATGAAAATAAAGCTAACACTCTTGCTATGTGCTACCTAGATACTTTCCTCTAGTCCAGTTATTACATTATTCTACAGTCCTGATTATGACATGATTAAATCCTTAATCTCATGGCCTTTTATTCTAAAGAACACAGAATATGTCACTGTCCTCAAAACCATATCTGACCAAGAATAAAAGAGTCAGCCAAGTTCAGGCATGAAATCCCAATCAGGATACTGAAACAGAGGATCAAAAGCTTGAGGCATACTTGGGAGGCAGAGGCAAGTAGAGCTCTGAGTTTGAAGCCAGCCGGAAGACAAGGAGTTCCAGGATACCCAGAGGTACATAACAGAGCAACAAAAGAGGAGAGGAGGGACAGATAAGATAGATAATGAAACACTGTAAATCAAAATTCCTGTGTTCTATGCCTACTCTCACACCTCTAATGCTTCTAATTTCATCCTTTCCTGGACGGTTGGGTTGGCCAATAAGGTAACATACATATTCACTTTTTAACCTAGACTTGGTTGTTAAGTTTGGTGTGGTTGATATTAGCTTGTTAAAAAAACAAATGAGGGGTTGGGGATTTAGCTCAGTGGTAGAGCGCTTGCCTAGCAAGCACAAGGCCCTGGGTTCAGTCCCCAGCTCCGGGGGGAAAAAAAAGGAAAAAACAAATGAAACTGAGATTTTCTCTATCATTTATTGGGGGGGTGGAAGAAAAAAAATTGTGGTCAGTTAAGATGGTTTAGTGGGGGCTGGAGAGATGGCTCAGCGGTTAAGAGCACCCGACTGCTCTTCCAGAGGTCCTGAGTTCAATTCTCAGCAACCACATGGTGACTCACAACCATCTGTAATGGAATCCAATGCCCTCTTCTAGAGTGTCTGAAGACAGTGGCAGTGCACTCATATATAATAAAACAAATAAATCTTAAAAAAAAAAAAATGGTTCAGTGGACAAAGGTCTATCTCCAAGACTCACACTGAAACCAAGGGACTGACTCCTGCAGCTACTTCTGACCTTCACATGTGTGTTCCCCTAAACAATAAATGTATAGCCAAAAATAAAACTGACTGATACTGTATATGTCAGAGACTGTTGGGATCCTTACAAGCACATTATCTAGGGATACTGAACCAATTGGGAATGGCAGAACTATAGCTGGCTGGGTTTTCAAAGCCTCTATTATTCTTATCTTTCTCCTGCCAGTAGCATCTGACCATCACCAAATCAAGCTGTCTATGTAAGGCCTTATCTAGGTTCAGTATGTTTCTATACTTTATATCAGCTCATAATTCCATTCACTATACCCTTTCCCCAGTTTTCTACCCAACCAAAGCATTTCTATCTCTCAAAAATGAGGTCAACTAATATCAACCTCCATGGAGTTCTTTCCTCATCTTTTACTAGTAAAAAATTCTCCTGAAGAAAGTTCCTGTGCTCTTTAGTAAGACTGTCTTACAGGACAGCACAGCCCCCCGAGCAGCTGGGATTATAGGCTATCACATCTAGCAATGCCAACTTGTCACTGTAGGCTAACAACTATTATATGCTGACTTGGCTATTTATCCTTGTTTTTTCAAGGAACAGTAGGTGGCTTTGCACCATGGTAACAATGAAATAACAACTTATTATTATTATTTTTTTCGGAGCTGGGGACCGAACCCAGGGCCTTGTGCTCGCTAGGCAAGCGCTCTACTGCTGAGCTAAGTCCCAAACCCCATAACAACGTATTATTAACTGTAAACAGCCTATCTCACGTTTCCTATAATAGTTACTTCCACTTTAAAAATCTGTATCGTTAGATTTGTTCAAGTTTTTACTAAGTATTATGACATTTATTACTTTGCTCCTAGACAACAGACTCTGGCATTTATATCTTTTAAAAACATATTTTGGGGAGTTGGAGAGATAGCTCAGCAGTTAAGAGCACTAACTGCTATTCCAAAGGTCCTGAGTTTACTTTCCAGCAACCACACGGAGGATCATCACAAAGATTTTTTTTTTTTTGTTCTTTTTTTTTGGAGCTGGGGACCGAACCCAGGGCCTTGCGCTTCCTAGGTAAGCGCTCTACCACTGAGCTAAATCCCCAGCCCCATCACAAAGATTTGTAATGGGATTTGATGCCCTCTTGTCATGTAGGCATACATGTAAATAGAGTGCTGATATATATACATAAGTAAATAGATCTTAAAAAACAAAACAAAACAAAACAAATTTCGTGGCAGTAGTGGTAAAAACATAAGCTTTTTTTTTTTTTTAAAGATTTATTCATTTATTATATATAAGTACACTGTAGCTGTCTTCAGATACACCAGAAGAGGGCATCAGATCTCTTTACAGATGGTTGTGAGCCACCATGTGGTTACTGGGAATTGAACTCATGACCTCTGGAAGAGCAGTCGGGTGCTCTTAACCGTTGAGCCATCTCTCCAGCCCAAAACATAAGCTTTTAATCCCAGCACTCAGGAGGCAGAAACAGGCAGATCTTTGAGCCTGGTCTACAGAGGGACTTCCAGGACAGCCTGGAAACCCTGTCTTGAATGCATCTGACTTGTCCTCCTGTCCCCCAACACTCCCAACAGAACAAAAAACATGTTTAACCCCACATTCCTTTCAGCATACTGCCTCCAGGATTAGAACAATGGACAACTGTTTTAGACAGAATTTTGTTTTTAGAAACGCAATACTATGTAAAGAAACGCACACTGAAAATACTAAGAATGTAGGGGAAAGAAAGAGTTCTATTCCACCTGTTAGATCATGAATCATGATATATAAGGGACTCTGAGGGGGAATGAATTTGTCCAAAGAGGAATAATAAATAAAAAAGCAAGTACATGTGGCTAGAAAAAAAGAGATAAGACTTGAAATACTATTAGAAATTGAGAAATGTCAGGCTGGAGAGATGCTTCAGCGGTTAAGAGCACTGACTGCTCTTCTAGAGGACCCAGGTTCAGTTCTCAGCACCCACATGGCAGCTCACAACCATCTCTAACTCCAGTTCCAGTTGGCACCTTTGGACACACATGCACACAGAACACCAATGAACATTAAGAAAAGTAAGTAAGTCTTAAAAAGAAAAAAAGTTAAGAAACGCCAAGGAATAAAGTATCATTTTGAACATGTTGTCCTGAGATTTCAAATAGAAAATGTAATTTTGTTCAGAATAAAAAGACAGCTTGTAACTTTCTGGTTTTCTTTTTGGTGGGTTCTTTAAGGGTCTTGTTATATATCCTGGACTGGCCTGAAATTACCAATCTTTCTGCCTCAGCCTTCTGAATACTTACAAGAATACAGCATCAGGCTGGGCACTAAAAATTAGTTTTTCTTCAAAAGTTTTCAAAAATCTTTTTTTTTTTAATATTTTTTTTTAAAGATTTATTTATTTACTTAATGTATATAAGCACACTGTAGCTGTCTTCAGACACACCCAACCCCATTACAGATGGTTGTGAGCCACCATGTGGTTGCTGGGAATTGAACTCAGGACCTTGAGAAGAGCAGTCGGTGCTCTTAACTGCTGAGCCATCTCTCCAGCCCCCAAAAGTTTTCAAAAATCTTACACACAGGTATTTTGCCACACATATGGCTATATACCATATTTGGGCCTCATGCTCCTGGAGGTCAGAAAAAGGCACCTGGAACTGGAGTTAGAAAGAGTTGTGAGGGGTTGGGAATTTGGCTCAGTGGTAGAGCGCTTGCCTAGCAAACGCAAGGCCCTGGGTTCGGTCCCCAGCTCTGAAAAAAAGAAAAAGAAAAAGAAAAAGAAAAAAAAAGAGTTGTGAGCTATCATGTGAGTATTGGGAACTGAACCTGGGTCCTCTGGAAGAGCAGTCACTGTTCTCAACTGCTGAATCACCTTTCTAGCCCCTTAGAGGCAGTTTATTAATGGGGGTACGGGGAGGTACTTGAAGGTGGCAGTGGACTACTGAGCTTGGGAAAGACTAATCCTCAAAAACTTTTTTTTTTTTTTTTTTTGAGGCAGGATATGACTATGTAGTGCTAGCCAGTCTAGAACTTACTATAAAGATCACAATGGATTCTCAGGGAGATCTCTTGTTTCTAACTCTTAAGTGCTAAGATTACAGGTATGATGTATCATGCTCAGCTTTAAAACCTTTAAAAACACGAATCAGCTATACCATCTAATAGCTAATGAACAAACCAGGCTTATTACAGTCAGAAACTTTAGGAAATTCCATATTATATTCAAAGGTTAGACATAAATAGTACTTTCCCTCAGTCCACCACCAAAGAAAGAAATCTATTCCACTAAACGACATCAGATAACACCATGAGACAATGAGAAGTTTGCTGTCCCTATTAGAATGTTAGACCTGTGGATTCTCTTACATCGCTCTCGGTGATGGTGATAGGAAGGCCACGGAGCATGATGGTCTTGCTCTCTCTCTCGTCACTGATGTCATGTCTATAGTCATGTTCTCCATAGTCACCATCTGAATGGTAGCCATCCTCAGACCGGTCACTGTTCCTTCTTTCACGTTCTCTCTGGCTCAAAGAAAACAAAATTATAATTAAAGTCACCCTTTACCCATCAATCTAGATCCTATGTGTATTATGTGCAAGCCTGGTACTCGCAGAGTCCAGAAGAGGATGCCAGACAGCTTGGAACTAGAGTTAAAGATAGTTGTAAACCACATGTGGGTACTAGAACCAAACCTGGAGCCTCTGCAAGAACAGCTAATATTAGCTGCTGAGCCTCTCTCGTTTTCAGTGCAATGTCTTAAAATGAATTCTCTTAGTTGCAAAGAATGATTTAATAATTCACTATAAAATAGTAACACAAAAATAGTGTTCTGTTATACAATTATTATAGGGCTGGAGAAATGGCTCAACGACAGTTAAGTGCTACTCCAGGGGACCTAGGTTCAATTCCCAGCAACTGCATAAACAGCTCACAACTCTCTGTAACTCCAGTTCCAGAGGATCTGTACCCTCATACAGACATCCATGTAGTCAGATCATCAATATAAATACTGATAAATATAAATAAATCTTAGAAACATTATATATGTAGAAAAAGTGGGAAAGGTATAAAGTTATATAGGCTGTATATTTCCAAACACAGATACGAACAAGTTTGTAATATTTAAAAAAAAAGTGCTGGGTGATGGTGGTCTATGCCTTTAATCTTAGCACTCAAGAGGCAGAGGCAGGCAAATCTCTGAGTTTGAGGTCAGCCTGGTCTGTACAGGGACTTTTAGGACAGCCAAGGCCACACAGAGAAAATGTTTCAACCCCCACCCAAAAACCAACCCCCCCAACCCCCCCCCAAAAAACCCCCAAAATCAAACTAAATCAAAGCTAAAACCCTACAAATACTGAGGACCAAACCTATGGCCTTGCACATGCTACGCAAATGTTCTATGCCTAAGCTACATCCCACCTTCTACCACCTCATCTCTAAAATGTGAACAACACATCACATGACACAGTGGCCCACACCTTTAATCAAAGAACTGGGCAGGCAGAGACAGGAGGATCTGAGAGTCTGAAGCCAGTCCAGCTCTACATACTAAGTTCCAGGACAGCAGTTACATACTGAGACTGTGGTGGAATGGGGGCCAGCCCTCCTTATAACCTATTTTATAAGGTTGCTATGCAAAGAAGTTCATGAAGTCCATGTACTCAAGGAATCCATGGTAAGCCTTACTTTGGCTATGGGTATTTTTTTTTTTTTTTGGCTCTTTTTTTTTTTTTTTTTTTTTTTTTTTTTCCGGAGCTGGGGACCAAACCCAGGGCCTTGCGCTTCCTAGGTAAGCGCTCTACCACTGAGCTAAATCCCCAGCCCCCTATGGGTACTTTTAAAGGCTCACTCTGTCTTTGGAAGTTACATTCAACTTGAATATGCTTCAGTGATCAGTGTGATTTTCAAGTTGCCACATTTCCTTACTTTACAAGAATATTGTCCATATAACTTTAATTAATTATAATTGACAATTGCTATCACTCACCTCCGGACTATCATAGTCTCGATAGTCATCATATCTATCGCCTCTCCGATCATCACTTGATCTTTTGTAATCTGAGTCCCTCCGCCTGCTTCTAGATTCACGCTCGTCACGGTCATCCCTGTCTATGATGGAACCATATCTTCCACTACGCTCTGTTCTACTCACTCTGCAAGGAAAAATAATGTTCATTTAAGTATATCAATTAATTATATCATTTCATACATTCAGAAAAAAAAATCACCCCACATATCAGTTTATAAGGTATACCCAAATAGTTTAATGCATTCCTTAAAACCACCAGTGTTTGGTTTACAAAGGTATCTAGTGAGAGAACATACATAGCCAAGCTGTGGTGATCCATGCCTTTAATTACAGGGGGCAAAGGCAGGAGGGTATCTCTATATAGAGTTCTGGACCAGCCAGGTCTATGTGGTGAACTGTCTCAAGAAAAAGAAAACACACACACAATTGACACAAAGTTGGAAATTATATTGGTCTTCTCTCCAACCCCAAGCAATCAACCTTCTAACCAAGTAATCATCAACACACACAGACACACAGACACACAGACACAGACACACACACACACACACACACACGGATCATTACCCTAAGCAGGCTCAGAAAACATTTCATATTTTACTATGGGTAGCAAAAGGGTACATTTTAATTACACATGTTATTTGAACAATAGACTGCTGTCACAGGATTACATGATATCACCTGACATAAACAAGTCTTTTTTAGGATGTGAGTTTTATCACTCACAACAACAGGCCTCTCAGTAGTAATGTGGGAGGCTATGCTAAGTCAAATGATTAGAGAGAGATCTCCATCTCCAATTCACAGTGGCTGAAACAGCCAACAGTTTTCATCTCTTTAGTTTCTCTGGTCCCACTGGCGGCTGATACTCACGCCTCACAGACCGAGGAGCTAGCTATATCCCCAGTCCTAACATTTTCCATCCTAATTCTCTAGCTTTCCCTTTGTCTTGATGTACTCAGAGCCCAGGCTGCTCAGCTCTCAGCCACTGTATCTATCACAAGGGAATAACAAGGCCTGGCACTCACTCGCCGCTTGTCAGGCAGGCTCTGAATAGCTCCTGCCCACAGGTGGAACTTTCCACGGCCTACTCCACACTACTTCCCTTAACCTAATTCTTGGCCTTCGGATTTTACCTCAGAGAATGCTTTCTCCAGAAGCTTTCCTATGCTTCTTGTGTGTCCAGACAGTACTTTAAATTTTTATCATAACTTTTAACTCTCTCACTGGACTGAAGTTTGTGAGAACAGAATCGTGAATGTGGTCGTTTGGAACACTTGAAACACAATATACATTTAAATATTTGCTTGCTAAATAAACAATTTATTATTGTTATTGTCCTTTTTTTTTTTTCTTTTTTTGAGACAGGCCTTCACTATGTAGTCCTGGTTGGCCCTGAACTCAAGAGATTTGCCTGCCTCTGCTGGGATTAAAATTGTAAGCTGTCACCACCACACAGGGCTGAATAAACAATTTTAAGCAAATATTCCAGTCCCTACTAAGTTGCTGAGATCAAAGGCATGGAATGTATTAAAACTCACCTTTTGTCTGAACCCATTGTCTCACCGAAGATCTAGCACACTGCTTCAAAAGGTTTAATTTTTTTTTCCCCCTGAGGGTGGGGAGAGAAAAATTGCAAATTTCAGATATCACTACAAACTGGGATAGAAACTGGCTAATTCTTAACAATGACTAAAATGAGGAAGGAAAAGGAGGCCTGTCAACACTAAGTTGTGCTATAATTTTGGTAAGAACCAGGAAGATGAAGGACGCTTTAACATATTAAGATTATATATTCAATAAGAAACTCAAGAAGGGTGAAGGCTTTAGACACTTTGGATACTTCTATTATGATTACAAAGCAAAAAGCTTCTTAATTTCATAACCAAAGCAACTCTACTGAGATGGAGGATGGTTAAAACATTCATTCATCCAAGTATCTTCATTAACATAAAATTCAACACTGAAGTCGTAAAACAATTTCAAATTTTTGACAAGAACTTAGAAGCTGAAATGCTGATCTGACTGAAATTTACATATATAACGCAACGCCTGATCTCAATCTATTTCAGTAAGACAAGACCAAACCTTGACTCGGCTTAATAACTGTGTATCAATAACACCTATATCTTGGACCAGCACTGATCGACACAGGCCAACTGAGTGGCCAACAGCTTTTCCCCAGTCGATGGGCCGTAATAAAACATCACACAGCTATACTTTTAGATGCCTGTGATGGCCCAGAAACTATAGTTGCTGCCATTTCTAAAATCTGGTCTTTAAAGCACGCACTCAACAAACAATTCGTTGATTTAAAAAATAAGAGATCTAGTGATTCAAGCTCCGGGGTCGAACAGTTACTACTCTCCCTTGTTTCGCCAGAGATGCCCATACCCACCTCCGCGGGAGGTGCCCGTGCCCACCTCTGCGGGGTATCGCAGCCGAGATGGCGGCGCTAAGACCAGTGCATTCCAGCATTCAGTCCATCTTTCCCATATTACATACATCCCTCCCAACCTCTGAGGAGGTTCCCAGTCCTCAAGTCACTATTCCTAACCACCTTTCGCAGAGCGAGATTCAGTTGCAGACGCAGGGCGATGATGGCTTAAGAGATTGCCAGGCGCTTCCGAGGGGTGTCCGAAGGACTGGATCGCCACAGCTCCGCAGGACAGGGGATTCGGGACAACGTCCCAGCAAGAGACAAACAACTCGAAAGAGGCGGGCCGAGGACTGGGTTAGTGGGCGACCTATGAAAGCCGGCAGAACCAGAGGCGAGGAGGGGCGCGGCCCTCAAACGCTAGCTTAGTTTTAGTCCCTTCAAAGACGCGGCTGAGCAGTCACCTCTGGCGGCTGACAGGCAGACTCAAGGGACAGCACCAATGGCAAAATCACTGGGGCGTAATGGACGGCCGCCGCACTCACCCCCACAGAGGGAACAAAGCAGAAGGAGTAGCGGCTCTGCGTCTCAAAACCTAGAACAAGGTTCGGCCGCTGCACAAAATGGCGTCTCCACCGACCGTCTTCTCCTACCCACAGTACCTCGCGCGCCGACTCTCCCCACCCCCACCCCACCCGCCTCTTCAGAGGCATCCAATCAGCGAAGGTGCCCGTCTGCGCGAGGGCTGCCGGGAAATGTGGTCGCCCAGGCAGCCTGTCACTGGACCCTGCTTTAATTTTTTTGCGTGTTTCATCTGCTCCATGACAAAGCTGCCATTCAGCCTCTGAGAACCCGGATGTGAACTCTACTAGCGTTTGACACAGTGTAAAGTGTATAATCCAGTTTGTAGAGAAGGCGTACTACTGATTGCCTTCCCAGAGGCTAGGTTAGACTTCGTGTAGGGGGTCTTCACAAATATCCTTTAAATCACCGTGGGGATGTACACCTGTAACTGCATTCCAGATAACGAAGCAGAAGGATTGCCATGGTTTTGAAGCCATTTTGGACAACTTTATTCTCTCTCCTAGGGCAAGTCATTAATGTCTAGTTTTACAAACATACAGAGCTAATAATTTGATAAACTGGAAACTGAACTAGGTTGTTTTCAGAAGCCATGACAGCAGCTAGAATGTGAACTCCAGAACAATAGGGATATTTTGTTGTGAGACCCTGCCACAAGCAGAACAAAACAACAAAAACCAAGCCGCGAGTCCCTGAGATGGCTCATCATGTAAGGCTTACTGTCAAGCCTAAGAACCTGAATTCCATCCCTGCAGTCCAGATGATGGAGAGAACCACTCATGAGAGTAGTCTGATGTGGGAGACATGGACGTGTGTATTCACATATACCAAAAATTAAATGTAAAACAACCCAAATTCTAGCCAAATCACCAGCCCATCGTCCATTAAAAAAAAAAATCCAACAAAACATAAAAAATCCTAGGTTTTTTTTTCCACTGTTTTCTTTGTGGAGATATTCTTATCCAGTTACCATAACTTGCCCTCTGCATATGTAATAATTAGGGAGATGTTCTTTTCACATTTTGTTTTTATTGTCCTTCCCTCCCCTCCCTTTTATTTTCTTTAAAAGGGGTCTCTATAGTATTGGCTAGCCTGGAGTTCACAATGTAGACCAGACCAACATCTTAATGTGGGACTGTTGCTTATCCTCTAGCCTTCACCTCAGGCAAGCTGGGATTAGGAAGGAATGTGTCATGGGATTAAAGGTGTGCTGGAATTAGGGTGACTGAAACTGGCTGGAAATGCCTGAAAACATGGCTGTTTCTTTCAAGGACACATACCCAACATCTTTCTCTCATATCTTTGTATTCTTACTTTATGTATTGTATACATGTAAAGATATATGCCCAATTCTGGTCAAGTATATATGTAACACATTTAACTTCCGAAAACATACATTTATCTGCAGATCATAGAAAGCTCTTGTAGCTGGGTGTGATGACCCATGCCTTTAATCCCAAGGCAGATGGATCTCTGAGTTCAAGACCAGCCTGGTCTACAAAGTGAGTTCCAGGAAAGCCAGGGTGACATTCAGAGCTCACTGGTTGCTGGGATTAAAAGTAAGCCACCATGCTCAGATGCCAATTCAATTTAAGCTCAAAAGCTACTCTCCTAACCGGGGACAGATTCCATCCAGGGATGAATGTCATCCTCTCAATAGCCTGTGTCTCTGGTTTGAGTCATTGTGATGAGCAGAACAATTATATCCCCCAGGCTATCTGGTAGTTGATGTACCAAAGACAATGGAAATTGTTTTGTTTTAAATTAAGCAACACAAATAAAATAAGCAAATGTATTGTTGAACAAAGTTTTAATAAAATAGTCTTTTTGTCTTCCATTTTAAAAAATTTAAAAGTTGGTTCAGAGAGCTAGAGATGGCTTAGCAGTTTAGAGTGCTTGCTGTTCTAGCAGAGAATCCTAATTTGGTTTCCAGCACTCATATCAGGGAGCACAGCCTTTAACACCAGCTCCAAGGATACCACATCTTCTTCTGGCCCTAAATGCATCCACCTACACACAGAGACAAATAAAAGTAGTAAATCTTACTAATCAGAAAGAAAAAAGTTTGGACCAGTGAAATGGTTCATTTGGTTAAAAAGTACTTGTCACCAATCTTGATAATCTGAGACTTTTCTTCCTTTTTATTTTTCCCCAAAAGAGGATTTCTATATATCATGGCTATCCCGGAACTCATTCTGTTGACTGGCCTCAAACTCAAAGATCTGCCTGCTTCTGCTTCCTGAGTACTGGGTTAAAACCATGTGCCATGACCATCTGGTTTGATAATCTGGGTTTCTAATCTGACTACAAGTTGTCCTCTGACTTCTACATACACTGGTTCGAGTATGGTTCCCCCACAACACAAATATACATAAGATGAATATTAAAACAAAATAAAAGTAGTCAGGGAATTTGGTAAATGCCTGTAATCTCAGCTCCCAGAAAAGAGGAGATAGAAGGAAGATGAAGAACTTGGGGCTAGGCTGAGTTACAGAGTAAAGTTCTTTCAAAAGATCCCCTGATCCAGTGAAATAACCTTCATGTGTCTGTTAAAACCAAGCACACAACCAAGCAACCAACAAACCAATGACTTCTCTGATTACCTGGCAAAATATAAAAATGAAACTGCTTTGTCCCAGTATTGGAACTTCTGCTCCAAAAAATGAAGTGAAAGATGTTTTTCCTTTGAAGACAGTTGTAGGACATTGTTTTCCCCTACAGCCTTGGGGTGGTCAAAGAGCTTCTAAATGTTTAATTGGTAAACCTACATATGGAAATGTGTTATACCTCAGCAGTTACTAAAACGACAGAGGCTCTTCTCACTGATGAGATCAGGATCATTAAGTATGTTACTCCCGTACTCTAACAGATCGGCACTGTTCCCTGCTTACTGTAGCACTAGTTGACCATTTCAGCATTAACTCAGATATGCCCACATTTTCTATGGCAGCATTTTTTCTTTTTGTTTTGTTTTGATTTTAAGGATTTATTTATATATGAGTACACTTTTGCTTTCTCCAGACACACCAGAAAAGGGCATCAGATCCCATTACAGATGGTTGTAAGCCACCATATGGTAGATGGAAATTGAACTCAGGACCTTTGGAAGAGCAGTCAGTGCTCTTTTTTTTTTTTTGGTTCTTTTTCGGAGCTGGGGACCGAACCCAGGGCCTTGCGCTTCCTAGGCAAGCGCTCTACCACTGAGCTAAATCCCCAACCCCGCAGTCAGTGCTCTTAAATGCCAAACCATTTTTTTCTTCATAACATCAAGCTCTATTCTCTATCCATTGTGGGAAAAAAAATGTTAACAAAATTTATTCACATTGAAAAAAGTTTATTTAAAAAAGTTCTAGCAGCAAGAACAGTAACAAAACAAAAGGAGAGATGGACAAACAAAACAAAGAGGAAATTGTATCCTGTGGGGTATTTCCACTCTTAATCGAGTTCTTTGTATCGAGCAAACATAACTCTTCGAACAGCATCTCTGTAAGTTTCATTAGACTGTCTCTTGCTGGTTCTTCCTGGGGCACCCCCAGACCCCCTCATCCGCCCTTCAATCTGCAGAACAAAGAGTCAAGTGAGAGCTTTGAATAAGGAAGATCACAATGCTGTGATTTCAAAATAAAGGTTTCAATATTAGACACATGAGTTTTAACAGAAATGAAATGGGTAAGCCTTTTAAGGTCAGCAATTGCAGAGGCCCAACTCTACCCGAAAGGGCAATATTTCCTTTGATCACCTTTTCTATGGGTTCTCCCTGAAAATAAGAGGAGCTATATCCTTCCAGGGAACCAAGACTAACTTCATGGTCCCTGTATCTTTTTTTTCTTTTTTAAAGATTTTATTTATTTTATCTATGTGAGTACACTGTAGCTGTCTTCAGATACACCAGAAGAGGGCATCAAATCTCTTTACAGATGGTTGTGAGCCACCATGTGGTTGCTGGGAATTGAACTCATGACCTCTGGAAGAGCAGTTGGGTGCTCTTAACCGCTGAGCCATCTCTCCAGCCCCCATGGGCCCTGTATCTTATCTATCAAAGATCTGTGCTGACAATCCCTCTCATAGACAGGGTCTCTAATCTTTGATTACTGGTTCCCTGGCTCTTTAGTCCCTGTGTTCCCTCAAAGCCCTGACCCCGCACACCCTTTTTTGTTGTCAGTACTAGAGCCTCAGACTGAGAAGTGAGTGTCCTACCTCCTCCAAGTCACAGTCCAGCTTTCCTGGCTGTTTTTTTTAATCAAAATGAACTTTTAGTCTCCAAGGACTTGGCTCCTACACTGCCCTCACTGCTTGTTCCTTATATAAGAGTATGAAGAACTCTATTCAACTTCCCTGCCTTCTTCTGTTAGGGAAATCATCACGGGCCCAGCACAACATGTTATAACACAGGATCTGGGCGGGAGGGACTGGTGAGTTGGCTTACTGGATAAGGGTACTTGCCATTAAACTGGATGACCTGAGTTTGATTCTTACAAGGTAGAAAGAGTACTGAGTTCAAGAAACTGTCCTCTGATTTCTATTTTGGGTATGTGCTCTGAGGCAAGACAGAAAAAGTTAAGTATATTCAAGGTTCATATAACTCCTAGGAAGACAGAATTCATCTTACCTCCTCTGATGAACCCAATCCAGGATGGCTATATCCCAGGCCTGCCCCTTTCCTCCAGCCAGTAGCCTGCTGGGTGCAGCCTCCTTTGCTACTAGTGTCAGTGTCTTCTTTATCAACAGGGTTTCGATCACTGTAAGAGAAACAGATATACTTTTTTTTTTTTTTTTTTTTGGTTCTTTTTTTTGGAGCTGGGGACCGAACCCAGGGCCTTGTGCTTCCTAGGCAAGCACTCTACCACTGAGCTAAATCCCCAACCCCAACAGATATACTTCTAACACCATTTTTTTTCCCCCGGAGCTGGGGACCGAACCCAGGGCCTAGCAAGCGCTCTACCACTGAGCTAAATCCCCAACCCCCTCTAACACCATTTTCAAGGTGAGCTGCTGATCTCTTCCTGAGATCTGTTTCCTAATAAGTGTATTAAGTACAACCCAATATCCATGTGGCTAGGCTTGTCCTGAGGGTGTAGAGGTGACTAAGATTGGGCCTTGATCATGGGAAAGAACATGAAGAACATGAAGATTTTGTCAGTAGATGTTGATAGGACACCAAGGACATCAATCATGGATGTGTACCATGGCAATACAATGAAGGGAACACAAATTTGAACAGTTTCAAGAGTGAAAGGTTTCTGGGTTCAGTCCCCAGCTCCGAAAAAAAGAAAAAGAAAAAAAAAAAAAAGAGTGAAAGGTTTTAAGCAAGAAGACACAACTGAACTGGATCTGGGCAAATGAGGGGCTTATGAACTAGGAAATGTGTAGCAGCCAAGTAGGGTGATTTGTCGAGTAGAGGAGTAGCAGGAACTGATAAAGATATGCCTTTTTGAGGTCAGATTGATTAAAAAAAAAAAAAAGGAGAGAGAGGCCTTGAACATCACATCACACTTGATACTTTAGGCACCCCTTCTAGGTAACATGTATATGTGCAAAATAGGTAGTAGTGTTTTGTTTCTTTGCTATCCTGGGATTCAAACCAAGGGTATGTTAGGTAAGTCCTCTATACTCTCAGTTCACAAAAAGGACAGATCTTTTCATCTTCTTCTGGCCTTCATGGGCACTCCATGTGTGTGGTACAGACATACATGTAGACAAAACATCAATGTACATAAAATAATAAGAAACTGTTTGCTTGTTGAGGTACTAGAGATTGAATCTAGGGGCTCAGGCATGCTAGGCAAGTACTCTGTGTTAGTCTACCCCCAAGATTACAAAGGTCAAGTTTCTGTATTCAAAACATTTCTGGTAATAGAAAATGGATTGAAGAACAGGAGAAACAACCATCCCCTTTTAAAGCTGCCTCTTATCTGAACACCGTTCTTTCTCTTAACACATCTGCTAAAAAAATATATTAAAAATCTTCAATAGGGTCAGGAGAGATACCCAGCACATAAGAACACCTGACCCAAATTCAGTTCCCAGCACCCACAAGTGTTTGGCTCACAAGTCCTTTTAACTCTCTGTTTCAGGGAATTCAACACTCGGTCTTCTGGCATCCATGGGCTTCTGCATGGTGTACACACAGACAACCTCCTTACCACACATTTTATAATATGTATAAATGAATACATATCTCTGTAGATTTATCTTATGTGTGTGAATGTGTTAGCTGCATGTTTATGTACCTGTGTGTGCCTGATGCCCTTGCAGGTGAGGAGGAGACATCGGATTCCCTGAAGTGGGGTTATGGACAGTTGTGAGGACAAGTGGGTACTGGAAAATTAATCTGAATCCTCTACAAAAGCAATAAGTACTGGCAACCATTAAGCCATCTTTTTAACTCTCAAATTCATGTCTTAAAAATTATCTTAATAAAGTTCCACTCTACTTATACACTTTATAGTATAAAGAAGACAGACTCAGTAAGACAGGGTAAACAGAAGGCTATGAAGGAAGTGAATCTGAAGGTTTAGAGGTATTAAACTGGGTGCAATGTGGAGCCTCAGATGAGCACAAAAAGAAATAACCAAGATATAACTGCAAACAGTTTTGTTTTATTTTCTGGCATAGGGTCTTACAAGACTTGGCTGGCCTGGAATTTGCTATGTAGACCAGGCTAATCTTAAACTCAAAGATCCTTTTACTTGTGCATTTACAGTGCCGAGATTAAAGGTATGAGGAACCAGAGAAGAAATATTTGAGCTTATTGGGTTGGCTAAGGCCCTGAGTACCCTAGAGACACCAAACAGAAAGCAGAGGAGTTAGACTCAAAGAGTACAATGAGCAAGACCTTAGAAAATATCTGGAATATTCCTGAAAAGGAAGAGGAAGCAGGCATGGTAACATTTGCCTTTAACTCAGATACTTGGGAAAGGGGTGGGTGGAGGGGCTATTTTCTTCTGGTTTGAAGCCATCCTGTCTGCCTCCTTCCCTTCTGCTTAGGAACCTTTTTTGTCAGTATTTTTCCTACTTTCCTTTCAAGGTCTCAAATACCCTTTCTTGTTATAAACAGCCAATAGGATCTCAACAATTATCAGTGACTCTTCAATCCCACTACTCACAAAGCAAGGTGGACTTGACATTTTTCTTTAATCCAATCACAGCCTGCCTTTAGCAATCATCTCTCAACAGACCCACAATGTAAGCATCATCATTAGTCTCTGTTTAAGTCTATCTTCTGTATGTATAGTAATTCTTAAAATAGATTAATATCCCACTTTAACTGATTTCCTGCCACTTTAAAAATGTGTTTAAAGTGAAATGGCCTCTAATCTGTTGGGCAGCTGAATTTTCTGCCACTCAACAACACACTCCAACTCTTTAGCTCTGTCAGATCACTTGTCAAATGTACCATATGCTTTAAAAAAAAAAAAAGGCGTGGTGGTGGCATGTGCCTTTAATATCAGTGCTTGATCAGCAGAGACAAGCAGATCTTGAAACAAGCAGATTTTGAGGCCAGCCTGGACTACAGAGTGAGTCCTAGGACAGCCAAAGTTACATAAAGAAACCTGTCTTGAAAAAAAAAAAAAAAGAACAAATAAATCCTGTTGTACATAGTTTCTTCTAATTGAAACCTTCTGCTGTTCCCTTCCTTTCTGATTTTCCTGTGAGCCACACTATCACTTAAGCCTTCTCTAGTCTGTGTACACAGAACCAAGGATAATGTATGCCTTGTCTACTTGAATGTTCCTTGCACTTAGTACAGTGGCAATATGTCACTGATTATCAGCAGACTTGATGGATCTCAGACTTGTTCTGAGATTGGAAAGTGCTTGACTGGAAACAAGTAGAGGAAGATTAAAAAGTTATATCTCCAGCAGCAGCCAATCAGTTAGTATGCAGTTGGAGAATGGAGATTCCATAGAGAAATAGTATTATTGATATAGATAGCCACTGCAGCCCTGGCTTCAGTAGCAGAAGCAATGCAGCCAGCCAGTCTTCCTAGAAAACATGCATATATTCATGTAAAAAAGTGGTCAAAGGGGTTGGGGATTTAGCTCAGTGGTAGAGCGCTTGCCTAGGAAGCGCAAGGCCCTGGGTTCGGTCCCCAGCTCCGAAAAAAAAGAACCAAAAAAAAAAAAAAATAATAATAAAATAAATAAATAAATAAATAAATAAATAAAATAAAATAAATAAATTAAAAAAAAAGTGATCAAATAGCCATGGTGGTCTTACGGGAGTTCAGACAAAACTAGCTTCTAGTAACTTCATCCCTCTCAGACAAAGTAGCAAATCATTTGCACAAGACAGTTCTATTATTAGGTCTGTAGGAAGTGGCTGGATGAAGAATGTCCTTACCTGTCTGTTTCCCTGGAGTATTTAATCCGTTTCCTTTCTGGAGAATCAAAAGACTGTAGTTTTTCCCTTCGGTCACTTCCTTTTTCTTTAAACCTTCCCTGTGGGGAACAGAAGAGCAGATTTGAGACTTCTACTTATGAGCGTTGGGAGGGGAAGTGCTATCTTGGGGGGGGGAGGGGTTGAGGTTAGGAAGATAGAATGTTGTGTTCACAGGCAGAGATCATGTGATCCTTGCATTTCAGCCTTCCAAAAGCTACCTATGCACAGGCTTTATTATTATTTTGTTTTGCCTGAGCCAGAATCTTGCCTTGTAGCTTAGGTTGACCTTGATCTTATGGAATTTTTCTTGCCTTAGCCTCAAAGCACTGGACGTAGAGGAGAAGGCCACCATTCCCAGGTCTTTTTTTTAAAGTTAAATTAAAAAAATTGAATGCTAGTGATGCACACCTTTAATCTCAGCACTGCAGAGGCAGAGAAGGCTAATTTCTCTGGGTTCAAGGCCAGCCTGGTCTACATAGTATGTTCCAGGACACCCCAGGCTACATAATAAGACCCTGTCTTGAGAAGAGAAAAAGAAAAAGAAAAACTGAGACAGGGTCTCACTGTAGCCCTGGTTAGCCTAGAACTAACTCTATGTAGACCAGGCTTTGAACTCAGAGAAGTCCTGCCTCTGCCCTCCCTACTGCTCAGATTAAAGGTAGGACTCACCCACAGTAATTTATTTATTTTTAATTACATGTGTGTTTGTGTTTGGGTATATGTTTGTGAGTAAAAGTGCCTGGGGAAGGCAGAGGTTTAGGTCCCCCTGAGGTTGGAATTACAGATCCTGGGGACTGAACTTAGGACCTCTGTAATAGCACTGACTTCTCTTACCCATGGAGTTATCTCTCTAGCCCTGTAAATATATTCTTATCACATAGGATTTGTCTAAGGTGCTGGATGTGGTGAAGCAAGCCTTTAACCCCAGCATTTGGGAGGCAGGGGCAGGTGGATCTCTGTGAATTATAGTACAGCCTGGTTTATAAAGCTAGTTTTAGGACAGCCAAGATTGTTGCACAGAGAAATCCTGCCTCAAAAGACACCCCACCCCCCAAAAAAAGGTAAGACCAAAGTAACACACACACACATGAGAGACAGACAGACAGACAGACAGACAGACAGACAGACAGACAGACAGAGACATGCCTGAGGTTAGCAGTGGGCTAGTAGTGAACTCTGCAACTGGAGCGGTGAATCTGCCTAGGTGCAGGTTGGACGGCTAGTCCATTTGGTTTTACACTAATCTACTTCCAACTTAGCTTTTAAAATAGTGAAAGATGTTATTTTCAGTAGCCCTACCTAACAATCCTTCACTTTCTCAAGTATTTAAAAACTAAACAGGGGGCTGGAAAGATGACTCAGGTGAAGAGCACTGTCTGCTTTTCCAGGTCCTGAGTACAATTCCCAGCACCCACATGACAGATCACAATCACCCATACTGGGATCTGATGCCCTGTTGTGGCATGCAAGTGTACATGTAGTTAGAGAACTCATATACATATAATAAATAAATAATTCTTTAGAACTATATTTAAGGGGTTGGGGATTTGGCTCAGTGGTAGAGCGCTTGCCTAGGAAGCGCAAGGTCCTGGGTTCAGTCCCCAGCCCCGGAAAAAAGAAAAAAAGAAAACAAACAAACAAACAAATAAAAACAAAAACAAAAACCGCCCCCCAAAAAACCTAGAACTATATTTAAAAAAAAGAAACAGAACAAAACAATATTTAAAAAAAACTTAATAATCTACTAAGGTAAAATTGATAAACAATGAACATTTCATTTTAAATACAGAATCAGAGTTCTGACAAACATATATATCATATGTTTTTTAGTTTACATTGTGGTTTTATCTTATTTACTTTTAGATAATTAATTATCCTCTCATACATTATACTTGGACTGAAGTTTCACCCTCCTACTCTTTACTCAGTCCCTCCCCACCATATATCATGATTAGGGACCCCTTTTCTTCTCTGTGTTTCTGTATACAGGAATCAGTACAATGTACAAAGTATATACCATGGAGCAGAAAGATCTGGAGCAAAGTGAGTAACTGTTCACCCAGCTTACCTCCCGTTCTCTCCTCTCCAGATAGGCTAGCTCTTGCTCTGATTGTTTTATTTTCCGGTGAATTTCCAGGTTTTGCTGAGAATACAAGAAAATTTGTGAGTATAGGTCTAGGAAAACAACAACAAAACCTGCCTAGAAATGCTTCTAGCCCTTTCCCAAACACGTAGGGCTGTAACTTTTGTTCTGACCGAGTCTCTTAAATGATTAACATACCCTGCAACAAGCAACCCTAACTAGTTCTGCCTTAGTTTCATCAATAAGGAAGCTAAATACTAATTGACACAAAAATTAATTACATGGTAAATCATATAAGAGAATTTCACTCTAATTTCTCTTTTTTTTTTTTTTTTTTGGTTCTTTTTTTTCGGAGCTGGGGACCGAACCCAGGGCCTTGCGCTTCCTAGGTAAGCGCTCTACCACTGAGCTAAATCCCCAGCCCTTAATTTCTCTTTTTTTAATTGTATGAGTATGAACCATCCAGGATTGAAGTACCAGATGTTTTTTGATCCTCCATGTGGGTGCTGGTAGGAAACGTGGGGACATCTACAAGAGGCTCTAGTACTCTTATGACTCCCCCATAGCTCATATATTTAAATGTATGGTCATTAGGAAGTAGTCTTACTTGACAACGATTAGGAGGTGTGGTCTTGTTGGAGGAAGTATGTCACTTGGGTTGGGTTTAGGGGTTTCAATAGTTCAAGCCTGGTATCTTCACTCTCTTCCTGCTGCCTACAATCCAGATGCAGAACTCTAGCTACCTCTCTAGCAGCATGTCTGCCTGAATGCTGCCATGCTTCCGTCCATGATGATTATGAACTAAACCTCTAAACCTCTGAAATTGTAAGCCAGCTCCAATAAATATTTTCCTTTTTAAGAGTTGCCATTGGGGGGCTGGGGATTTAGCTCAGTGGTAGAGCGCTTACCTAGGAAGCGCAAGGCCCTGGGTTCAGTCCCCAGCTCCGAAAAAAAAGAACCAAAAAAAAAAAAAAAAAGAGTTGCCATTGGGCTGGAGAGATGGCTCAGCACCTAAGAGAACTGGCTACTCTTCCAGAGGTCCTGAGTTCAATACCAGCAACCACATGGTGGCTCATAACCATCTGTAATGGGACCCAATGCCCTCTTTTGGTGTGTCTGAAGACATTGACAGTGTATTCATATACATAAAGTATTATTTAAAAGAAAATTGTGTCACACGATGTCTAGCTAACCAAAAGAAATAAATACATAAATAAATACATAAATAAATACATAAATAAATAAATAAATAAATAAATAAATAAAAGAGTTGCTTTGGTTATGGTGTCTCTTTACCGCAACAGAACACTAAGACAACCACAATCTGTCCAGCCCACAGTTTATCTTCTGATTTAAGGTAAAAATAATAGGAAAGGGGTCTGGGCAAGCCAAAGAAGAAAAAGTCACAAGCTGCACTCTGCCTACCACTTACCCATCCATCATCCCCAATCCCTAGACACTCTTTCACAGACCCAAAGAAATATGAAACACCAGGAGTCCAAAATAGCTCCTGTATAGCCCGGCAATTCCACCAGATCATGAGTCTATCCCAAGGATCATTAGCAGGAATTTCCCAGAATCCTAGAGGTTTCACAAAACCTCCAAAGTGGTAGCCAGGACAAACAATGTATTCAGGAAAAAAAATGAGGTTTCTCAAGTTTTGGCAAAGAAGGATTTTTAGTTCTGTATTGAGAAGTTCAAACTAGTCTCTTTAAACCTTATGTTGTAACATCTGCTAAGAAATATGAAAGAAATTATACTAAGAACATGAGCCCATCTAGAGGTTTACTTATTTCTTTTTTTAAAAAAATATTTATTTATTTATTTTATGTATACAAGCACAGTGTAGCTAGCTGTCTTCAGGCGCACCAGAAAAGGGCATCAGATCTCGTTACAGATGGTTGGGAGCCACCATGTGGTTGCTGGGAATTGAATTCAGGACCTCTGGAAGACCAGTGGGAGCTCTTAACTGCTGAGCCATCTCTCCAGCCCGGTTTACTTATTTCTTTATAATTCAGCTTGCTGGTAAGACTACTGGGGAGAATCAACATATGTCAAATAATGCCCCCAAATAGTTGTGTTCATAACTTAAAGCAACAACCACTGCGAGAAGAGACAGAGTCCTGGGATACTTATAGAGTGACAACACATTATAGCTGGACAGAACCAGGTGACACTAACAAGTATTTTAGAAGACTGGGAGCTTATCTGAGTCTCAGCTGTTAGTTAATGGCAAGTTATCTATCCTTTTCTCCTTACACATCTTGTGTATCTGGTTTGATAGCCATATTGCTTCAGTTGGGTCTGAATACTGAAGTTCTAAAATGGGAACAGGTAAAGTTTTTTTTTTTTTTTTTTTTTTTTTTTTTTTTTTATTAACTTGAGTATTTCTTATATACATTTCGAGTGTTATTCCCTTTCCCGGTTTCCGGGCAAACATCCCCCTCCCCCCAACAGGTAAAGTTTTTTAAAAATTAATGATATGTATGAATGTTTTGCCTATATGTATATATGTACACCATGTGCATATAGTACCTACAGAGTCCAAAAGAGAGAGGAGGCCAGAAGAGGGCATTGGAACTAGACTTAATAGTCTTGTGTGGTCACCATGTAGATACTGGGAATTGAACTCAAGTCCTCTGAAAGAGGAGAAAGTACTCTTTTTTTTTTTTTTTTTTCTTTTTTTCGGAGCTGGGGACTGAACTCAGGGCCTTGAGCTTGCTAGGCAAGTGCTCTACCAGTGAGCTAAATCCCCAACCCCGAGAAAGTACTCTTAACTGCTCTGTTCTCTAAGGTAGGCAAAACCTCTTAATTCACAGCAATTTATGAACTAAAAATCAGAAGAGTGGGAGGACTGGAGGCTGTCTCTGACCCTTTTCCTCCTACTCGGTTGCCTCTTACAGCATTATGAGAACATGTGCCTAGCTCGTTATGCTGTACTGGGTTGATGTCCCTAGAAGGCCTGCTCTTTTCTGAGGGGAGGTGAAAAGGTGGAGGGTAGATCTGGAAGAAAGAGGAGGTACATGGTGGGAGATAATGGGAGGAGCAGAGAGAGGGAAAACTGAAGTTGGGATGTAATATGTGAGAGAGTAAATGAAAAACAAGATAAAACAAAACAAACAAACAAGAAAAAAGTGAACCAGCAAGACAGCTCAGTGGGTAAGGGGCTTGTTATGCAAGCCTGCGTGACCTGATCCACAGAATCCACGTAAAGATGGGAGGAGAGAGAGATGACATGACCATATAGCCTCTGAATTCCACGTATATGCTCTGGCACATATGGCCACACACACATCCTGTACACACACACTCAATCTGAGATGATTAGAGCCAAGGAGGTTGAAGTGTCTTCATTTCCAGCAATGGGAAGAGTCAAACATGCCTTCCTGAAATACCTTGTGCAGGTCTGAGAGTTGCTGATGCTTTGTAAGAACTTCTTTATTGGGAAACTGCCTTCTGCAGAGCAGACAAGCCAGTTTATTCCAGTCTGTGAGTTTGTCTTCTTCATTCTCTTTCTTGGTCAGCTCCTCTCGAGGCTGAGGCTGTGCTGCTCGAGGCTGCACAGGAGGGGCCTGCTCCTCTTCCTCTTCTTCCTCATAGTCACTGTCTCCTCCATATTCACCCAGGAGACCAATTAATGGATTTACCACCTTAGGCTAGAGAAAGAAGGATAGGGCTTAGCAAAAAATATAACTTCTATTTTGGGGATATTTTGTTTGATAATGCTTTCTACTTTCTTTGTTCTAACTGATTAGGTTTGGAACATGTCCAGCATCAATTTGGTTCATCTCCCAAATGAAGTGACACAGCTTAGTCTGACTTTGTGAAGGCTAGGAAAACATGGTTGAGAAAGGAATGGGTAAGAGCAAGAACAGCATTTAAACAGAAACAGTCAGGACAGTGCGATGGCTCAGCACATGAAGTTGCTGTGTGAGCCTGATCGCTGGAGTTTAGGTCTGAAACCCACAGAAGAGTAGAAGAAGAGAACCAACTCCATAAAGTTTTTCCTTAACACACTATTTTCATTTACACTCAAGAGGAATCCTAAAACTTGGTATACATAGAATCAAAGGACCGAAACCAGACAGAGGCTTTGGAGTTCCTTCCCCTCCCATACCAGTCCATAATATTAGAATTAGCCTTACAGGAGGAGGACTCTCTTCCTTTTTCACAGTAGGAGGCAGGGGCTTCTTAAAAACATCTTCTGGGGGAGGCTTCCCCTCACTGGTACTTTCTTGAAACTGACCAATGACAAAGGTAATATTTACATGATAATCATTAATAAAAACTTGATTAAGGAGTTAGTTTTGATAAAAATCAATCGGTTTTCCAAATCTTCAAACATCTGCAGCATTACAGTGCTTTTGAAAGAACCTTTAGAAGTATAACATTTGCTCCTGGAGGACATCAGAGTAGAGTTCTTAGCATGTGAAAGGACCTCCACCAACAAACACCCATGCAAGGGAACATCTAAGTGTAATTGTGTGTTTGCAACATTTTAGGAACCAGATGAGGCATTAATCAATATATAGCGTTATTTTCTTCAGTCTTTACTTACAACCCTCCAAGACTCTAGCAGGCACTACCATTATTACCTTCAAAAGGATTAAGAATATGGTAGAGGCAGAGAACGGACCTAAACATAAAGGCAGCATGATTTAAAGTTCCAGTTATTAGATGCATAGAATCGACAAAAGTAAATCTTTTTTCACTTTTTTCTGTATTTTTACAAATGACAGTACCAGGAAGCATGAAAAAAGTTACAGATTGAACTTCAAGTAAATTCCTTCATTTTCTTTAATTTATAACTGATATGAGATGACCCAAGTGTGGTGGCTTAAGCCTTTATTCCCAGCAGTGAAAGGCAGGTGGATTGCTGAGTCTGAGGTTAGACTGGTCTGCAGAACAAATTCCAGGAGAGCCAGAACTACACAGAGAGACTGTCTTGAGGGAAGGACTGCTGAATATGAGGTGAAACCAATATAATTCTTAATAATTAGGCAAGATGTGAAAATATCTATCATTTTTTAATTCTGAAATTTTATCCTAAGGAAGTAATTTAAAGTGAAATATTATAGTAAAATTTAGAGAGACTAAAGATCCTGGTACCCTCTGGAAGGAGAGAGCTAACCCTTACAACTTGTCCTATGGCCACCACATAGAGGGTGTCCCCCTCCTAAAAAAAAAAAAGCTATTTCTGTTACAATTATACCAAGAGAAGTAAAGTGTACATACAGAATCACACACTAAAAGGACAAGGCATAAAAATGAAAGCTGACAGGATAGTTCAGCTAGTGACCTGAGGGGAAGAAGAGCACCAAGTGTACAAAACTGGCTGCATACATACATGCCATGGGATGCATAGCCACAGTGATATGCCCCCCCAAGAACAAATAAAAACAAACAGGAGTACAGCTGGGCTTGGAGTAGTGGCAGACAATCTTGGTCTACATAGAGGATTCTAGTGAGTACAAAGGTCAGAGGACAACTTGCTGGAATTGTTTCTCTTGTTCCACCATGTGAGTCCTCAGGATCAAGTTTAGGTCATCAGGCTAGGCAGCAACTACTTTTACCCATCAAGCAATCTTGCCAGTCCTTATTTTTGTTCTTTAATTTAAAAAATAAGGCAGTGAATGCCCTGAAGCTCTTGGCAAGCCCCTGCCCTAGCCTTGAGTGTTGGGATCCCAGGGATGTCCCACCATGCTTAATCTGAGTTATATTTTTTTCATTTGTAAAACGAAGAGAGCTACCATTCAGATGGAAAAAGGTAAGTGGACTTCTACACCAAGAATTAGGGTTTTTTTTTTATTTATTTATTCATTTATTATATATAAGTACACTGTAGCTGTCATCAGATACATCAGAAGAGGACATTGGATCTCTTTACAGATGGTTGTGAGCCACCATGTGGTTGCTGGGAATTGAACTCAGGACCTCTGGAAGAGCAGTCGGGTGCTCTTAACCGCTGAGCCATCTCTCCAGCCCAAGAATTAGGGTTTTGTTTTTGTTTTTGTCTTTTTGTTTTGAGGACCAGATTCTCAGTATACCACTATACTATACTTGGTCTTTTTATTTACTTACTTTTTAAAAGATTTATTCATTTATTATATATAAGTACACTGTAGCTGTCTTCAGATACACCAGAAGAGGGCATCGGATCTCTTTACAGATGGTTGTGAGCCACCATGTGGTTGCTGGGAATTGAACTCAGGACCTCTGCAAGAGCAGTCAGTGCTCTTAACCACTGAGCCATCTCTCCAATCCGATATTTTTTAAAAAAACATTTTTTAGTATGTATGGCTTCTTTTTTTAAAGGTTTATTCATTTTTTTCTATATAACTACACTTTTGCTGTCTTCAGACATACCAGAAAAGGGCATTAGATCTCATTACAGATGGTTGTGAGCCACCATGTGGTTGCTGGGATCTGAACTCAGGACCTCAGGAAGCACAGTCAGTGCTCTTAATCTCTGAGCCATATCTCCAGCCCCATGTATGGCTATTCTTAGCTTTATGTATGGCTATGCACCACATACATGCCTGGTACACAGGGGAATCAGAAAGTGAGCTCTATCCCCTAGAACTGGAGTTACAGGCAGTTGTGAGGTACCATGTGGGTTTTGGGAATTGAACCTGGGTTCTCTGAAGAGCAGTCAGTGCTTTTTTTTTTTTTTTTAAAGATTTATTTATTCATTTATTATATATAAGTACATTGTAGCTGTCTTCAGACACACCAGAAGAGGGCATCGGGTCTCCTTACAGATGGTTGTGAGCCACCATGTGGTTGCTGGGAATTGAACTCAGGACCTCTGGAAGAGCAGTCGGGTGCTCTTAATCACTGAGCCATCTCTCCAGCCCGCAGTCAGTGCTTTTAACCACTGTTCTATCTGTCCAAATGCCCCTTCCTCCACCCTCATTATTTTGTTGTTTATAGAAGATATATATATATATCTTCTGTACCTGGATTTTTGGAACAGGGTTTCTCTTGTAGTCCTAGCTGTCCTGGAACTTGATCTACAGACTGGGGCTGGTTTCAAATTCTAAGATTCACCTGCCTCTGCCTTTCAAGTGGTGGGATTAAAAGTGTGCACCATCACTGCTCAGTTTTTGTTTTTTTCTTTATAAGATTTATAACACACACACACACACACACACGTGTATGTATGTATGTATGTATGTATGTATGTATGTATGTATGTATGTACGTACGTACGTACGTACGTATGTGTTTTGCTTGCCTGTATGTCAGTGCATGCACTTAGGAAAGGATTTAGATCTCCTGGAACTGACTGGAATTATAGAGTTATGAGTCCCATGTAGGTGCTTGGTATCACACCTGGGACCTCTACGAGAACAAGATTTCTGAACTGCTGAGCTCTAGCTCTTGCTCGTCCTAGAGAATGTTTACAGTGACTCTGCACCTTAAACCTAGACCCTCTCTCTTTACAGTTGCCATGTTTTCTATGTCACTATGTGATAAAGACCGCAACTCACAAGCGATCTCACCTTTGTCACTCCTCTGTCTTTTTTCTCCTTGCCATCTCTTTTAGATGTTTCCTTCTTGCTATTTGACTTTCCTTGACTGGTAGATTTCTTTTCCTTGATCTCTTCTTCCTCAGGTGACTCAGGGTCCTGGGGCACATAGACTTCTTGCTGTGATACAATATGAAAGAAATAGATCTACAGAATGCTTGTTTCTCCAGAATTTTAGGCTTAAGGAACATACTTCCCTTCAAGGCACCAGAATGTCTCATTTACAAGCTGAAGAACCCTTATCAATCTAAGATACCATTTAAGGGGCGAGTATACATGGATACCACCACTGAAGCTCTCAGAACAGTGCTGTTCTTACCTGTAATGCCACAGGGCACTGATTTTCCATATAATCAACAGCTCAGATTCCATAAACTTTCCACTTTTCAAGCAATGAGCATCCAGAGAATGCAGAGAACCAAATACTCAAAAGTAACACATTGTGGGTACTTTTCTCAAAAGACTACTAACAGAGCAAATAAAGCAAAAAACAAAACAAACAAAAAAAGAAACAAAACAAACAAACAAAAAAAATCAAAACTAACCTGGGTGTTGGGGTCATAGTAAGTTCCTGCCAAGGGGTCATAATAGTAGCCAGTAGCAGAATCATATATGTAGCAGTCAGATGATGCTACATGGAATAAAATCAGAGCCAGCATTAGTTCCTGTCAAATAAAATTGTTACTGGGGGCTTACTAAGAACAAATAAATAATTAGAGTGGCCAATTCAAATAGGGAAAGAGCCTATATGAGATATACTTTCATTGTTAGGTTAACAATCTCTTTGCTACCTTTGTGATCAGACGGATTTAAGTAACAACTAGTAAGTCGGGGGAAAAAAACACACCAAGAAAAACAAAACGAAAGTTACTTACACTGCTGCCCTTGTCGATTTGTATCTGAGGACCAATCTGAATTTCTATTTCCTCCTCTTCTATCTCGGAAATATTTTTTACCCTATTAGAGAAAGCAAAATTAAATGCTATAAGCATTATAGCATTATAAAAGTGTACAACCAGTCACTAATCTTTTTTTTTTTTTTTTTTTGGTTCTTTTTTTTCGGAGCTGGGGACCGAACCCAGGGCCTTGCGCTTCCTAGGTAAGCGCTCTACCACTGAGCTAAATCCCCAGCCCCACAACCAGTCATTAATCTTAACAGTCATCAACTGCAGGAAATTCAGTCATCCTTTTAGTTGTCTGAATATTTTAAAAATGACATTCACCATATATTAAAGCCTACCTGATAATAATGCATGTGGTCAGAGTGGTCCCCGGAATCATTTCTGCAATACAAAACATGACATATCAAAAGCCTGTTACCAAAAGCTACCTGGGGACTGGCTAATCATACAGATTCACTGAAATTCTTCCTCATCATGTAGAAAAATGCACCAACCTAGACAGCAAGCAGGTTAGCTGATCCAGATCCTTGACTGAAACAGCAGCAGATTCCTGCAAAGTAACTTACTGGAGCAAAACAATCGACTAAGTGGAGGTGGTAAAGCAAAGCACCTCTGTAACTCGTCTCTCTGATGAGTTATCTCCTGTCATCACCTTTTCGGTAAAGATTAGTAAAGAAGAGTAACTGAGTCAGACATTCCAGATGACTGAGGCCAGGACAATAGCAAGACTATATCCATTTACTGAGGACACTAATAGATGCAGAAACATTCAGAGGCTTTTTTCCCTGCATATTTAAACACATCAACCAGGTGCCCTTACCCAAGGCTGTAACCTTTGCCTTCTGGAGACTGAAGCAAGAGGACTGCTATGACTGAGGTTCAGGCCAGTATGGATTATAGTGTGAGATTCTGCCTCAAAAAGGCAATACACAACAAAGCACTCATAAGCCCAAAACCAACTTTACTGGTCCCTAAAGATAGTAGGCTGTCAAAGTCTAAAGCACCCAGAAGGGGTTGGGGATTTGGCTCAGTGGTAGAGCGCTTGCCTAGGAAGCGCAAGGTCCTGGGTTCAATCCCCAGCCCCGAAAAATAGAAAAAAGAAAAAAAAAAAAAAAAAAAAAAAAGAAAGAAATCAAAAAAAAAAAAAGAAAAGAAAAAAAAAAAGCACCCAGGAATACTTTATGCTTATTTATTTATTTATTTATTTATTTATTTATTTATTTATCTATGTATGTATGTATGTATGTATGTATGTATGTATGTATGTATGTATGTATGTATAAGGTCTTGCAATAGACACTTAGCTGGCCTGGAACATGCTATGAGATTAGGCTGGCACTGTACTCAGATTCACCCGCCTCTGCCTCCTGAGTGCTGGGATTAAAGGCTTGCCACATCATGTGCAGGTGGGAATGCTATTTAAAAATGAAAACAATTCTATAATTAGAATAAAGCACCTACAGAAAAAGAAAACGTATAAATAAGTATCTGAAACAGCTCATGCTGGGAAGTCACAAATGCCCTACTATCTGTCTCTTGTCCAGGAAGAACAATTTCTTCCCTAAGACTGGAGTGAGCCTTACCTTCGTTTTCCAGTGGCCAAGTTTACAGCTACCATCTTCCCATCAATGCTAAACGGTGGATCGAGGTTCTGCAAAATCTTCACTACTCGAAGAGCTTCCTAAAGAACCAAAGACAAACTTGACCCCAAAGATAAACAGGGCTACATCATTAGAAAAAGAACCAAACATAATTTTTAACTTGTTAAAAGATAAAATTACTACAGATAATGCTTTGGTAATACTTTTTTTAAAAAATAATTTTATATGGCCAGATGTAGTGGTGCATAACTTTAAACTCAGCACTAGAGAAACGAGGGCAGGTAGATCTTTGTGAGTTTGAGGCTAGCCTGGTCTATAGATGGAGTTCCAGGACAGCCAGAGCTTCACAGTGAGACTTGTCTTAAAAAAAGCATGTGCACGCGCACACACATACACACACATATATATAAATATTCTAACATATTATACTATATATTAATAGTTATATTAAATTATATTACATAAATGTCTCTATACAAAATATAATATAAAATTGAAATAGAATATAACATATTTAGATAACTTATATCTAGAAATATATAAATTGCATATTTGTAGGTGTATGCACACCTAGTGCCTGAAGATGCCAGAAGATGGCAACAGACCCTTTGGATATGGAGTTATAGATAGTTGTGAGCCAAAATGTGGGTGCTAGGAGTCAAATCCAGGTCCTCCCAGAAGAGCTGCAAGTGCTCTTAACCATTGAATTGAATCATCTTTCTACCCTTTTCTGGTAATAATTTTTACAGTAAGAGCAGGCTGGTAAAAATAACTGTGGTGTGTGTGTGTGGTGTGTGTTGGATGTAAGATCTCATGCATGATACATAAGCACCAAGCTATATAATCACTTTTTTTTTAATTAATTTTTAATTTAAAGATGGGAGTCTCCTTGGGCTGCACAGGCTGGCCTTGAACACACACATTGTAGCACATGAGAGTCTTGAACTTGCCAACTTGCTACCTCACTCCCTAGGGTAGTTGGCATTTTAGGCTGTGCCGCCATGTCCAACTAAAAATAAGCCTTTGAAATTCCCTTCTCTTAGGTTGCAATTCCTTTAGATCCAGTTTACAAAAAGTCTCTGGCAACTTTCTAGCATATCTGAGAAATAACGATTTGCATTACTAGTTTTAGAGACCCTATCTCTCAAAACAAACAAGCAAACAAAGAAGTCTATTATACACCTTTTAGAAAAATAGGAAATGTCTTATTACTATCAAATATAAAACCATTTTAAGAAAAATTTAGAAAAGACACTAAAATGTACAAGGGTTTGGTGCTTAGATCTGTTCTCAAAGTCCATACAGAGTTCTGTTATTTTAGGGCAGGAGCTTACCTAAATGAACATTAGTCCCAAAGGAGAGAATTTAGTACTGATTCTTCCCAACCTCCTTCCCTCATTATAAACTGAGACAGTGGCTCACTCTGTAGCCCAGGCTAGCCTTGAACTTGTCATCTATATGCTTCATCTTCCAGGATGCTAGGTCTATAGGCATGGACACTCATACCCTGCCTCTCCAAACATTATTAAGGCTTCATCAGTCATCTGTCCTCATTTTAAAGCAAGAAATACTCACTGCATGTGAGTCGAGGTCTATAAAACCATAAGTGTGACCCATAGGGCCAGTTCTGTTCTTGATGATACGGACATTGGCAGTAGTGAGATGCACGTAGGGCTCCAGCACTTCAACTATCACTTCGGGTGGAGTAGAACGATAGATACGTTTTAGCATAATTGCTGAATGAAACAAGCACAGAAAGAGATATTAAGGATAGAGACATAAAATTTGTAGTGCCAAGAACTTAACAGTCATTTTTAATCTACATACTATTTTACTCTACAACATCTTTTTTTAAATTATGAAATACTTCTCACGTTTCTTTTTATTACCAATACTTAAAACCTAAAATCACAGGGCTAGAGAGATGGCTCAGTGATTAAGAGCACGGACTGCTCTTCCAGAGGTCCTGAGTTCAAATCCAGAAACCACATGGTGGCTCACAACCATCTGTAATGAGATCTGATGCCCTCTTCTGGTGTGTCTGAAGACAGCTGCAGTGTACTTATATATAAAATAAGTAAATCTTAAAAAACAAACAAACAAAAAAAACCCCACTAAAATCACATCTTACTGCATTTTAAAAACTATACAGTAATTTGCTATATAGAAGCTATAGCTCCGGGGCTGGGGATTTAGCTCAGTGGTAGAGTACCTAGGAAGCGCAAGGCCCTGAGTTCAGTCCCCAGCTCCGGAAAAAAAGAACCAAAAAAAAAAAAAAAAAAAGCTATAGCTCCTGACGAGTAAAGCTGGCTGAAGACAGCACCTTCTAAGCCAGGCGCAGTCCCACTAGTGTATACAGCAGCTGGATAGAGGCTACCTGGGCTTCTAATCTATCACCTAATTTGACAAATCACTCACTTTTGCTCTCTCCATCCTGGCGAGTCTCTCCAGACCATGACTCCTTTTCTCGGTCTCTTCGGAAAGTGAGTCCTTCCCTTCGAGAGTGAGGGAAGTATCTTTCTGTCTCTCTCTTCTGATGTCCCAATCTCGACTCTTGGCCTTCCTCCCGCTTCCTGAGTTCATGCTCCTTATCAACAGGTCGTGGCTGGTTGGGCTGTTTTTCTGAGGGTACTGGAATGGATGTTTTCTGAGGTTGAGGATAGGATACTAGTTCTTGCTTGACTTCTGTCAGTAGAAAAATTTAAATAGAAAACACATAAGACTTTATGAAACTAATAAATTCCTTTAATATCATGTTGGAAAAACCTACAAAAATTTTGATGGTTCTTGAGAAAAGGTCATTAAAAAAATTAATCAGGGTCTAGAGAGATGGTTCAGTGGTTAACAGCACTTGCTGCTCTAGTAGAGAACTTGGTTCAGTTCAACATCACATGTCTGCTTATAATCCTCTGTAATTGCAGTGCCAGGGAGTCCTATTCTTTTTTCTGGCATTTGTGCATACCAAATATTCAAGTGGTACACATTATGTACATGCAGTAAATATGCACATAGATTTAAAAAAAATTAATCACGGGTCTGAAGAGATTGCTTGGCAGTAAAGAGTGTTTGCTGCTCTTGCAGAGGACCTGAATTTGTCTCCCAGCATGTACATGAGGCTAGGCAGCTAATATTTGTCTCTTTGACCTCAATAGCCGCCCCCTGCCCCACCCCACGTGTAGTTTACACTCACACTGACACATAAAAATACATTTTAAAACAAAACACTCAATCCTAATTGGAAGCTGAAGGAATGGTTCAGAAGAATAGTCTTGTATAAATAGAATAAATTTAAAAACAACAAGCAAAGCCCAGCATGATGGCCCATGCCTTTAATTCAGGTGGCAGTAGCTGGCAGATCTGTGTCTGAAGCCAGGACAGCCAGGACTGTTATACAGCGAAATCCTATCTCAAAAAACCAAATCAAACCAAACCAAACAAACAAAAAGAAAGGGCTTAGAGATGGCTCTGTGGTTAGGAACACTAGCTGTTCTTCCAGAAAACCTGGGTTCAATTCCCAGCACCAACTTGATAGCTCACAACACCTGTGACTCCAGTTATAGCTGCAGTTCTTGGCTCTCCAGGCACCATGTGCACATGGGCCACAGCTAGACAAGCAAGCAAAACCAATACATACAAAATAAAAAATGGAACGCAACAAACAAACTAAAAACAACAAAACTAATCACTTACCTACTTACACACATACAATAAATTCATCTTAATACCTGCTGTGCCTGGTTATTATTTCCAACAATAGGAACATGTAGGAACTAGCACTTGGGAAGCTCAGCCTGATGATCATGAGTTTGAGGCTGGTTGGGGCTACATAGTGAGATTCTGTCTCAAAAAGGCAAAACTAAAAGCTGGTTTTGACAGCACACATCTGCAACAACATCACAGTCCTTAGTAAGAACAGGCAAGAGAACCAGAAATTCTTCAAGGTCTACAAAGTGAGTTGAAGGCTAACTTGGGCTATATTAGACTGTGTCCCAAAATCAAAATTTGGGAGACAGAGGCAGGGAGATCTTTGTGACTTCAAAGCCAGCCTGGTTTACATAACAATTCCAGGCCAACTAGGGCTACGTAGGAAGAACCTACATAGTCTCGAACTAGGTCCTGTGTTAGAGCCTCAGTGTACAGGACAGAAAAAGAGGAAGGGGAAAAGAATAAAGGGTAAAGGGAAGAGATAGAGAAGGAGAAACAATGTAGCCACAAAAGTAGCAAAGACATAGTTGCTAAGGACTTAGTGGCATATACCCAGAGAACCTGTCTAGATGCCTTCTTTCTTCTACTGTCATAATACAGCCATGGCGGACTATTATTTAGAAGTATAGTTTTGTGATTTATTTTCTTCTCATAATTAAAGATAATTTATTCATTTGTTTAGTTTATGCACATTGCTGTATATGGCGTGCATGTGGAAGTTAGAGAGTAACTGTCAGGCATTCCCCAGTAAGCCTTTTCCACTGCTAGTCTTCTTTCTTTTTTTATTTTTGTAATTCATTCATAGTTACTAAGGAAGCCAAGCAGCTCAAAGAGACATTCTTTGGGAGCACTGTTGTGGTTATTTAATACTAACAGCGGATGATCAGTGAATATATATGATTGCTTTTCCTTGTGTTTGTGAAACACTGAGAATCAAACACCTGCTGTGTAAGGGTTTTCACAAACCACCTGCCCAAGCATGTTAAGAAATCTTTCTTGAGTCAAATGCTAGAAAATAGGTTACCAAACCTAAACTGTACTCAGGGGAGAAAAAAAAATAAACAAAAAAGCGCAAGGCCCTGGGTTCGGTCCCCAGCTCCGAAAAAAAAAGAACCAAAAAAAAAGAAAAAACAAAAACTCAGCAGGATAGTGGTGGCACACACCTAATCCCAGGACTCAAAAGGTCAGAAGGATTTCCTAGGTCAGGGCTGACTTGCTCTATAGAGCAAGTTCTAAGACAGCCAGGGCTACCTAATAAGACCCTTGAAATAAATGAAACAAACAAAAGAAAACAAACATCATCATTTTTAAAATTGGATATTTTATGTATTTCCATTTCAAATTTCCCTCCCTCTCCCATTCCCCCTCCCCAATCCCCCTGATTCCATGAAGATGCTCCCACACTCATCTTTTTTTTTTTTTTTCTTTTTTTCGGAGCTGGGGACCGAACCCAGGGCCTAGCAAGCGCTCTACCACTGAGCTAAATCCCCAACCCCTCATCATGAGTTTTAAGACAGGGTTTCATGGGGTTGGGGATTTGGCTCAGAGGTAGAGCGCTTGCCTAGCAACCGCAAGGCCCTGGGTTCGGTCCCCAGCTCCGAAAAAAAGAAAAAAAAAAAAAAAAAAAAGACAGGGTTTCATTGTGTAGACCAAGCTGGCCTCTGTGTCATAAAAGCTAACCCTATGTCTGCTTCATGAACACAGTGATGAAACATGCACAAGCACACCCGCTCCTCTCTGCATCTTCAAATTAGTGTGTTCATGACCTGTGTGCAACTACCAGAGTGCACATGTTGAAGTCAGAAACAATCAACAGGAGTCTGCTCTCTTCCTACCTTGTTGTGTCACGGTCTCTCTTGTTTGGGTTGCACTGCTTCATACTTTAGGCTAGCTGGTCAGTCAGTTCTCATCTCACCACAGAACTTGTGCCAGTATTACAGATGTGTGTTACCATTTCTGGCTTTTTAACATGGGTTCAGGGAACTGAAATCTACTTCTCACTGAGCCATCTTGCCAGATCTGAACTATATGTTTTAAAGCCAACCAGACTTATTTTTAGGGTATCAACTCTTTTGTTCTCTCCTTCCCTCCTTTTCCTTTTTTTTTTCCCCCGGAGCTGGGGACCGAACCCAGGGCCTTGCGCTTGCTAGGCTCTCCTTCCCTCCTTATCCTCTTCTTTTAAAGCTTAGACTCGTTTTTCTACAACTTTAGTTTTGGTCAAAGGTACCTTTTGTTTTTTTGACAATGCTCTCACACCCTTGATTGTCCTGTTGTAGTTTCTCAAGTACTAGGGTTATAGGCTGGGTCATGTATATGTATCTGTCTGAGGTATGTACATGCATTTACATGCTCAGGTAGGAAAAAAACAGAACTCTGGATACTCTGGAGCTGAAATTAAAGGCAACTATGAGCTGCCTTATGTGGGTGTTGAGATCCAAACTCAGGTCCCTGAAAGAACTGTATATTTTCTTAACCACTAAACCATCTCTCTAACCCCTGAGGTGACTACTTTTAAAAATAAAAATAAATTATTTGTTCATTGTTTACTTACCTTCCTTTGGGCCCTTACAGTATGAACAACAAGACTGATGCCCACCAGTGCTGGCCTTACACTGCAGGGAAAAAAGAACATGTGACCCAAACCATTTTTTGAAACCTAAATATCCAAAACAGTAATAACTGACAAAAATGAGAAAGAAAAAAAAAATCCTAGGATACCATCAAAGTATTTGATAGCTACATTTATTAACAATGGCAGACTGACCCTGCTGCTTACCAGCTGTTTAAGTGTTTTATGCTCCAACAGCAGGGTCAGTATCTTAACTTGGTAGGCAGGCATAGTTAAGTATTATTAAACTTATATATTTTAAGTAAACAGCTTAATAATATTTAGTAAGTGTGTAGTGCAACCACTGTCATAATTTTATTTAAAATCACTTTCATCATTCCCAAAGAAACTCTTGATGTCATTTTCTACCCTTAACACGAGGCCCATAAAACTATCCAATATACGATCATCTGCCTGGCATAACATCTTAAATGGTCATCTAAATTGTAGCATTTATTAGTTCTTCTCTTCATTTTATTACCAAGTGATATTAAAAACAATCTAAATTGGCTCAGCAGTTAAGAGCACCGACTGCTCTTCCAGAGGTCCTGAGTTCAATTCCCAGCAACCACATGGTGGCTCACAACCATCTGTAAAGAGATCCGATGCCCTCTTCTGGTGTGTCTGAAGACAGCTACAGTGTACTTATATATAATAAATGAATAAATTTTTTTTAAAAAAATCTAATACAGGCAGCAGTGATGCACAACTGGATTGATCCCAGTAACTGTGGTTAGAGGCAGGCAGACCTCTGTAAGTTTGAGGCTGGCCTGATCTACAGAGTGAGTTCCAGGACCGCCAAGGTTACACAGAGAAACTGTGTTTTGAGAAACAAAACAAAACAAAACAAAAAATCCCAATAACCACGGTCCTGACTTTAAGGATAAACATAAAAATTTAGACTATATTAGAGAATTTGAAAAAAAATATATATATGAACCTGTTTTTCTTTTCTTTTCTTTTTTTTTTTTTTTGAGACAGGGTTTCTCTGTATAGCCCTGGCTGTTCTGGAACTCCGAGATCAGCCTGCCTCTGCCACCTAAGTGCTGGGATTAAAGGTGTGCACCACTGCCCTCCCAACCTAGAGATAAATGAATTTCTGATAAGACTTCAAAAGGATTCAGTTAGTGAAATAGTTTCTTTAGTGGTATATTAAGAATTGAAAAATCCCACATGTCAAACATCAAAGTTGCACTCTTAATATCACACAATACAAAATGAATTAACAGAGATCAATGATATTTCTTTTTGGTATGGTCCCCAGCACCATAATATAATCAAAACACTTCAATAGATTAAAACCTAAATATGCAGGTATAGTAACACACACCTTTATTCCCAGTATTTGGAAGGCTGAAACAATTCCTACGAACTACATAATGAGACCCTGTATTAAAACCAATCATCTACCAACCAAACGACCAAGTAAACAACTAACTCATCAATCTCTGGAGTAAAATAGTCAAAATTTTAGCATAAAGCACAGGGTCAAGTCTTCATAAATCATATTGGGTAATTTATATTTCACAACACAAAGCCAAATAATTCAACTGAAAAGGTCAAAAGAATCACTGAAGTTTTCTTCTCAGAAGATACTCAAACAATTACCCAAAAGATATGTTATATATCATTAGTCCTTAGGGCAACACAAATCACAACAGTGAAATAGGTCAATGGGTAAGTAGCTGTGCTGTCAAAACTGAGGACCGGAGTTTTATCTCTAGAAACCATATGATAGAAGGGAAGAACCTGGCTGGAGAGATGGCTCAGTGGTTAAAAGTACTGACTGCTTTCCCCGAGGTCCTGAGTTCAATTCCCAAAACCACATGATGGCTCACAACCATCTGTAATGGGATTTAATGCCCTGTGTCTGTAAACAGTGACAGTGTACTCATATACGTAAAACAAACTTTTTATAAAGGCAATTAACTCCTGCAAGTTACTCTAACCTCTTCCCTTTCTGACATGTGTTTGCACACACACAAAAACAAACAATGTGACTATAAAATTATGAGTTGTGGGGGCTACTGGATAAAGGGGTAAAGACTCTGTTGCCAAGTATGACAACTGAGTTCAATCCCCAGTAGCCACAGAGTGGAAGGCGAGAACCTACTCCCAAAACTTGTCCTCTGACCTCCACATGGTGCTACTGCAGGTGTGTTTATTCACACAACATGAATAAAAAAATTTTAAATTATAAAATGCTATATATGTCAACTGGGATGGCTATCAATAAAAATGGTAAATGTCAAATGTGTGCAAGAATGTGGAAATTTAAAATCTTTTGCACTGCCAATGAGGATGTATATGATATGGCAGCAGAGTATAGAAAATGATTTGGTAGTTCCTCAAAGAGTTGAATATAAACTTATTACTATGATCCAACAATTCCATTCTTGGGTACATATGCAAAGAATTAAAAGAAGACAACTAGAGAAAAAAAAAAACAGAGAAAAACACAAGTTGTACTATTCACAAGAGTCAAGAAGCAGAAAAAATGTGCATCAATTGATGATGAAATGATCTAAACCTATATAATGCTCAGCTATAGGAAAGAATGAAGCAGTGATTAATGCTCTTATTTCTGATTTCATTATATGAAATGTCCAGAACAGGCAAATACAGAGACAAAAGATAAGTGACAAGCTAGGACCTAGAAGAAGGGAGCATGAGCATGTGACTGGTGAGTTGATCATTCTGGATGATTTAATTAAAAATTTAAAGAGCTAGGAATGTGGCTTGGCCTGTCAATGTCTCTGCCTGTCTAGAATGAATAAGGCCCTGTCTTCAACCTGTGGCATCTTTTTTTAGACTTATTGATATATATATATATATATATATATATATATGAATGAATATGAGTACACTGTCGTTGTCTTCAGAGGCCACTGGATCCCATTACAGATGGTTGTGAGCCACATCATGTGGTTGCTGGGAATTGAACTCAGGACCTCTAGAAGAGCAGTCAGTGTTCTTAACCACTGAGCCATCTCTCCAGCCCAACCTGGGGCATCTTATAAACCAGTTATGGTGGTGTGTGCATGCAACTACAGCACTTGGGAGGTGGCGGTACACCAATCTGAAGTTCAAGGTTATCAGGGCTACATAACAAGTTTGAGGCCAGACTGGACCATATCAAACTCCATCTTTTTCTGTTGGTGGTGGTGGGTTTTGTTTGTTTTGTTTTGGAGACAGGGTCTTATTATGTAGCCCTGGCAGTCTTGGAACTTACTGTGTAGACCAGGTTGGTTTCTACCTCACAGATTAAATGTGTGCACTGAGAGCTCTGAGTGTGAGGTCAGTTTGGTCTACAAGGCTAGATGCAGGACAGCCAGGGCTATACAGAGAACCCGTCTCAAAAAATGACAACAAAAACAAACCTTCCTGCCTAGGGAATGGTTTAGCCCACAATGGACAGGCCCCCTACATCGATTAAAAACTAAAACAATTGCCCACAGACATTTCCACAGGCTAACCTGAGAAAATTCTTTTTTTTTTTTTTTCTTTTTTCTTTTTTTCGGAGCTGGGGACTGAACCCAGGGTCTTGGGCTTGCTAGGCAAGCGCTCTACCACTGAGCTAAATCCCCAGCCCCAAGATTTCTTTTTTTTTTTTTTTTTTTTGGTTCTTTTTTTTTTTTTTTTTTTTCGGAGCTGGGGACCGAACCCAGGGCCTTTCGCTTCCTAGGTAAGGGCTCTACCACTGAGCTAAATCCCCAGCCCCGAGAAAATTCTTTATTAAGACTCTCTTCCCAGGGCTTGGAGAGAAGGTTGAGCATTTGAGAACACTTGCTCTTACAAGGACCCAGATTTGATTCAAAGTACCTACATGGTGGTTCATAATTCTCTGTAACTCTAATTCTAGGGGATCCAATGTAATCTTCTGTCCTCCATGGACATCAAGAAAGCAAGCCATGCACAGACATATACACAAGCAAAACAAACATTTACAAAAAAATTTTAAAAAATAAATTTTATAATGGAGATTGAACCCAGACACCAACACACTAGGTGAGTATTCTACTACTGAGCTATATCCCTAGTCCAAACTCTGAGTGTCACTTCTCAATAACTGTGTTCTGAGACAAGTCATCTCACAGACAGGGTCTAAACAAGTAGGACAGGCTAGCTCTGGGAAGGGAACTCTGGGAAGAGGCCTGTTTCTTCTTTCCCAGTGCTGATCACAAGTATGCACCACTACGCCTGTGTTTTTTGTTTTAGTATGGGTCCAAAGGATCAAACTCAGGCCCTCATGTTCACATGGCAAGTTCTTCACTGATTAAGCTATCTTTCCAAATCATATATATTTATGGTGTATTTGTTGTGTGTGCACAGGCAGAGACTAGAGGAAGATATCAGGTGTTTTCCTCTACTATGCCAGCATCTTATTATCTGAGAGAGGGTCTCTCCTTCAGACCTGTAGTTCAGTGTTTCATCTATGCTGGTTGCAGGTTAATCTGCAAGTTCCTGATAAATTCAGGTCTTTTGCTTTCTCGGCAAGTGCTCTTAATCAATGAGTCATCTTCCCAGGTATGTGTACACACATACACATATATATGTATTTATGTATATATGCATATACATGTATGCACATGTACCTATAGGTATGTGTACATATAAAAATGTGTGTGTGTGTATACATATACACATTCCCACTTGATAAAACATGCATCGTAAACTTTATACAATTTTTTGTAAGTAATTTTTTATTGTTCTGGCTGGTCTAGAACTCATTTTCTTTGAACTGAGAGATTTGCCTGTCTACTTCCCAAGAGCTCCTGGGATTAAAGGCCTGCACCACCACGCTTATCTTGTAGTTAATTTTAAAACTAATAGCAATAAAAACTGAAATTGAATTTTCAGTCTTATTTTGATAAGACCTCCAATAAGAGTATGGCTTAAAATTTTCATAGGTAGCATTCCTAGAGATATGAAGATGTGGAATGCTAATTTTTTTAAACTATTTTATTGAGTGCAATGCAAGGACACAGTGGGTTAGGTGGTAATTAGAACACTGCCTCTGGGGTTGGGGATTTAGCTCAGTGGTAGAGCGCTTGCCTAGGAAGCGCAAGGCCCTGGGTTCAGTCCCCAGCCCCGAAAAAAAGAACCAAAAAAAAAAAAAAAAACCAAAACCAAACCAAAACAAAACAAAACAAAAAAAAAAAAAAAAAAAAAAAAAAAACTGCCTCTGTAAGGCTTATTTCCAAAACAGAATTTCTAGTACTTACTCTTTTGCAGTACCAAAAATCTGGACTTGGTACATATTCAAGAGTGACTTCTTTGTCATGGATCATTAGAGTTCCCTGTAAAAACAAAGACAAAAAAGCCATTAACTATAACCCTTAGAGTAACAGAGACAGGAAGGCACACAGGGCCTTCCCAATTCCCCAGCTGAAACATCTCATGAAAAATAAGAATGTTCACCAATGGGTGGGATGGCTGTTTGTTTATGCCACAGATTTGGAATCATGTGTGTGGCAAAGTGAGATTAAGTTTAGGGAAGTGGGTGGGAGAAGGTAAAACTTGTCTTCTGCCTTGCCTCCAGCAGGCCAGGGCACTGTCCTCGGCATGCTATGCCCAGTTACTTCTCCAGGTCGCATAGGGAACTCTCCTGAGTTCTCTTGAGCAAGTGCACATTCCTCACTCCCACACTATTAAGCACAGAGGCATAGGTTCTCTCCCAATTACCTTCTTTTCTATGCCTAACACATTTCCTTGGAGAGGTAATAAGCTAGTAACTTTGATGTCTAAAGTATTGGTTATACAGCAAAAGCACCTGGAGAAAGAAGTACGACACCAAAGACAGGAAGAAAGGAGGAAAGTGAGAGTTTCACAGCAGATTATATTCTCAATAGCAGCAAACTGGGAATGGCCAGTAGCAGCAACACCTGTGGTAGTTACAAGGACAGCGGCGGCAGCATCACCATTCAGATTTGGAGCCTACAGAGCAAGCTAGCCCTAAATCTGAGGCGCAACAACTGGCAAATAAGCTTCTGGGAAAGCTGGCACAGAAGCAGGTAGGACAAGGTGTCTCAACAAATCTCTTATAGAGCTTCCTTGCCTATTTCGGACAAGTCATAAATTCATATTAAAAATGTTTAATAAATATGAGCCAGCCAATATATTAGAGCAGAGAAGGGAAGGGGAAGGGTCTCTGCTTACTGACAAGGTACCCTCACCCATGCTGGTAATTGAACTAACCGAAGGTGCGACTCTGGAACTAGCCCCTGCGCTGTGTTCACTCTCCGCCCTCTAGGGTCCTCTGTGTCTCCTCAGACAGGGCTCTGAATTATACAAGTCATTTCCTTGCAATTGGACCTCAGTTTCTTGCTTGAATCCATACATCTGTCAAATAATGCTTTACCTCTCTGCTTTTCACACCAAAAAAGTCAAGAGAAATACATAGAATAAGATTATTGTCTTATTAAATAAAACCAAAGGAAAACTGCCCACCTAACTGGGTCTTAGAATCTAGTTTCTGACAAACCACTTCTGTATTGCTCTAAAAGCTAAAGAACAATACCAATAAAAATTGCTAACATATACTAAGCATTTCTCAGAGCCAGAAACTGATAAGTGTGCTATATTACTCAATCCCCTAAATGATCCCATGAAGCAACAGTTTCACTTTACAGATAAGGAACCATGTTCAGAGCGGCTGGGTGACCAGCTGCTGAATGTCAGCACAGAATTCATTTAGGACTTCAGAGAAGGTCCTCCTGGATCATTTATTCACCAACTTGTGCTTGGTATTAGGAGCCCCAGGAGCCAGTCAGGAAGGAGATCTATATGAAGGGAGAATCATGGTTACACTTTTCTGTTAAGCTTTATGTAGGAAAACTGGTCAATGCAACACCTTTCCAAACCAGAAGATAGTGTATCTCTGCACATCTCATTTGGGAGATCCTGAGTACCCCCAAAACTCAGGAGTTAGAGGAAGGAGGATTATTAGTTCAAAACCAGCCTGGTCTACATAGCAAATGCAAATTCCAGGCCAGCCAAGACTACACAGGAAAACCCTGTCTCCAATAAATGAACAAACAACCAACCCAGGCTAGTAAGATAGCTCGGTGCATAAGGTGCTTACCACACACGACAAACTGAGCTCAATCCACAGGATCCATATGTGGTAAGACTGATTCCTACAAGGTGTTCTCTAACTTCTACATGCACACCATACATAGCACACTTCCCCATTGATACACTCTCTTAAAAAAAGATAAAAACCAAAAAATGCTAAACTAATATGGACTCTGGAGTAGGTTCCTTAGATTTGAATCTTGCTTCTATTCCATGACCTTCAGAAAGGTCCTCATCTTCCATGAAATGGGATTAACAATTCTTTCTTTTGTTGTGGTTCTTTTTCAAGACAGGGTTCCTCAATGTAGTCTTAGCTGTCTTGGAACTTGCTCTGTAGACCAGGCTAGCCTAGAACTCAGAGATCCAACTGCCTGTCTCCCAAATGCTGGAACTAAAGGCATGTGTCACCATTGCCTTGGGATTAACGATTCTTAGCTGACAAAATAATTGTAGAGATTATGTTAATTAGGCCATGTACAAAGCTTATTACAGATCATAAAGTGAGGGTTTAAATAAATGTTGATTACTCCGAACCCTAAATTCTCAAAAAAGGACTAATATTAGTCGGTAAAACTAGATGGAGTCAAATATCCACTTAACCTTGCTAGTTTGTCAAATAGGCCATTTCAGAACCTACTTGTCTTGTTTGTTTGTTTATGTTTTCAAGACAGGGTTTCTCTGTGTTGCAGTGCTGTCCTGGAATTCACTCTGTATACAGGTCTGGTCTCAAACTCACAGAGATCTGTCTGTCTCTGCCTCCTAAGTGCTGGGATTAAAGATTAAGTGTACCACCACTGCTAGGCTTACTTCAGTCTTCTTAAAGACTAAGCTTTCAAAGGGAATGGTCACTGCATATGTGAGTGAGTGAGTGAGTGAGTGAGTGTGTGTGTGTGTGTGTGTGTGTGTGTGTGTGGTGTGTGTGTGTGTGTGTGGTGTGTGTGTGTGGTGTGTGTGTGTCCAGGTTGGCCTCAAACTTAGAGAACAACCTATCTTTGACAACTCAATGTTCTAATTAAAGATGTCTCCCACTACTCATGGCCACTGCATATGTGTGTGTGTGTGTGTGTGTGTGTGTGTGTGTGTGTGTGTGTCCAGGTTGGCCTCAAACTTAGAGAACAACCTATCTTTGACTACTCAATGTTCTAATTAAAGATGTCTCCCACTACTCTGGGCAAAACCTCTATCTAAATGATAATATTTTATTTTAGTTGTTAAATTGCTGGTCCAGTTTTTAAGAGTTCACAATAAATCTTATTAGCTTTACATAGCTAATATAGCTTAGTGAGTTCTTGTTTCAAAGACAAAGAACTGAATAGAACCATTCCCAGACACCCAGAATGCTTGGCATTAAGTACCTCAGGAGGGATGTATTGATTTTAGGGCACACATCTGTATATCAAACCTCCAAAGCAGGAGGTTTGCCATTTGAACACTGAACAACAATCACCCAAAGCACTACTGTGAATTTGTATATTCTAATTCACCACTTGGACGCATCAGTGGATTTAGGAATTTCTAAGGCAAAAGATAACGTTTTATAATTCTCAACAGACAAATATGCTGTTCCAGCAGTTCTGATTGATGATCCTTCATCACAGGAGTGGACTGCTAGTCCAGCCTAGCGAGGAGTCCCATAGGTAGGCCAATTTTAAGATTATCTTCTATGTTTCAAAATCAGTCTCCCTTCTCTTTCTCTCTCTTTGGAGACTTGGTCTTATTGTGTAACTCTGGCTGGCCTGGAACTCAACGAAATCAACCTACCTCTGTCTCTTGAGTTCTGGTAAAGGCATGTACTACCTATCATACCCAACTTAGCTTCCATTTGGCTTCAAACTTCCAGCAGTTAGTTCTCCTGTCTCTACCTCCCCAGTGCTCAGCTTGACAGCAATGATCCCTTATCCTTTCCTACAACTCAAGCAGACGTCATAGTCAATCCATACACAGCTAGAAAAATCAAGGCACACTGAAACTGTTAAAAACTGTGAAATGGTTTTAACATTCCTGTTGAAGAACAGTCAACTGTTCTAATAAGAACAGTCCTAGGAAAAATTTAAAAATGAAACAATCAGGGTTATCTATGGCTCGATTACCCAGCTATCATCCAATAAGGGTAGCTCAAATATACAAAGTATGGGAGTGACAGATATTCAACTGCACCCTTCCCCAGCCCTGCCAGTTCATTTTCCAAATCTCACAGAGCAGAGATCTGCCAGTGTCTTCTAGAGAAGTAACCTGTGAGGAAATAGGTTAGTAAACTGAGAGAATGACACACTTTAGTGGCTGTCCACTCTTAACTGTCTATTACCAACCATTTTTACATACCAGGGCATTTTATCCCTCGTGTAAAAGGTCACTAGACTAATAAAGCAAAGGTACTATGAAGGCGCCAGCCTAATCAAACATGGTAGCCGGGCTTGGAACAGAGTGTCATGTATTTAAAAGTAAAACCCAAGACATCCTTTCTACAGTGCTCAATTAAATTTACATTACACTAAAAAACACAAAAACCCCCTCAGGCCCAAGGGGGATATTGACAAAATATCATATAGGTATTCGGAGTTTTAATGAGAAGCTGTAAAAAGGCATACATACTTAAGCTGAGAATGGCAAAGCAACAGAAAACTCACTCTCTGGTACACAAAAGTGGAACAAATTCTGAGACTGAAAACCACTGAATTCAAACATCTACATCCATTTCTTTTTCACTAGCTGCTTTTAAAGACAGTCACCCTGTGAGAGCTTATGTTATTTCAGACTTTAGATATGCCCCAACTTCTAGTAACCAAGCCTTGAGGTACTGCAGAGTGCAAGACCACTGCCAATAAATACTTCGACAAAATTATACTTGATACTGAGACTACGACTGCTGTGTGTCTTAGTTAAGGTTTCATTGCTGTGAACAGACACCATGACCTAGGCAACTCTTATAAAGGAAAATATTTAATTGGGGCTGGGTTACACTTTCAGAGGTTCAGTCGATTATGATGGTGGGAAGCATGGCATCATATACACTGACATGGTTCCTGAGGTGCCAAGAGTTCTACATCTTGATCCCAGCCAGGAGGAGACTGTCTCTGTACTGGGTGGAGCTTGAGCACTTGAGCCCTTAAAGCCTGCCTATATAGTGGCACACTTCTTCCAACAAGGCCACAGCTCCCTTGGGCTAAGCACATTCCAATCACCACACTGTGTAACATAAAAGACCTTTCCATTAAACATTCAAGTATACAAAGAAGAGGTTCATGAGTAGAAAAACTTATATACGCTTTGTGATTGTAATTAACATGGAAAAATTGTAATCTCTGCTGACTTTTCTTGCAAACATAAGGTGAGAAAGATCACTGATGACTGAGAACTAACTTATTGATCAGAAATAATCTTTAATCTTTACTCATAGAACAATTCATTACAAAGACATTCCTCACAACAATCATTTCAACTTTAGTACATTGAGACTCTCCAGAGTATATGGAAAACCCACTCACAAGACATGGATGACCAAAGATTACAGAGCTAATCATAATAAAGTATGAAAGTAAGATTTTCTTTCTAAGTAGTTTTTTTTTTAATTTTAGAGTCAGTTACTTTATGATAATTGCTATACCAAATAGGTGGTTTCTGATGAGAGGATGTGTAAGATAAAGACTCAAAGGCAATAGGCCTAGAATGAGTTTACAAAGGCATCTATTTTAAAAAGGGCTTTATTTTCTTCCTTCCCTTTTCTTTTTTTCAGAGCTGAGGACCGAACCCAGGGCCTTGCACTTGCTAGGCAAGCGCTCTACCACTGAGCTAAATCCCCAACCCCAAAAAAGGGCTTTTTTATTATACACATGTCTGTACAGACAGGTATAAAAACCCAAAGGGGCTAGAGAAATCAGAGTCTTTTGGAACTGGAGTTATAAGCTTGCTACTTGATGTGGGAACTAAATTCACTTCTTCTTCAAGAACAGTACATACTATTAACTGTTGAGGTGCCACTCTTGCCTCTGTTGTTGATGTAGTTTAAAGACAGAATTTCACTACGATCATCCTGCCTCAGCTTCCTGAAAGCTGGGATTACTATGCTCATCAGACCTTGCTTCTTGAAAGCACTGCTGATCTCCCAAATTAACCCTCTCAAAGTGATTGTTCTGCTCTTAAAGTCTCTACAATTATTTTAGTTGAGATCATTTACAGCTCAGTGGTAGACTGCTTGCTTGCCTGACATAGCAAGGCCCTAGGTTCAATGCACAGCGCTGTAAGACACATCTTTGGGAATAAAAAAGCATACTTTTTATAGAACTCTTTTGTGTCAAGCAGTCAAGCACCATCCCCACCCCACACACAAGCAACGCAAAGATTATGTTATGGTTCAGATATCTTATAAAATTTCCATGGCAACAAGAGTAAAGTGGCATACACATTTAATCCCAGCACTCCGAGGGTCAGGTGGATCTCGGTGAGATGAAACCAGCCTGGTCTACAAAGCAAATTGTAGGCAAAGCCTCACAATGAAACTTGCTGTGTGTGTAAATGTGAATATTGCAAATAAGCCAGGTATAGTGGCATGCACCTGCAATCCCAGCATTCAGAAGGCCAAAGTAGGAAGATCATGAGTTCAACGCTAGCCTACATTTCATAGTGAGAGCTTATCACAAACAAAGGAACAAGAAATAAGTAGAGAACAGAAATTCAGAGGGAAATACCAAAGACTTCCTTATGGCAGTC